>NW_026590062.1:5614586-5626999 GCF_907164565.1 Psammomys obesus
CAGCAGCAGCAGCAGCAGCAGCAGCAGCAGCAGCAGCAGCAGCAGCAACGGCAGCTCCTCCACCCATGGCAGGTTCTGAGCATCTCATACAGGCATCAATATTGACAGACGAGGGCCCATGGCCCCGGCAGGGAATGCTGTTAGAGAAGAGGAACCCAGTGAGCTCATTAGGGCAGCTTCTCAGTGCCCTTTGGCAGCCTCAATTACTTGGCTCCGAGTGTCATGAATATGGATGGGTGGAGGGTGTGCTCATATAGATTAGGGTTTCTTCATGCAGAGGCGCTCTAGAATCGGGCTTTAGAGTTACAAATTCTGGAGTCTGAAAAACAAATTTCTGGCCTCCCATCCCTCCTCCAACCCTCTGCTACTCATAAAATTTGGGTAAGGGACACTCTGCATTCTGAACCTCCGTTTCCTTGCCTGTAAAATGGGCAACATGGTAATAAGTCCTTCAAAGGGTGCATGATGGTAACATAACTTTGTGCATTTGACCTAGGGACCAGAACATAGATAAGTTAACATAGCTGCTCCGAGTGTGCTCAGAAACAGTTACATCAAAGGTTACCAGGAAGAGAAGCAGAATAAACACGTAAGGACAAGAAAATCTACCCAGCAGAAATCAGTCTAGAATAAAGAGGTGTAGTGGAGCGGGCTGACAAGGACATTAAAGCAGTCCATCTAGCCATATCCCCTAAGTTAAAGGAGGGGAGGGAGGCACAGGATGAAGCCTGATGGTGAAGAGTTTACCTCTCACATATAGGGGTTTAACCTCAACATCTGAAAAAGAAATCCTACACTGAAATATAGAAGTGCTGAAGAAAGACCCGTGGTGAGCTTCTGAAGATGAGATCTTCAGTGTTAGAGAGGAACTAATTAATGAATGGCACCAGCGGTGGACTGGATATTGTCAAAGGAAAGATTAGTGAGCTGAAGACTGAGCAATAGGAGCCATCCAAGGTGCAAGGCGGGCATCCTCGTTTCATTTCTCTCGCCGTAATAAACCGCTCTCACCGAAAAGTGGCTTAGGAAAGGAAGGGTCTATTTTATCTTACTCTTCCAGGCTACATAGAGTCCATCATCAAAAGTGAACCTGCAATCTTAAGAACAAAGAGAAACAAAGGCACCCATGCTGCCCGTTTGCCTTCTGCTGGTGTCCAGCTAGCTTTCTTCACTTGTGAAGTTCAGGCCTTGTCTCACAGAAGGGTGCCATCCATATTCAGGGTGGGTCCTCACGCCTCAGTTAATCAAGATGACCACCTACAGACGCGCCCTGGGGCCAACCTGATCTAGATGATTTCCCTTTAGGGCACTTCCCACGTGATTCTTGATTATGGAGCATTGACAATAACAAGAACAAAGAAGAGGACTTAAAAGAAAAAGAGAAGAAAGATTGAAGAGCTGTGGACAGCTTCAAGCAGCAGGATATACATGTCTTTGGAGTCTCAAGGAGAGAAGAAAAAGATGAGATTTAAAAAAAAAAACGTGGCTCACCTGCTTTAAGCTGTGAGGACATATGTTTATACGTCAAGTGTTCTCTCCTTCTCCCTTGTTTATGGAGCAGAGACTCTGTTCTCCAGACTCTGCCCTGACCCCCATCCTACCACGGAAGTGCTGGGGCTGGGGTTTCAGGCTCCAACCATTTGCATCCAGCTTTTATTTTATTTTATTTTATTTTATTTTATTCTATTTTATTTTATGTTAGTTCTGGTGGGTAGGTCATCAATGTGCTTATCCTAAAGGAGGGAATTTCTCCTACTGAGATTTGAAGTGTCCATATTGGAAATGCTTTCTTGTGGCAGTGGAATCTTCCTGCCACCTCCCACCCTCAGTCACCATTCATCTCCTCTTGTCTCATTCGGTCACTTATTCGGCCAACTTGCTAGACTCTTCCAGTTTTTGTTTGGTGATGGTGGCACAAAAGTGAATGTGTATATGGCTTTGCCCCTGTCCCATGGGAGGCAGAAAAATGAATAGACAATGACAATTCCTGTGACAGGTGCTATGACGTACGTGTGGAACAGAATACAATCTTCACCAGTTGAACCATCAGGAGAGGCATCCTGGATATTCACTTTGAAGGGCCAAATGCATCCATTCATTAGAAAGTGGGCTCCATGGGCCCTAAGGGTGAAGTGGCCTTGGGGGTCTCACTGCTGCATCCTTAGCAGTCAGAACAATCCCAAGATCCTCAATTACTATTTGTTGAATGAATGCATCTATTTAAAAATATATCTAAAGGCATGGAGTTGTGAAAGGGTATAGCACATTCAACAATGGCCAGAAATTCACTGGGGCTTTCGCGTGTGATACAGAGCAATGTCACAGTGATAGAGCTAGGGTCTCGTTCTGGTTCTGCCGTCCCCTTCTGGGCCCTCTGCTGGCAGGCATGTGGTCATGCAGAAAGCCCATGGTCATTCTACTACCTTCCCCTGGTTAAAATTCTGGGCCATGGTATCTTGTATTAAAGCTGATATTAAGCCATAAAATGTAATATGTCATGACACCATAAAATGCAATGTAATTGCTATAAAACCATAAAATGTAATGTAACAGGCCTAGTGTCCATTATGTGCTTCATAGTCTCAGACAGTTAGCTTCTGCTCTTAGACAAACAAACAGTTCCTCTTCACTGCTACCTCTGGAGAAAAGTACAGAAAACCATCCCACATGAGTATGAGTCGTAGCACAAATACTCAGGGAAGATGCAGTGTGGTGTGGAAGAAAATCTCCAGGCTTTGCTGTTAGGCTGAACCTATGTTTCATGTCTGATCCAATAAAGTCTATGCTGAGATCCTGAAAAGCAAGGCCACACATGGGGATTTAGGCTAGTTTCCTCCCAGAATCTCATTTGTCTAGTTCCTTCTTCTCCTCCCAGCCTCCAAACATGCTCTCCTCCCTCGAGATAGTAAAATCGGATGGTGGGAGTTCTTAGATCCCACATCAGTCGCCTACCAGACCAGGCATTCTCCTGGGAGTTGACGCACCCATGCAGGTATCCCTGAGCAAGGTGCACAGGTGTGAGCCGTTAGAAGCTGACATTCGAAGTGGTCAGGAGAGGGGTACACTAGTGGGAAGGCTCTGGGTAGAAAAGGGTGACACCAACTGCAACGGACACAAACAACTTATGATGTGGAATAGCTGTGTCATTTTGGCCAAAGGCCATCTTCCTCCCTCCATGCTTTCATTATAAAATATAGATGATGGAACCTATGGTAAAACACATATTCACAGATTAAATGAGACCAGGAGGAATTTAACATAGTTCCAGGCTGATGAACAACATTTGACATATAGCTCTTCTCATATATTCTGTACACAAACAGAGCATCATACAGGCATACTCAATGAACTTAAAAATTAGACAATGTGTGTGCTGTGGGAGATAGTGATTTATATTCTGACAGAATTAAATGTGACATACAAATGAATATGCATGGACGTTCAGGCTGGTGCCAGGACTGCCTGCAGATACAAACAGTCATGGATTCTCAAGTCCCATGAATAACCTGGCATGACATTTGCATATAATTGATACACACCCTCTGTATACTGTAAACTATTACTTACCTAGTTTTGCATGATAGAAATGCTATGTGCACAGTTAAACTGTTGTCCAGGGGATAATGAAAGTAAACTTGGGGAGAAAACAAAGTGGTTTGTTTTGTTTTCTCATATTACAGTTTGTAATCTTTCATCCAGGAAGATGAGGGCAGGATCTCAAGCAGGGCAGGAACCTGGAGGCAGGAGCTGATGCAGAGGGCAAGGAGGAGTGCTGCTTATTGGCTTGCTCCCTATGGTTTATTCACCCTGATTTCTTATACCGCCCAGGGCTATCTGCCCAAGGCTGGCATCACTCACACTGAGCTGGGCCCTCCCACATCATGATCAATCAAGAAAATGCCCCACAGGCCTGATCACATATAGTCCCGACAGGGGACTTTCCTCAGTCAAGGTTCCTTCTTCTCAAATGACCCTAGCTTGGGTCAAGTTGATATAAATCTATCTTTGTGTGTTGGTGTATGTGTCTTTGTTTGACTATATATGCATATGCCCTTGGAGGCCAGAAGAAGACATCATATCTTGGCTCTGGAGGTATGGGCATTTTTGAACTGCCTAACATGCATGCTGGGAACTGAATCTGGGTCCTTGTGATAAAACAGCAAGTGTGTTAGTCACTCCAGCCCCTGCTTTACGTGTTTAGCCATCTCTCTTGTCTAGGGATACACACGCACAAATTCAGCCCAATGGTAGATTAGAAATATTTGCAAAATAAAATCCAGAAACCTTCCAAAAAAAGCATAACAAAAGAGCACAAAACAAAAGCATCACAGGCCTCAGCCTGCAAATGAACAGGCTTCGGGGCAAACAGTGCTCAAATGAATACCAGAGACTTAGGTGTGTGAAATGACAGGAGGCTACAGTGGAGCTTGGATGAGTCACTTCATTTGGATTTAGCTTGGTGCTGGGCACACAGCACGTTCACATGATGTTTTTGTGAAGGTTTTTAGATGGTGTGACAATATAGTTGGTGAATTATGGAGGAGGAAGAGAAGAAGGGCTCAGTGGGCACTAGCTCTTGCCTAGGAGCTCAGGCTCAGTGAGTGAGCGCACACGCTGGGGTGTGATAGGGAGGGGTTAGCCTATGGTGGGAGCAGAGAAGAGAAAGAGAGACAAGGCATGGAGAAAGGGGGAAGAGGAAGAGAGGAAGGAAAAGGGAGAGAAACGAGAGAGGGACAAGCATATAATAATGACAAAGATAGTTGGGAAGACAGAGATTAAGGGCAGAACTTAGGGCTTCAAGAGGAGAACAGAGTAGTCCCACTTGCCTGAGAAGCATGTCTGATCTCCAGTTAGTATATGAAACAGACAGTACTGAATCCTATATGTAGCATGTTTTCTTTTATTGATATCTATGATCAGTGTAATCCACAAGTCAGCTATACTAAAACGGCAACAATAATGAATACAATGGAATAATTAGAAGAGAATGTAATTGGGGCTGGAGAGATGGCTCAGTGGTTAAGAGCACTGGCTGCTCTTCCAGAGGACCTGGGTTCGGTTTCCAGCCCCGACATGGCAGCTCACAACTGCCTGTAACTCCAGTTCCAGGGGATCCGGCACCTTCACACAGATATACATGAAGGCAAAACACCAATGCACGTAAAAATAAATAAACCTTTTAAAAAGAGAGAGAATATAATATAATAAGACTTAGTTAACGCTCTTGAACTCTATTTATGGAATTTTTATTTTATTTCATTTGCACCGCGGTGAATAACCGGCCACAGGATCCGAAGAGAACAAACACTGTGGATTAGAAGTGGGGTAGATGAAAGCTTAGAATGTAGCACGGAAGAAGAATGGTGTGAGGTGGGCTGGAGAAATAAACAGAAACTGGTAAAACATAAACAAATGGTGACAGACAGAGACCTGCAGAATGACATCAACCACGTGTGTACAGCACATGCGTCTGTGCTCACACTATGTACACACATCTATCTACACTCACCTGCTCTCTGGGAGGAGGCAAGAGTTAATCGCAATCAGATACTAAGGAGGGACCCTCTCCAAGATCCTGTGTGATGGTGGTGTGAACTTTAGCAGGCCATTCTCTAGGCTGGTGGCCCTATATGACATCTTGTCTCTCTCAGGGAAAAGGTGCCCTGTCTTGATGTGATAGTCAGGCCTGACTGTGCCCAGCTACGGCGTGGCATCTGGGTAGCCTTCTTCCTAATACGGTTTACAGCCCGCCCCAAATTGTCATTAGTGAGCACAGCAGACCATAAAAGCAGACAGGAAATGAGTCATTGCAGCAAACCCACTGTGACGTTCAGGGCAAAACACAGAGAACCAGTAAGTGGGAGAGGCAGGCAGCCAGAGTGTGAGCCGCTGCTGCAGGCTGGGCTTAGGAAATAGAAAGGACTGTAAAACCCAGCATCTTCCAGCACTACTGGCTTTCTGTGCCTGAGCTTGGGTGTTGGGAAAGAGCTCTGTGGACATAGGTGTAGGAGTGTGATTATGTGTCAGAGTCAGGGAGAAAAGGCTCTGAACTCCCAGGGTGAAAAGATAAAGTTTGTTATGGACCAAGAAAAAAAAAAAAAAGATACTCTCTGCTGTTACCTCCCTGCTTCTGCACAGTGAGAATATTTCTAGGGAAGGGAGATATGTCCGCTAAAGACATTGGCAGGAAAGACAAGGGAGGATGTTGTCTTAGTCAGTGTTCAGGTGCTATGAAGAGACATCATGACCACAGCAACTCTCCTATTCTTAAAGCCTTTAACTGGGGCTTGCTTACAGTTTCAGAGGTTCAGTCCCTTATCGCTATGGCTGGGGACATGGTGGCATCCAGGCAGACAATGGTGTTGGAGAGGTAGTTGAGGGTTTACATCTGGATCTGGAGGCGGCAAGGAGAGACAGAGAGAGAGACTGGGCTTCTGAAACCTCAAAGCTCACCCCCAGTGATACACTCCTTCCAACAAGGACTGACCTACTCCAGCAAGGCCATGCTTCCTAATCCTTCTAAAGTAGTGCCGCTGTCTGATGCTAAGCATTCAAACATATGCGCCACGGGTGGCGTGTGTGGAGTGCTGGGGAGAACCTCAGAGGTTCTGTCATTCCTATGGGAAGCCCACGGTCTGCGCTAAACGCACCTTTCATGTTTGAGAATGGGCTACAAGGCCAGTTTGCACTGAGTCTCTTCAGGGAGCTTGCCTGTGACGGAGATTGAAAAAAAAACCCACTTATTTGCTTGATAAAATTTTGCAGATGTCTCCAGGCACTGGGAAGTTGTATCTCTAGGAGGAGGAGAAGGAGAATGTATCAAGAGAAAATATATCAGGCAGGGACCGAATGAGAAAGACAGCCTGGAAAGTCCCTGCCGTGTTCGGTTTAAAGAGCTCTAAGGATGGGAATGTTGAGTTACATTTTATGTCGTCTCCTCTCCCCCCTCTGTGCTGTGATGCACCAAGACTGACAGGCCTTACTGGAAAGTCTGTGTATTAGTTGAGGTAAAGTTTAAGCTGCTGTAACAAAGAACCGCCAACTACAGTGGATTAAAAGCGACAGTTTTGTTATTCTTGGCTTCCAGCGACACCTTCTCTCAGAAACCCGGTATCTTTCTGTAGTATTGTCCTCACTCGTGTGGCTCTGCTGCGTGAGGGCGTGTCCTCGTGCCTTTGTAGATTGGAACAAGGAGGAAAATGACACAATACACACATTTCTTTCCAGCAAGTGAAGCAACACTAGCCTTAACACTTTTGTTCCGATTCCAACGGCTTGACCTTAGTCAGCTTGCCCCAAGGCAGGCTGGGAAATGTAGTTCCCAGCCGAACAGCCATAGAGTCATCAGGCAAGAAAGGAAGAATGGGATTTCATTAGAAAACTGACAGATGTAGTGCAGTCTTGGACCTGATGGGAGCTCCTGGGCTATCGTTAGCCTTGTCAAACGCACCCTTGTGCCCATCATTCTAAAACAGCGGAGCTTCTGGAAGAGGATTCTCTACTCAGAGCTGTCCGGTGGTCTCCCTCCTGTGCTCCAGAAAGTCAAAGTCATGGAATTGTGTATCAGGCACCACCGGTTCCTTACCCAGGCTTCTAATCTCCTTTCCTCTCTCTTCCTTCACTCTGCACACTGGTCCTTTTGCCTTCCTGAAACATGCCAGACATGAGCCTACCTGAGGGCTCTTGTACTGCTGAAGGGCTCAGTCAACACCTTTGAGTGCTCTGCGCCAGGGATGGGACTAAAAAGTCTCTAGATGCACTGTCCTGGAAAGGAGTATGGTCTTGGACAATCGACTCTCTATAGCAGCTCAGGAAATAAGCCCTTCATTCTTGAAGAGAGATAGGTCAGTGGGTTATGATGCTACAGCTGATGTTAATCTGTTATTAGCGAGGGAGAAGTCTGGGTGGAAACAAAGAGACAAACAGAAGGATCTGGAAAGCACATCTGTGTTTATCATGGCACTGCTCAGAATGGGCAAGATATGGAAATAGCCTAGATGGCTACCAACAGATGAATGGATAAGGAGAATGTGGTATATACACAACAGAGTTTTACTCAGATTTAAAAAAGAATAAAATTATACCATTTGCAGGAAAATGGATGGATCTAAAGATCATTGTGAAACACAAAGATCAGCGAAACACAAATATGTTTTCTCTTACATGTGGAACATAGATTTAAATAGATTAGAAACTGGTTTTGTGAGAGGAGGAATGGGTGGGACGAGAAAGAATGCTGGGAGGGAAGAAGAGGGAAAAACATCACATATTCTCTCTCACATGCACAACTTAAATTTAAACAACACGAAGGCAGAACAAGGCTAATCAGGGTTGGGATTTGAAGGGGCCCACTATAGAGGGGACAGGAAAGGCACACACAACAATGGAATGTCATGGAGAAACCAATGCTCTGTACATTTACTACAAAGACTTAGTTTTTCTTTTTTTAAAAAAAAATCTATGCTTTAATAAAAGAATCCAGGCTGGGGAGGTGGCTCCGTGGGTATAGAGCCTGCCATGGAGGTGCGAGGTCCTGAGTTCAGATCTCAACCCACAGGAAGCAGGATGTGGGACCTCTAGCAAGATGGATGCAGACCGGAATCTCTGGAATCTTCTGGGCCAGCTAGGCTGGCACACACAGAAACAAACAAGAGACCCTACTTCTAACCAGGTGGATGGCAAAGACGAATATCTGAAGTAGTCTCGCCACACATGTACCCTGGTATGTGCAGGCCCACACTTACGTGCGTGAATACACACTCACAAGTTTAAAAGGATCCGTCAAGAAATGGCCTTCCAGGTGGGGTTCTTGGGGAAAGATTAAAGATAAGGAGAAGAAAAAGATTAGAGAAGAGAATGTATAAAGTTTGAGCTTCATTTGACAGACATGGATTTGAGGCATCTTGCAGTTGGTGGGAGGCTAGAGGCCTCAACCAGGGAAGGGCAGCTTCCTGGTCTCTACGCTTCAGGATTTCATGTTTAAAATCCATAGAATAAACCCAACAAGCAAAAGTGTTCTTGGTAACCATGTGTGTCCCAGCCCGTCCCCAGGTTTCTTACAAACCACGTCACCATGTTGATATAACGACATGTGTCATGCTGACTCAGGTCCCTGTTGGAGAGCCATGGTCTTCCATGCTGACTGAGCTTACAAGCCTGCTGTGACAGTACTGATCAACTTGACAGGATCTAGAATCACCCAACGGACAACTGTGGGCTTGTCTGTGAGGAGGTTTCTAGACTGAGTTAGTTGAGATGAAAAACACACCCTAATCGTGGGCAGGTAGCACCATTGGGTTGGGTGGAGTGGAGCAGTGAGCACCAGCATCCATCTCTCTGCTTCCTGAGTTCAGAGCCTGTGTGGACAGTTGCCTCAAGCAAGTGCCTGCTGCCACACCTCCCCTACCATAATGGGCTGCATCTCCTGGATGCAGAGAAATAAACCTCTCTTTCCGGAAGCTGTTTTTGTCAGGTCATTTTGCCACAGCACTGAGAAAAGTAACCAGTGCAGCGGCATGTCTCTAGGGCTCCTCAGAGTCAGGACAGAGGTGAGCAGCCACCATGAAGGCGCATTCTGGGCACTTTGTGTCTTTAAAAGGCATTGCACTGAGCCTTCATGATCAGCCTCTCAATGTCTAACTCTGGGTAAGGCATTTCCTTCTCTGAGCCTTGATGACCCCATGTGAAGGGGTTTGGATTCAGCCATTTGTGATGACGCTTGGATGTTCAGAACAGCTTTAAAGGGACATCTTAAAATTTCCTCAGGACTCTAAGTGTTGTTCATGTACGTAAGAATCCCATGAGGTGAGTCTTACCTGTGAGGATGCTGGGACAAGAGCAGCTTGAGCCAGGTGACATTTGCTAAGTACTGTCTGTATCTGAATGGCAGCCATGGAGAGCTCTACAGGAGAGCCATCTTTCATCTTGGGGAGAGATTTTTCAACCTGGCCTCTCAAACGCTTAGCCTGGCAACCCCAAAGTCTCAGTTTTATGTCCAGCTTGTTCTCGTATGCTCAGGCTACCTTGATCTTGGGCTGTCAAGGCACTGGGGCTTCTGAAGAATTGATCTCCCAAGAATGGTACTATTCCAAGAATGGCAGGCATTAGGACACACGACTCCATGCTGACCCCCCCCCCCACACACACAATTACAACTTTATTGACAAATCTGAATTGGCAAAAAGGCAGATCCCATCCTGACCTGACTGCCCTTGCTCTATAGATCCTAGGCAGCTGAAGTCAGCAGAGACAGTGGGTTTAGGGGACTCAGATACTGTAGCCAAGGTGAATCCCACATCCCTGGTCCCTGACCAGCCAGGCACAGTGTGAAACTGTCAGCGAATGCTTGGCACTCTCTCACTCACTGCAGGGACTCAGACACACACGAGAAGTCCTGTGATTGCCTGTAAACCCAGCTGGAGCTCAGGCAGGAGTGCAGCATAAGGAAAGTGTGCATGCATTCAGTGGATGGCGAAAATCCATGCCTTTCTGTGGGGGAAGTTTGATCCTTTGAAGCCTTTAAGGGCTGGAATGCACACTGAGGAGGTTCTCAAGTTAGTTCCATAAATCTACTTGATGGAGACAGAACTGGGTGTTCAACAACTAAACAGTGGCTTTTTAGAAGTATATATTTACCTTTGTCTGTGAAGTGTATACATATATAGGAACCCTCAGATATATCTAGTGGTTCAAGCTTTAAATTAATATATCAGCTGCGTATTTATCGTACATATATATTTGAGAGACAGGGTCTCACCACGTATCTTCCACTGGTCTAAACTAAGATCCTCCTGCCTCAGCTTCTTCAGTGCTCAGTTTGCAGGAGTGGGTCATCACATCTAGCTGCTATGTGTACTTAATAGAGAATCCCTCCGTAGCTTTATGTTCATAGAAACATTGAGTGCAAAATGCAGAGACTGATCTCCCTCCTCCTACAATGCTCCCCTGTCATTAACATCACATTAACGCCATCCGTACACGCAACTAAATATTGTTAAGTCTTAGGAAGATGTGAGCTGTTAATGACTCACATGGGTGATGACTCAACTCGGGCACACCATTGGGAGTTATATTGCTGACACCTGGGATCCTTCTGTATGTTGAGCTTTCTATGTGTTTTGACATGCAGGTAATAATGTATATTTACCATGATGGTTTCATAGAATGGGTCCCACTGCCCTGAAGACCTGGACCATGCACTGGTTTGTGTGCACACGTGTGTATATGCGTGTGTGCAGGACCAAGGTTGGCGTTAGGAATCTTCCTTGATTATGCTCCACAGTATTCATTAAGGCAAGGTTTCTCAATTGAACCTGAAACTTGCCCATATGGCTCGTCCAGCTAGCTTGTTCTGGACAGCCCTGTCTCTGCCTCCTCAGGACTGTGTCTACAGGGCAGGCTATCCACACAGGTATGCGGATGCTGAGAATCCAAGTCCCGGTCCTCAAGCGAAAGTAGCACGTGTCTTATCCACCAAGCCATCTCCCCGGCCTCAGCTTTTAGCACTAAGTAACATTCTATATGGTGTGGCTGTTGATTGGCTATCTCCGCCGAGAAAATGAGCCTATTCAAGCCAAACTAGAGTACGTAAATGCAGGTTTGTTGGAAGCAGCTTTCAGCAGGTTCACTGACCTCACGGGGAGTGGGGGGTCACTGAAGTCATCATGCAGAGGGAGAGAGAGAAGAGAAGAGAAAATGCACAGAGAGATACTAAAATGTCTAGATTATATAGCAAAGAGCTTCTGGCTGAGGGAATCAAGTCAGAGGGCAGGGTATTCCCTGTAACAGATAGGGACTGAGGGATCCTGGGAGAACCTGGAGGCCAGGTCCACTTTGGGTAAGTGGGCATCTCAGCCACATATCCCAGGTCTGAATCCCAACATCCCAACCTTTCTTTGAATAAATGAATAAGGGGCAACATAATTGTTTTTGACTACTTCCTGCTGACATTGGGGGGTCATTATTGGGGTGAGGGTCCAAAAAGCTGGAATGTTGAGCAAGTCCAGGAAGAGCAGGCTATTTTACTCAGGTTGTGGGACCATTGGGGGCTATCTGCTTTTGGAGCTGTCCTAGATTATGGAGACTGAAGAAACGCCTGGGCCTGGCAGGGTGCTGGAGCAGATATATATGTTAGAGGCAGAAGATAAAGTTAAGGAGTTTAGGGAAAATTTTATTTTCCCTTGGGTATACATTTGAAACTTTTAGGCCCATAGTCTTGGTAGTTGAAGGTGGGGTCCCAGGAGCAGGGAAAAGGGAATAAATCCTACCCCCAGGAATAGACAGGTCAAGAGGGAAATAGTACTTACCTGGAGTTCATTTGACCTATGAGAGATAGATTTTAGTGGATTCCCTGCCTCCCCACCCCAGACACACACACACACACACACACACCACACACACACACACACACACAC
>NW_026590062.1:5627009-5811861 GCF_907164565.1 Psammomys obesus
CACACACACACACACACACACACACACACACACACACACACACACACACCTCATTTGGGGAAATACTATAAAATGACAAGGAATGGCCAGATCTTTTGATAGGCGTAGGTTTAATTTTTTTTAATCCATAAAATTAGCTTTACTTATTTTAGGTATGAATATTCTGCCTGCATGTCTGCAGGACACATGAGTGCTTGGTTTCTGCAGAGGTCAGAAGAGGGAGTTGGATCCCCGGGAAAGTTAGGGACGGTTGTGAACCACTATGTGAGTGTACTGGGAATTGAACCCAGGTCTTCTGAAAGAGCAGTAGGTGCTCCTAAGACACCTTTCCAGCAAAGAAACCAATCAAACTGGCTTCCAAGGTTTGGACAGCCACCTTGCATTCCCCCACATACCCTTCACCACCCCTCCACCCCCCAGTGAATGAGACATTCCACTGGGCCACACCCTCACAGCATTTGGTGCTGTTGCAGAGTTAGCCATCCTGAGGTACACAGCAGTGCTTCAGAACTGTTTGATTTGCAGTCCTCTGATACCATGCCTCCTCCACATGTGTTTATCCTCAGCATGCCTTCCTCGGCGAGGAAGCCTCCCATGACCTTTTTTTTTTTTTTTCAACCTTAAAATCTCAGTTGTGTTCTGTTCTTGTTCTAAAGGAGTCATGAAGTTCCTAGGATTTTTTTGTAAATTTTGTAGAGCTGGCCTCCCATCTGGGGTTTGTCTTCACACTGCCTTGTCTTTCACAGAAATGGAAAATTTAAATTTGAATGACGTCCACTGGATTAATGTATTTCACGAATCATGCAGTGTATATTTGAACCTAGGATGTCAGTGCCAAGTCCAAGGTCACCTAGACCTTCCTCTCACTGACTAAAACCCTCTCCCTAGCCTCCACCTCCCAATGTTGGACAATCGAAAGCTTCAACAGGGGTTTCCATGAGGGCAAACCACACTCACCCTATAGCAAGCATTAGCCCCTCTTAATGAGGTAATCACCTTTAAAACGTGGTGGTCAAAGGTCAATGTGAATTTTGGTAGGACACACCATATTCAAATGCCTATAGGAACCAGTTTTGTGACAGCAGCTACAACATGGAGAAGGATATGTAGCTCCCAGAGAAACTTGCCAGCTCCAGCAGACAGCAAGTCCAGTGGTTGAGACGGTAAGGGCTTTTTACCACTGAACCGCTTAATCACTCCAGGAGGTTATTCTGGTGAGGTCCAGAGGTTACAGCCTTTTTCTCACCATTGTCCATTTTCTCTTCCCTTTCTTATATTTCTTTGTCAAGTTTTCAATCTCTCTCTCTCTCTCTCTCTCTCTCTCTGTCTCTCTCCATGATCCAGCTCTATCCTAGCACAGAACATAACAGACTCAAAATTCAAAATTGCTTCTGGAATTTTCTACCATGTTGGAGAAACTAACCATGCATCTTTCTAAGACTTCCTTCAAGAACAGAACACAGTTCTCTGGAATTGTGATGATAGACCATGTTGAGAGTATATTTATATCTGTAATATATATTTACCTATCTCAATCTTTATTATTTATATCTTTATTATCAAAATCCATCTCTCTACTTATAAATCATCTACTATCTATCTGTCTGTCTGTGTGTCATCTATATCCATCTGTCTGTATCTATCATCTATCACTTATTTAAAAAAGATTATTGCTCAATCATCTATCATCCATTTAAACAGGAGTATTTCTCATTTCTATGCATCTTCAGACTCTAGAACCACCCCCCAACACGGCACTCATGCCCTCTGAGAAGCAAGTGGAAAATGGTACCAAGGGAAGGTTCAATAGGCAGTGTCCTTCCTGTCTCATTCTTACTCTGAGGCATGATTTACAAGCAGGGGTGTAGTCCTACTTTTAATCTTAATTTTTGGAGGCTTCTATTAAGCATATTTCATTAAGATGCATAGTTTTTCTGTGGTAAGCTCTTCATAATCAAGATGTGTTTTATAACTCTCCATCAGCCAGTCAACAGACATGCTGGAGTTTCATTCTCTGCTCCTGAGCACACTCGGTCATGGGCTTCACACTGACACCACTTAAGCTGAGTTACTCACGTGGCTGACACTTGACGCATTGGTTTTAATTGCCACTTAGAATGTTCTCAAAAAAATTATGTTATGATTTGATTTCCCATTGAGATATAAAGTATCTGTGTATCCACAGAGGCTCCCAAATAGAGCAAGGACAGAACTTTGACACTAGCAAAACATATTCTGGTTTCTTTTCTTCTTTTTTTTCTTAAAAAGCAACAGACAAACCTTTGCTGACCCCCCCCCAAAAAAAAATGGAAACACCCACAAGTAGATGAAGCTGTGTTAAATTTTGTCACTGAGATATGTGTGAAAGAGTTTTTCTCTATGCCCCGGGGGGGGGGGCGTGCAGAGACTGATGCACCAACCAAGGACCATGCATGGAGAGGACCTAGACCCCTGCTCAGATGTAGCCGATAGTTAAACTCAGTCTCCATGTGGGTTCCCTAGTAAGGGAGCAGGGGCTGTCTCTGACATGGACTCTGATGCCCTCTCTTTGATCACTTCCCCCTGGCCTCATGGCCTAGCCAGGCCACAGAGGAAGAGGTTGCAGACAGTCCTGATGAGACTTGATAGGCTGGGCTCAGATGGTAATGGGTAAGGGCTTGCCCTTTCTAAGGACCAGGGCAGGAGGATAGGAAGGAAGAGGGAGAGAGGGTAGGACCAGGGGGAAATGAGGGAGGGGGTTACAATCGGGATGTAAAGTGAATAAATTATTTAAAAATAAATTTTAAAAAGGAAAAAAGAGTAAGAGTTTTGCATGCACCAGTATATGAGGACATGTGCACATGTGTGCCACACATATGGACATCAGAGGTTAATTTTGGGTTCCTTGGTGCAGTGACTTTCTCTTGTTTGAAGAAGGGGTCTCTCACTGGCCTAAGCTTGGCAGATGGGCTAGGCTAGTAGCTAGTGAGGTCCAGTGGCCTCGTCTCTGCCTCTGGATGTTAGGATTGCAAGCATGGACCGCTATACCTGGCTTTTTATGTGGGTGCTGGGGATCAGCTTGGGTCCTCACGTGTTGCCTGGGTAAGCATTGTACTGATGGGGTCATCTCCTTGGCCTCTAAAACAACTTATTGTTATGTTATACACCAAGCCCAAGACAAACTGGCGAATTCCTTAGAGCTGGTGGAGAAAATCTCAAATGAAGAGTGTTGAGACTGACCAAGATACCGCATGGGGCTAAGGGAGGATGTCACTATTCAGTAGGAGAGGTTTTGCTTTTTCCCCTTCTTAAGTGCACCTCAAATAATGGTGTATCTTAAAAATCAACTGTACTATATTTGATGAAATACCACTGAATTAAAGCTAATTAAACAGGTTCTACAATTCCAATTTAATGATCAATTAACTCCCCCGGCGTAATAACGATGAGTTGTACTTATTTGAATTCTTGTGTTGTACCTGTCTCCTTAAAGATGTCTCCTGAAAGGAGGAAAAGGAAGAGGGAAAAAAACAAACAAAACAAACAAACAAACAACTCCTTGATTTTGAGTGTTAGAGTCCCCACCGGCTTCAGGGAGTGGCTGCCATACCCTGCCCTTCACCTAGGGGTGGGGATTCTCCCCTAGAGGCTTCGCTGTGGAGCCAGACATCTTGGTTCAGCTGCCCCTTTCCAACCTTGCCCCCCTCTTTCTCCTTCTTGCCCTCTTGCTCCCATTCTCCCTGCCTCCAGCATGCACTCCCCTTCCCCTTCCTCCTCCCCCTCCCTCCCCGCTCCCAATAAACGTGCATTTATATCATATAGCTTCATCTTTCCTTTAGCTCATTCTGTTTTATTTAATCAGTCATTGAGAGCAAAGTATGTATGTATATACTATGTGAATAAGCAGTAATTCCAGCAAAACTGCGTGCATCCATTAACTCAAAATGCTATTCTAGGGGGAAAAGGTATGGACAAGTGTAAACATTTACCTCCCGGGACATTTATTTATGTCAGCTTCATTTATCTGAACAGAGTGAGAAGCAGCCCAAGTATATGACAGTGTGGCTGCTCCTGAGTCAGTGAGGAGGTGTCCATTTGACAGAACTGGACAGCGGGCAGGCGTTTAAAAAGAATCCTGAGAGAGGATTCTTTAAAATTCTTTAAAAAAGAATTTTGAGAGAGGAAAGATGTTCACTAAAGAGAAGGATGCAAACCAGGCTTACATCATTTTGATAACTCAATCACAATAATCGTGATGATTTGCTAACGGGGAAGCACCAAATAGAATCACAATTTGCTCTGTTCTCTGAATGGGTGGGATGTCGGAGTTTATTTTATTCTGAATTTTCTCATTTTGCTGTGCTAAAATGTTTTATGAAGTTAAAAAAAAAAACAACGAGATTAAGGATAGAAAAGTAAATTGATGTAGTCCCTGCCGCCAGAGAAATGAGAGAAAGCTGTCGGCTTAGGCTACTCCGAGGAATTTTTTTGGATGGCCACAGGCTCCTGCTCCAGTAATGACTTTGCTGAAAGAAAGAAAGAAAAAAACGAAACAAAACAAAACAAAACAAAACAAAAATCTAATCATTCTACTAATAAAAGCATTCTGGTGGCAAATAGTTTTAGTTCAGTAATCTGGGAAGGCAGTGGTGGAAACTCCGTTCTGTTTGCATTTGTGTGGGGAGCTGGGGAGGGATTTACCAAGTCGGTAAATATTTGCTGCTTGGGTGAATATTTTCAGCTTCTGTCGTTCTGTCTCTTTGCTTTTGCCACGGACAGCTTCTCCATCGGTAGGGCGTGTGGAGTAGAATCCAGATGAGGGAAGTAGAGACACTGGGTAAGAATCTGCTAGCAGCTGCATACCTCGGGGCTGGAAGAGGTGGCTTGGTGGTTAAGAGCGCTTGCTGCTCTTTCAGAGGATGTAGTTCAGTTCCCAGCACTCACATCAGGTGGCTTAGAACCACATGGAACTCCAGCTCCAGGGCACTTATGCTGCCTTCAGGCCTTCACAGCAAACCACAGACACATGCTTTTAAATGATTCATCCCTTGAAGCCCTCAGCCTCCGTGTGGCTGAATTTGAAGGTTTGAATTGGGCCATGTCCTACTCAAACTCAGGTGTCGTCTAGTGTTTCTTGACCTGATGATGCTGTTTTGGGGGCCCAGGAAATTTGGGGTGGTGGGGCCTGGCTGGCAGAAGTGTGTCACTGTGGGCTCTGGAGGGTAGACTCCCCTCTCGTCGGAACATTCTTCTTCTGGTACTGCCAAGCCATAAGGAGTCACCAGCACACACTTCCTTTGCCAAGAATGGAGGCATTCTAGATGCCACGATGCCCTGCCTTCACGAACTGTTCTGAAACCACAAGAAGAGAATAACCCCTGTCTTCTCTTGTGTCTTTCGGGTGTGGCTATAACAATGATGGAGATGTTGCAGAAGTCCCTAAGGTTGAGTGAGTGACAGGGGTGGAGCCCTGAGTGCACAGTTAGTGAGCCTACAAAGACATGCAGCAGAGAATCTCTCTCCCTCTCAGTCCGCTTAGTCTCGGGACAGCATGGAAGTGAGCATCTTCAACCGCTGAGAACAGTCCTTATGAAAACCCAAGTTGGCCAGTACCTGGGTCATGAATTTCCAACTTGAGAATGGTGAGAAAATAAACACCTGTGTGTGCCTAAGCCACGTGGTCAGCCTTCCTCTGTGGCGAGGAGCTCTCTGCTTCATGCCTGCTGTACAACAAAGAAAAGCCTCTTGCATGTGCTGCCTGCAAGGGGAAAGAACCAGTTGGACCTGGGTCCAAATCCTATTTCTGCCACTGCTTAACTATATGACCTTGGGCCATCTCCTTCGCCTCTCTGAGTCTCCACATTCTCATCTGTCCAATGGAAATGGTTGCCTGCTTTACCATCTTGGTAAGAACTAAATGAAGTAATGTTGTCTGCCATGAGCTAACCACATCAGCTTCCACTAGAAAAGCCATCAACAGTTGAATGGGTGAAAAAAACTTATGGGCTGGGAAAATTAATACTTTAAACATGGCTCTCTTTCCAAAAGTGACACGCAATCAATCCAATCCCCATAAAAATTATGGTATCATTCTTTACAGAAGCAGAAAATAATCTTAAAATTCATTTAGAAACACACGACCTTGGAAAGTTCAGTCTTAAGCGAAAACAAAACAAAACAAAACACAAACACACACATACACACACACACACACACACACACACACACACACACACGCACATGGGGAGGTGTCACCCTACCTGATTTGAAGTTATGTTACATGGCCACCAGGTAAGAAAACAGCATTCAGCTGGCACAAAAGTAAAATCAGAGATCAGTTAATAATACAAAATTCCAGATACAAACCTGCATAGCTTCAGCCTCCTGATTTCTGGCAAAGGTTTTTCTTTGTCAAATGTTTCTCCAAAAACACACTGGAGAAAGGGGGTTGATAGATAGATAGGTAGCTAGATAGATAGATGATAGATAGAAAGAAAGATAGATAGATAGATGTATAGATAGATAGATAGATATACATACGTATATTCATATTGCTCAGTATGCTCAACGCAGGTTTATTTGTCTCAGTTTTACAACAGACATTTAAGGAGCAGTTGCTGCTACCAGGCTCTTTGTATTGTGCTGGGATATACTCAATGACCAGACAGAGCCCCAGCTCTAACGGAACAAAGCATGTCCACTGGGAAACACACGTAGGCATTATGATTGTCCTGGGAAGCAAGAGGGGACCCTGAGTGTCGGCTGAGGGAGACAGGCATTAACATGGCAAGCCTGCTCCACTGGGTTTGGTAGAACATATCTTGGCATTAAGGGGGAAAGGGGAAATAGAGAGTCAAGGTGAGGACATACAAAAGGCAGGTGAGGGTGCAGATGTCCCAAACACTGACACAAGGGTGATGATGCTGCCCCCAGATCAGATTAGAAAGAGCCTTCTCCACACATGATGAATGCTGTAAACCTTAAGTTCTTTGTGCTGGTCTCAGCACCAGGAGGCGAGAAGTCGCCCTACATGAATTGCCATTTATTTTAAATGTTAAAACAGTCAAGCGGAAAATCTGGGGACCACAAGGGAAGACATATGTTGTACTGATTTGCTTATTATGATTATAGTTGTAAGCATTTTCCTGCAGAGGACATAACTTTATTCAATAAATGGGCTAATGAACAGATTACCTGCAAAAGATAAAGTACAAACACGCAGTGAACACATGATAAATCTTCGGCTTCCCTAACCATCCGAGGCGTGAAGACCAGAACTGCATTGAGAGTCCATCTTACTCCAGTCAGGATGCCAGTCATTAAGAAAGTAAGAAAAAATGGATTCTCAGAAAGGAATTCAAGATGCAGGGAAGGATTACCAGTCTGGCCCTTAGGGAAATGCATGGGAGTCTCTCACAAAAACGAACTTACCTACCATGTAACCCATGTACATCATTCCTAGGTGTCCACCCAAGTCTCCCACTCCACAGGGAACACAGACAGTTACGCACCAATGTGTGCTGTAGCATATGCACAGTAGCTAAGTTACAGAGCCAGCATAGGCATCCAGGAATGGAGGGATGGATAAAGGAAATGTGGCATGTATGTGTATATGAGATATAAATGGAGTGAGAGACAAAGACAGAGACAGAGAGACAGAGAGAGACAGACAGACAGAGAAAACATTTAAAGAATGAAGTAAGTGAAGCATGGTGGCACACACCTTTAATCCCAGTACTCGGGGGCAGAGGCAGGGGGCAGGAGGATCTCTGTGAGTTCAAGGCCAACCTGATATACATAGAGAATTTTTGGTCAGCTAAGACTCTGTGAGACCCTGTCTTAACACCAACAACAAAGACAAAGTTAGATTAGGTCCTATAAAATTAATCTAATCTAATCCAGCCATTTTCAAATTTACTGATCTCCAGGCATCTTTCACTTGGGAATATTTATCGTCTTTCATTCAGGAATGTTTATTGCTGACTGCTGCAAAGCAAGCATTTGTGCATGCGTAGCTGTAATCGTATGGACTGCACCAGAAGTTTGAATGACACATTTTAAAATACTCATATAAATTTATTTAAAAATAGCAGGAGACCAGCACAATGCTAACAAAAGACATATTTTTATGAAAAAAATCATATCTCCTCAAATCAAAATATAAGTGAAGGAGAGCACCACATACCTTTACAAGTCATTTTAACATCAGCAACAGGAAGACACCAGGATTGTCCTGAGCGCTTCCACCCTCTTTCTGCTCTGGGTCTCCAAGGTCACATAATGTCTGGAGAGTTTCTCTGCATGGTACTGAGGACGGGAGTGAGAACACAGCACCTTAGTCATAGCATAAACGTTTGCTCTTACAGCAGGTGCCCTTTGGGATCTCTGCAGTTCTCCTTGAAAGCCAGGAAAGGATGTAGGAGGATGTCTACCATTTAGCATTTTATAACTGTGAGATTAAGAGCTGGAGACATGAAGGGACTTTCCTAAAACTGGGGGAGAGTTTCTCAAACAATCGCACAGACTGCAGAGTTCTTCCTGTGTCTCGGCCCTTCGTGGAATCTTTGACACAATTCTTACGGCAGGACTGATTTTTTACTCATTTTTTTAAGAAGAACAAACAAACAAGCTCAGAGATGCAGTACAATCACACAACTGCTCAAAGCCACAACTACAATTCAAACCCAGAGCTGTGTGGCTGAGTTTCCGGCTTAGTCTATCCTGTGTATGTCTGTGGCATAAAACACCACATGTCAAAAAGCCTGAAGAGGAAGGGTCCTCATAAAATGTGGGCTGTCATCCTCAGAACCTTGAAAGGGTGGGGTGTTCCAAATGATGGAGATAGAACTGGAGGATCTGGCTCTAGCCAAAGTCGGAGATGAATCGGGGTGGACTTCCTCTGGTTCCCGAAGGAGGCACTGTAGGCATCACGAGAATTCTCCAGTCAATCAAAATCATTTCATCGAAGCTCCCTAAAGATTCAGAATGCCACAGATCAAAGTTGGATACGTTTGCCTATTTTTCAGAATTTGATTTTAAGGATGATCCTTATCAAATGTTAATAACTATGAATATACTCCTTTTGAACAAAGTCAGGGACAATAATCCAGCAAAATGCTATCTTAATGTGCTCAGTGATAATACTCAGTGAATTTATACTTGAATACTCTTATCATAAAATTATTCAAGGTATTTTAATTATATTCAAGATTCTGTTTAAGCTATTCTTCAGGAGCAAGAAGTCCTAGGAATTCTAAACAGCCCCCATGGTATTTAGCTTCAGACAAATGGGGCTTAAAATGCTGCCAAGGAGAATGTGTTCATTGAATACATTTAAGACTAATTTATTAAGACTATTTTTATATTCACTGAATAGGAGAGTGTCTATCTCCAAGTTCAGCAAGTTCAGCAAATCCCTGTATTGCTGGTCTGGCTTTTGACCAGGTGTCCGTCTGTGGTAAGGTTCTCTGTGATTTCTGTGGGAATCCAGGGTGTGGCAGGTCCCACCTCAAGACTTACAATTAGTGCCTCACAGGAGGGGAAAATATGATGATGTCCCCAAATACCACTCTGACCCTTTGGTCTGTTTCCTAAGAGGGAACATGCAGCAGAGATAAATGCTGCTCAGGGCTCTGTACGAATTGCTTTCCCTTACGCCATCCTAAGAGTCGGCTATGAGCACATCCCTTTAGGGCTGGAGAGATGGCTCAGTGGTAAGAGCAGTTCCCCGGCTCGGTTCCCAGCATCCAGATGGTGGCTCACCACTGTCTGTAAGCCTAGTTCCAGGGCAACTAACACCCTCTTCTAGCCTCCATGGGCACCTGCACACACATAGTACACACACACACACACACACACACTCAGGCATACATACACACATACACAAAAATAACAGTATCACTTTAATGAGGATAATGGTGAAAAGGCAGCTGAAGTGGCTTCCCTACGGTCAATTCATCACCAAGGATGGAACACGATTCAGCCTAAGGCAGAGTGAGATTTGAACTTATAATAGGATTTTTTTCTCAGCTGGGAGTTCGAACTTAGGCAGGGAAGGATGTCATTTAAAGCAAAATGGTGATTTGAACCCAAAGTGAACTCTTGGTTACTGGTTTGGACTTTCTCTCCTTCTCAAGACTCCCTGCAAAGAGAGCCTTCCTATTCTGTCATTAAATAGCTTAGTTTGTAAAGTGTGCTTCCCTGGCAAGCTTTCAGACCCAAGTTCTGGGGACGCCCAGAACACATGCTTAAAAACAACAAAAACAAAAACCAAACACAAACAAAAAAAACCAACCAAAGCTGGGCGTGGTGGCTCAGGCTCATAACCCCAGTGCTAAGGAGGGGGAGAATGGTTGGATCCCAGTTCAGGCAGCCTAGCCTGCTTGGTGACTTTTAGGTCACCAAGAGACTCCAAAACAAATGGAAAAACAGATGACTGAGGCTGTCCGAGGGCCTCCACAGGCATGTGCATTTTGTGTGAGTGCCCGTGAGCTATCTTCCGTGCCCCTCCCACAGTTCTGTTGTTTTTGAGACAGTGTTTCTGTGTGTAGCCTTGGCTGTCCTGGAACTCACTCTCTAGACTAGGCTGGCCTCAAACTAAGAGATCCACCTGCTTTTGCCTCCTGGAAACTGGGACGAAAGGTGTGCGCCACCGTGCCTGGCATTTCCACAATTTTCCTAACTTATACATTTTTCGTTGCTTACTTCCTATTCTCAACGAGGCGAGAGGGGGCAATCCTTTGTGGCTACCTTGTAGCGCCAGGAGTGTCCAAGAGGACTATGAGGGGTTTGGAGTGCCTTGGAACATTCTATTGGGAATCACTCAGGAAAACCTTGGGGGTAATATTCTAGTGGTGTCAGGAGGCTGAGGCCCTCACCCAGAAGCCTCCATCAAATGGATGTTTGGGGAGTTGAGGGAAACGTTCATGTCAAATGCTCATCTCCTGCTATTTTGTCCACCCACCCAACAGCTCTGGAGACTCTGGGAGGGTTCTGCCATCCCCTCCCCGACCCCACAGACCATGCATATTGTAATTTAGTTTCGTCCAGACAATCTTATTTTTGGCTCTGCACATCGGACTTTGGCAGGGCAGTGTGACAAGGATCCTCTAAAGAAAAGGGCCTCGGTTTCACCGTCTCTATGCCCTTTACCTTCTCAAGGGCTGGGATTTTCCACTTCTCTTTAGCCTTCCACTCTGCCTCCATTCACTCACCTTCCACTGGCCTTTTCCACAGCTCACTGTAGAGATGGGAGCCTGAGGGAGAGTGACTGCCACTGCTGTCAGTGTGGGTAAGAAGTTGGGGACATCCTTAGGGGGTGACTTCTGACTGAGGCTGGGCCACCTCTGGTAATGTTCACTATGTAACATTAGGATGAAGCATAGATTACTTCAAAATCAGCATTTTCTCCCCCCTCCCCTCCATGGAACAGAGACTTCTCCGCACTAATTTGTGTGTAGCCAGTTAGTGAGTTAATGTGTATCTGAAACACCCTGCAAAGCCTGGTACACGCAGTACACACTCAGGACATGCTACTTGATCGGATTGTGCTTCTTTCAAAAGCCACAGAGATTACCAGGCCCTTGCATCAAAGCAACCGCTGGAAGTTGAAGACTGATACAGTTCTGGCAATGAACCCTTTCTTCTGGTTCTCTCTATTCCCTTTTGAGTCAGCCCTGAGCAGAGTGCATGCTGGGAAATAGTCTCATACCCCCTCACCGCCCGAAGACTTCCAAGCATGTCACCAGGCAGATAAATGAGCTCCATCCTCTCCCACTGAAATTGGCACGCTAGCGTGGGGCTTGGATGATGTATTTGCCAAGGACAGAACCTCCTGCCCTGGGATGGAAGTGCTCTGACTTGGTTAATCTCAGGGCTTTCTTCATCTACCCCTGCTGGGCACGTAGCATTCCCGACGCCAGCCCCCGTCAGTGCCCCCATCCTCTGTCTCCTGCTGCTTGCATGAAGAGGGTGACATGGAGAGGGTGAGTGTAAGGGCCGGTGCAATGTTTGCCTTCCGGCCTCCGTGATCAGCCTCTTGGATCTGCTTTGTGTAGGAAGGTCACTGAGAAAACTGATGTGTGGGTGGCGTTAGAGAAGCCACAGCTTAAAGTCAGCCTTTAATGCCACCTCTGTCCATTATGAACGGTGCAGCCTGACATCTCCTATTCCTCATTAGCTGTGAGGGGGATAATTCTCTTCACTGCCTTCCTGGGAGGAACACATTCGGAAAGCACACAGTAAAGCCAGCTTGACACACGTAGGAAGCTCTTAATAAAAAGGAAGCGTTTTTCTTCATTTTTACTATGACTCCCCTGGGCTCAGAGCTGGTCTCTGGGGAGGAAGTTTCCTTTTCAGCTTCTGAAAATTCACAGCTAGAAGCAGTTCAGCAGAAAAGTCCTGGCAGCCCGGGTGAGGCTCTGACTTCCCACATTGGTGGGAATGTTCAGACAAGCCACTTCCTGCTCCGGAGCCTCGGTTTTTCCATCTGTAAAATGGGGTTAATGGAATGAGAGTCATTACAGGAAGGTGGCCCTTAGTTAGAGAGGTAGAGGGAATGGGGACTGGAGAGGTCAGAGGGTTAAAGAGGTAAGAAAGCCTGTGTGGCAGATAGCACAGGAATTCTTTAGGGTGTCGTAGTGGCCTCAGTAAGAGCTATAGCTTTTCCCTCTGAGTGAACTGAGATGTGGACTATGTGAAGTTACACCATGCTCTGAGTGATGATTCCCCAGGATCACTCTATGAAGTGTCTATCGGACAAATGCATCAATGAAGCACAGTACACTCATATAATACAGAGGGTCATGTAGCCCTAATGTGGATGAGGTAATGACATGATGCAATATGAGCCACCACTGAAAAGATGTGATAATTGAGCCCAGCAGGAGCACCTCTTCCTCTCTCTCTGACACACACACACAGACACATACACATATAGACACACACATAAACTCTCCTATACACACACACACACACACACACACACAACATGTACAGTTCTACTCGTTTGAACCCTTTCTCGTAGGGTGAGCACATTCATGGATAGAACATATCCGAGTTACAGAGACAGAGACAGGTTGGATGAGGACTGAGTTTTATCATAACATTTACAGAGCTCTTGCTTAAAATAAAATTTGAGGAAACAATGGTAATAAAAGCCTGGGATTTGAACGATTAATGTCCCTGTGTTGTTCATCAGCGAAAACAACAAAAGCCTGAATTTTCTCTTTTATAACAATACTTTTTTAAAAACCTTGACCATCATGGGGACAAAATGGCTCAATGGGAGCATGAGCTTGCAGCCAAGAATCACAATGTGAGTTTGATTCCCAGGACCCACATGGTGGAAGAAGAGGTGACTCCCATAAATTCTCCTCTGACCTCCACACATGTACTATGGCATATGAATGACCCACACACATATAATTAAAATTTTGACCATTGAGACATGTATTGGAATAGTCTTTGTTATAGTGCAGACTTAGATCAAAGTAGAAAATGGTTGAAGACTCAATGTATTTGAGAGGTAAAGCTTTCCCAGTGGGCCCTGGGTTGTGTCAGTAATTCTCAGTCCAGATGTGGACTCTGTCGTCCTGAATCCTCCCAACTCACCAGGACCTTAAACAGTGAATGTTGTGTAATCAGGGTGAGTCATCAGCTCCTGGTGCCCATTCCAGGACAAGGTGTTGAATGGGACTGGCTCCTAAGAGCCATGCAAACCAACCCCATAGCAGAGACGTTCTAGGCCGGGAACCCTTAAGGATGTCAGCCATCTGTCCGAAGCTTGCACCACCAGTCTGGTCTGGGCAGCTCAGCTCTGTGCTGGCATCTCTGCCTCTGTTTGTTACATCACTCTGGTTGCCTAGGGGATGAGTTCCGAGGTCAGGTCCTGATTAGGAACACGGTGGAGCAGATGATCTCATAGACAACACTTGGATGTTTGCATGGAGACCTTAGTAACCAGCCAGAGAGAGATGGGCTCAAATTCACCCTCCAGGCTCTGGACACCTTGGACAAAGTAGACCATAGGGGAACCAGCATTGGGACTCAGACAGTCTTGGTTCAAATCCCAACAGGGCTTCCTATTTCCTGTGTGACGTTGGATAGATACTCTTTCTGCTTTGGTCTCCCACTTTCTCCAGCTAAGATAAACAAAACAAAACAAACAAACAACAAAAACACCTCCTGGATCAATGGAAAAGAAGAAATAGTGCACAAACATATGAATGTTAAAAAATGTCAGCTGCTGGACATATGCAGAGGGCATCAGGAAGTACGAAGGTGACGTGTATAAGGGAAGGAAAGTCTAGCTGGACAGTATTGATGCTGGTTGTGAAACAGAGCAGGTGAAGGGAGACATTTGCAGGGCAATGGTGAATTGTATTACTGACACGTGGAATTTGAGAAGCCTGTGGGTGGAGATGTCTAAGTTATCTGAAGCTCCAGAGAACTTGGCAACTAGGAGAACCTGAGAAGAGGGAACCGTAGTTGAGAAAATGCCTCCATCATACTGCCATTTGTGAAAGCCTATGGGACATTTTCTCGACTGATGCTTGATGTGGAAGGGTCCACAGCCCACCATGGCTTCTGTTTTTGTTTCTTGTCTCCAAGTTCCTGCCTGATCTACTGTGATCATGCTGTACAAGTCCTCCCCATGTTGCTTTTGGTCATGGTCTTTGTCACAGCAGTAGTAGGGTTTGAGGATGTTAGGTGGGAACAGGTACTAGCGTTACGGAATACAGGTAATGCATCTTGGAAGAAGTCTGGGGGTAGTGCAGGATTCAGTCACCATCACTAAGCCTGTGTAGGATGGCTTCTGAAAAAGAGCCCCAAAGTAGAGTCTTACATGACCTTGTAGGTTACGTGGGAGATGCCGCCCAGCATGGCATCTCTCTGCCCATCTCTAAAGCTAATTTCTCTTTAGCTCTTGACACTCGGTGTCTCCAGAGGAAATGGACCAGGTCTACTAAACTGGAGAGGGAAAAGAAGTGGGATAGCTCACAGAACTGAAAGAAAAGCTAAGCACCACAGCCCAGGGGAGGACAAGAATGGTTCACCTCTCACGCTCTGGGTGGATGAAGAAAGATGGACGCCTTAGGCCCTGTCTCTGGGATGAGTTGACTTCATCTGTTGTCTGTGCTCAAGTCTGTCTGCACAGGGTTCTGGTGCCAGCAAAAGCTTTGGCTTATCTTGGACCAGGTTTCTCTCTCTGGTGAAGGAAACTGAGGCCCTTTGTTAGAAAGGCCTGGTGAAATGGCACTGAAGGCGAAAGAATGCTCCAACAGGTTGTGTGTGTGTGGGTACAGGTTTGAGGGTACATACACCTGAGGTGAAGAACCACCACTGGAGGTGCTTGTCAAGAGCTATTCACTCTGTTTTTTGACACAGGGCCTTTCCTCGGGACTCATAACTCACCAGTTCATCGAGGCTGACTAGAGAGATCTGCTGCCTCTACCTCCCCATCACAGGGATTACAAGTGTGAGCCTCTAATACAAAACAAGGTCTTGTCTTAAACTCAGGACAATACATACTACAGACAGACAGACAGACAGACAGACATACCACACACTTTAAAAGAAAGGCTTATGGGATCAAACTTAGCAAAAACTTTTATCAACTGAGCCACCTCCACAGCCGTGCTTTAGATGGATTTTGAGGAACTGTGAATATTTAAAAAAAAAATCCATAGATACTGACAAGCAGAAGGCAAGTGTCCACTCCACAACCTCCCCCAGCACCTCCCTATCCCCAGTCCCCTCCCACATAGTCGTGACTCCCTGGGCTCAAGGGCATTTTTTAAGAGGTAAGACAGGAGTGCTGGTGAGCGTATTTGGCGAACCTAAAGATCTCATCAGGACTGCCTTAGGTCTGGCAGGGTCCCTGAGGGATGTAGTACAAGGTGGGACAGTGTAGCTTTAATGAGAGGGGAAAGATATTCTGTAAAACGACCTCAGTCTCTCAGACTAATTAGGATGGAGCAGGGAGAAGGTAGCTAGTCTGCCAGAGGGCTTTTGCATGGGCTAAAAATTGCCCTGAGTATTTTACATACCTGGGCTCATTTATTTCTCCCCACAGCCTGGCAGGGCACTCAGTCATCACCCCTGTACTGCTGCCAGGAAGAGCCCGAGGCACTGAGATGTTAAGACATTTGCTCAGTGTCACCCAGCTAATAAATGACAGAACAGAATCCAAACTGGGGCAGCCCTGCTCTGTAGTGTGTGTCTGTATAAACTCAGAAGGTGACGGGCGGTGGAGCTAGGATCAGGCGGGGCTGAAGTGGGCTGGAGGGGTAGAGGAATCTTTATCGGGTGATGTTACTGCAAAGGTTTCTGTGTGCGACTCCTCCATGTAGCGTCTGGGGAACTTTTCCCATTTGAAGCGTCGCCACTCTTGGCTGGCCGTGATGGGGTATGTTTGTAGTTCCTGCACCTGAGAAGCTTGGGCAGGCAGATCTAGAATGTGAGGCTAACCTGGGCTACAAACCCACCCTGAACACAGGGTGATGCTTATATATATACACGTTAAGTAATTTTCTAAAGAACAGCTGTAAACAACAGGAGACTCTTTGCCTTTGTTAGTTGGAGCATACGCAATGAAGTATCCATGTCTAGGCAGGTTGTGGGCCGTAGGAACCACTTTCTACCAGCTCCGAGGCACTGGAGAACGGTCTCTTTGGGATGGCATGCTGTTAACATCTCATATCTTGGTGTAGACTCTGATGAGCTCTGAGGCCTCTTACATAAGAGCACTGATCCCATGCCTAAGGGCCCCCCTCATAACTTAATCCTTCCCCAGAGCTGCCATCTCCTCATCCTGTCACCCTGAGGGCTGAAGGTGTCAACATAGGAGGTTGGGGATGTACAAATTTCCAACAGATACAAGCACCCCAAATTTGAGTGCTACCTCCCCCCAAACCTGATCACTCTAAACAATAAATATAAATACAAAATTATTTTACATTTGCTTCAGAATGGGGCTCCATGCGTACTGATTATTGAAGCCTGATTTCCCGTGACTATGACTGGCAATTCAGAGATTAGCTATCGAATGGCTGCATTGGCTGTTCCAGTCATTTGTCCCATTGAACCTCCCCTGTTGGGCAAATCGATCCTTTCTGGTTATTCGCTAGAGTAATGAAGCCAGGGGTGCTGGGTAGTGTACCCTGGCCTCTCCCAGATCCAGTGTGCTGATCCGATGGGGACCTCTCCTTGGCTTCTGGGTGCCTTTGTTATTGTGACTCCCATGGAGTCCTGGGGTGACTAGAGCCATGTTGCACACAGGGTCAGAGTGTGGTGTTTCTGTCTGTAGGTGAGTTGGTGTGCCCTTTATCCTTAAGGGAGAGAAGGGCCGGAAAATGTTGACTGTGTTTGAATTAAAACCCAACTTCCTGGTCCTAGGTGGAAACAAATCCAGATGCCCCCCCCCCCGCCCCCCGGGCTCTTTGATATGCTCCAGGGTGGATTACTAAGGGCTAATTGCTGCCTCAGGTTCTCTTTCTTAGGTCAATTGCTCTAGGGGGAAGCCTGATGGCCCGTCACGAGGAAATTCCAGCAGTCCCCGTGCCTTGGAGAGGTTCACGTGGTAAAATCCCGAGGCCTCCTACAGCCCACCACAAGAATGAGGTTAGGGGTAGATTGGTCCAGCCTTTGGCTGACCATGGTCTGGACCAATTAAACCGGTTGCAACCTCTTCTGAGACCCAGAATGGAAAGCCCCCAAGGAAGTCTGAGCAGAAAGCTAGGGCTTTAGAAACTGCAGTAAAGACTTGATTGTTTTGACCTTCTAAATATGAAGGTCATTTTTTTTTTTTTTTTTTTTAATTCAACCATTGCTGCCGACTGTCTGCTACCCTTGGAAGTTCGCCGTGTAAACTCTTCAAAGAAGAGTCCTTGGTCGAACCTTGCCCTTTCCAAACTTAACTTGACTTCGGACCCAGCAACTTGTGTGTTTTGTGAGACCCTCTCTGAAAACTTCTGAGTCCCCACGAAATCTTGGACACATTCTGAGCCTCTGTTTTTCGGTCCCTTCTTTGTGCACATGGCCCCTTGCCCTGATAACCTAGTGTAGGCTAGCTGGGATCTGAGGTGAAAGTGTATGCCTAGACACACACATACACCCTGATGCTTGTCCACAGCAAGCTGTCACAGTCATGTCTGCTATGTATTTTATAAGCTGTCACTGTTGGATGTAGGACAAACAAGGTTGCCCTGCAGCTTTGAGAGGAACATGAACAGGCTCATGGAGAAAGGACCTGCCCCATGACATTAAGTAACTGTAACATTTTCAGGACAGCTTGCCCTTGCTCTCTGTCCCCACAGCAGCTGGGCTGGAGTTATAATTTCTGGTACTGTTTATGCTCTAGATTCTCTTGCTGGTCTGGTTTCCCCAGCAGTTCTTCACAGAAAATATTGTGATAATAAAGTCATAGTGAAATTCCCATTGAACAGATAAACTAAGGTTCTGAGTGAGGATTGAGAGTTTGAAGGCTTCTTTTTCACCTTTTAATACACACCGAATCTATGAATTATTCTCTTCAGAAACCTATTTGGGAAGCTATTCCTTGTTTTCCCTTAAATTTTTTTTATTTCTGTATTATTTTTATTCATGTGCATGTGTGTGTGTGTGTGTGCGTGTGTGTGTGTGTGTGTGTGTGTGTGTGTGTGTGTGAAGAGGTGCCTGCAGAGGCCAGAATAGGGCATCTGATGCCCTGGAGCTGGAGTTACAGGCAGTGATAAGTCACAGACAAGACTCGGAACTGAGCGCCATTCCTCTGAAAGAACAGCAAACCCACTTAAGCACCAAGCTGTCTCTCCAGCCCCTGTATCTTAGATTTTATTAGCACGCCTATATTGTATAAAGCTATGGGTTTCATGATGACATTCGTGTGGAGTATCTTTCTAATGTTCACTCCCCTTCATTACCTTTTTAATCCTCATTCCCTTTCCTCTCTTCTGTGTTGGTTGCTAAGGACCCCACTTTCATATGTTCCCCTGCCCCAGATTCCACATATGAGAGAAAATAGATGGTGGTGAGGAACTGGAGAATATCTTGTGTACTCTGCCGGAAATATGAATTGGTACAGCCACTACAGTGGATATGAAGGCTTCTAAAACAAAGCAAACACAGAGAGCTGAAAGGATCTACCGTGTGACCCAGCTCTACATACCATTCTTGAGAGCATACCCACAGGATTCTAAGCCATCTCACTGCTGAGATCCCTGTAACACCTGTGCTTATGTTAAACTTCACAATAGCCGAGTTATGCAACCAGCATACAATGTACACCAACAGATAAAATCGCACTCACATAAAGACACAGACTCAGACACACACAGACACATGAAGAATGAAATTTTGCCTTCTATAAGAAGTGGACAGAACTGGAGGTAACTATCTTAAATGAAATAAACCAGAGTCAGAAAAATGGTCTCAGATGCCAGAAACACTCAACCCTTCTTCCTACCCGCTCTGGTCCCATCCTAGTAACACTGGCCTGGGACCACAGTGTCCTAGTTTGAAACTGGCTCAGCTTCCCTGCCATCTCCAGCCTGTGAAGTGCTTGGTTCCATTTCTGTGGCATGGGGTACCACGTTGCAGGGATGGCTACCAACTAAGTGGAAGGGAGGACGGGAGGAGCACAGACAGTGCATTGCAACTAATGAACATTCGGTAACGCCACCAATATTCACCGTTCAGGCCTCAACCTGTCATTTCAATGTCTTAGGAGCCTCTGTTACTCAGCTTGTGCTGAGACCAAGCTGCCTTTGGGTGTGAAGCTCTCTCTGCAGCTATCCTAATAGCACCCTAAATCCCTACTGCTTCCTGCCCACAACAGAGACTCCCATAGGAGGCTTGTAAAAGTGTTCATGCCCAGCCTAATTACATCAAAATCTCTCCAAGTATTTCTAGACTGTGAGCTGCCTGAGTGTGGGGATTTCATCCAGACTCTCTTGCTGGGATCTCCTGTCTCATGCCCACCCAAGGCCGGTTCGGGTTCTGGGATCTGAGTGTCTGGAATGTAGCCTGGAACGCCACCTGGACCTTTGCATTCAAGACTGGCCATGGCTCAATGAGGCCAGGTGAGGCTTCAGCTGAGCAGCACGGCCCAGCGATTCTCCCTGAGTGTTTAGTCCTTGTGTAAGAAGTTGCCTCATGAGCTGCCAGCTGCTGCCCTGACCCTCCCCTCCTACTGTTATCTGTCTTGCCATCTTCTGAGTTTTTGTCCCCCACCTTCAAATTCATAGTTTAGCATTTAATCCCTACAGTGATGGCAGAAGAAGAGGGGCCAATTGGTGGTGGTGGTTAAGGCTGTGAGGGCGGAGCTCCCGGAGAGGGAAATAAAACCCTAGAGAGTTCCCTTTCTCCTCCAACCAAGTAAGGACACTGTGAGAAGCTGCTATCTACGAAGCAGGGAGTGAGTCCTTGCCAGACATGTAACCTGCCACCCCTTTCACCTTGGAACTACAAGAAATACATATCTGTAATTTATAAACTCCAGTAAGGGCTGTTCTGTTTCAGGAGCCTGGATGGATTAAGGCAGCCTTCTTTATTGTTTTGCAAGAGAGTATCTTTGGTTTTCTTTTTATTTTGTTTTGTTTGCTGTTTTTTTTTTTTTGTGTGTGTTTGTTTGTTTGTTCTTTTCTAGACAGGGTTTCTCTGTGTAACCTGGACTTTCACCTTGTAGACCAGGCTGGCCTCAAACTCATAGAGATCCTCCTGCCTCTGCCTCCCTGAGTGTTGGGATTAAAGGCGTGTGCCACCACAACCAGCTAGCTGCAAGAGAATAGCTTACACTTTGTTTCTTGCCCATCTTTTCTTTCCAGAAATACACACAGCTCAGACCTCCAGCAGTAGCTTCATATTTACCCTAGCCTGGCTATCATCGCAGGACCCATTCCTGGGCAAGGGCTGTGGAGAGTAGCCGTGTCAAGGTCAATGCTAAGCCTCTGACAATGAAGACGGGGAAGACCACTCAGGGTTTCTTGACCTGTTATCATCTCTCAAACAGAGAACAAAGACCGTTGGGATGCCGACATTCACACCGTCAGCTCCCGGTACAGACTCTCAAGACCACTGATCCAGTAAGATACCATTGGTCCCTGCAAGATCCTGAGTTTTGCCCTTTTGGAAGGAGACAGTCTGGTTCCAGCACACTCATGCCGAAGAGGTCTTGTCCACCAATGCGGAAATGACTTTATTACTGGTTTTCTCTGCATTGGCAACCTTAGGCTGAGCACTTTGTACACATACGTGGTAACCCTTACGTCAGCCCTGCATTTGGTCAGCTTTAATTGTCAACTTGATAAAGCCTAGAATCACCTAGAAGGAGAGTCTCAATGAGGAATTAAATTATCTACATCAAACCAGCTCTAGCCGTGTCTGTAGTGAGTCGTCTTAAGTTAGTCGGTCTGGGAAGACCCAGCCTACTGTGAGCAGCACCATTCCCCACGCAAAGGGTCCTGACCGATACAAGACAGAGAAACTAAGCTGAGCATAAACAAGTGAGCAAGCTCGCTCTCATTTGTTCATTCTGCTCTGCTCTTGAGTGTGGCTGTCATGTGACCAGCCGCTTCAGGCTCCCACCCAGAGGTGGAGAATCAAGGTTTTACCTCACGGTAAGCAGCAGAACCACGATCAGAGCCCAAGAAGCTTTGCAACCACACACTAGTCCTGCCTCAAACCCTGCTGAAAGTCTTTGTTTACCGATTTCGTGAAACACCATAATACTCAAGAGGGAAAAAAGAGGGACGAAGCAGAGAAGCCCTAGTCATCTTGCCTGGACATCATTGCTGTGCCTGACATGTAATAGCAGGAGCGGTGGTGATGGTGTTGTTGTTGGCAGTGGTGGTTGTGGGCGTGTGTGTGTGTGTGTGTGTGTGTGTGTGTGTGTGTGTGTGTTAATCAACGCCTTTAATACATAGAGGACCAGGACACCAACCATCAGTACAGCCGTTGCTCCCAAGGCCCACTGCCTAGGAGGAATGATCCTTTCATTTGCTGGTTCTGATGAGGATTTGGGTGGGGGAGTGGAAAGTGTTTGTGTTTACATGTTTGTTAATTAGGCATGAGGACAATTGGCATTGGAAAGATTGTTATACTCACAGATGCCATGAAAGAGGACATACAGCCCCACCAAGACCTTGCAAGATGGCAAAAGGGTGTCATCTAACCCTAACCGAGGTGGATCGGGAGATGCAGAAAGCCAGGGGAACAAAGATATTAACTGTGGTTTCCATGGGAAGGAACAGGCAAGAGAGGGAAGAGACTCAGGATTGATCAGCATAACAATCTTGGCAGGCGTGGAAGGACAGGATGGTCTCTTGGTGTCTGTCTGGTACTTCACTATGGAGTAATGGTGGCCAGATGGTGGATGATGATAAATAGTGGACTCCGAGTGTCCAGAGCACAGAAAAGGAGGCCACAGAGACTGGGCTCTGGACTGTTCAGTGCGCACATAAAAAGCCGACTTACTGGGCTTTGCTGTTTGTAGGGATTGGTAGCACTGGGTGCACCATCTAAGGGTTAGCCAGGATCCAAACAGACTGCACTGGCTGGTTTTGTGTGTGTCATCGGACACAAGGTAGAATCATCAGAGAGGAAGGAGCCTCAGTTGAGAAAATGCCTCCATGAGATGCAGCTGTAGGGCATTTTCTCAATTAGTGATCAGTGGGGGAAGGCCCAGCCCCTTGTGGGTGGGACCATCCCTAGGCTGGTGGTCCTGGGTTCTAGAAGAAAGCGGGCTGATCAAGCCATGAGGAACAAGCCAGTGAGCAGCACCCCTCCATGACCTCTGCACTAGCTCCTGCCTCCAGGTTCCTGCCTTGCTTGAGCTCCTGTCTGGACTTCCTTTGATGATGAACAGTGATGAAGTGTCAGCCAAATAAGCCCTTTCCTCCCCAACTTGCTTTTTGATCATGGTGTCTTCTCAAAGCAATAGAAACCCCAACTAAGACATAGACAAAGCATCAGGGTAGAAAGACACGCCTCAGATGGAAACCCTAGAGGGCCAGGCAGTGAACTGAATCCAGGGATACAGAAGGACTGAAATGCCAAATGTTGAAGTATTGGGTCATGTCTCATTGTATCCAGGTAACCCAATTGAGTTTAGGGCTCAGCACAGGACTTAGTACATATATGTTAACTGTTGGATAGAGACTTGGTCTCCCTATCCCATGCTCAAGTGGCTTGGAGAAGCTACCCACTCCCATGCCCCTCCCTTTTCCTTCAGGACTCATCAGGTAACCACACCCTGCACTTGGGAAGCTGTTGAATTGGGGTAGGTGTGGAGAGTGTGTGGGTTGGCCTCTCTGTAGACAAAGGAACTTGGGTCAACCCTCAACAGCCAGAAAGCAAAGCCCAGGCCTTGAAGTTCTCATAGCTTCCAACAACTCCTGGGCCCAGGATACTGGGAGGGAGGGGACCTCCAGGCAGCTCCAGGTGTTAGCTCATTTAGGTGACAGTATTGATTTTCAAATTATGATGCATAGCTCACAAGGCAGCAGAGGGAGGGGGTGGAGGAGAAGCCAGCCGCTGATTCTGGGAATTTATTTTGAGACACATTAATTTGTTTCTTCCCTTCAAGGTCAAATCAAGCCATCTCCATATGTCACCATCAGCAACTGGCTGGCTAGAAGGCAGCTGAGAGGCTAGAGGTGCTCTGGGGATCAGACTTCCTGGAAGGTGGGTTAGAAAGAGGGAAGGAATGGGCTCTAGGCATCTCTCGTCTCAGCATCATGAAGGGTCAGTGTGATGACAACTTAAATCTTGAGTCTAGAATCACCTAGCAAGCAAACCTCTGAGATTGCCTGCAGGGGATTATCTAACTAGACTAACTGAGGGAAGGCCCTCCCTAAAAGCGAGTGACACCATTCCAAGGCCTGGAACCCCATATGGAATAAAAAGAAAGCTGAGCAAAAGCATCCACTGCTCTCTGCTTTCTGGCTGTGGGTGGAATGTATGTGACCCGATGCCTCCTGCTCCTGTCACTATGCCCTTCTTCATTGTGATGAACTGTATGGTCAAACTGTAAGCCAAAACAAACCCTTCCTTCCTCAACATCTTTTGTTACAGATTTTGTTAAGAGAAGGAACTAGTTTAGTCAGGAGCCACACTCCCCTGTCACCGGGCTGGACTACCTCAGTTTCCTTCCATGACTGTGTCTTTGTGGTGCTCAAGTGAAATGGGGCAATTACTGAAGCTTGAGATTGACCTTTGCTTAGTTTTCGAGGATGGTCCCTCCTACTCCTTTCTTTCTTTTCTGCCTCCTTTCTCCTCTCTCCATCTACCTACCCTTTCATTTATTTCTCCTTCAGCCTTCATTCCTCCCCCATCATCTATCCATCCATCCATCCATCCATCCATCCATCCATCCATCCATCCATACATACATACATATATACACATATACATATATACATACTTACCTATATACATCCCTCTCTAGCCATCGTTTTGTTCATCCACCCTCTTTCAATCCATTTCTCCATCTATCTGTCCTTTACCATCTACCAATCCTCCCCCTCCCTGCCCATCCGTCCATCCGTTCATCCACCCATCCATCCATCCATCCTCTCTTGTCCTTCAAACCTTCCTTCCATCCATCTAGCCCTTCCTCTGTCCATCCACCTATCCATTCTTCCATCTAGGCTGCTCATCCATCCACCATCTCTGACATACCAAACATTGTATTGAACATTTTAGGAAACACAGAAAAGCAATAAAACGTATCATTTGGGGCTGGATTTTTGTATCTATGATGAGAGAACCGATTGTTTAATACACCTGTTTTGTTTTGTTTTTGTTTTCGCCACCAACACAGCACGACATGAGGATGTACTTTGAAGGGAGAAGTGCAGTAATTGGTTTAGTAGTGATAGGCTAGGCCTGTTGGGAGACCTCAGGTCTTTATAGGACTTGAGCAAGCAGTATAGGTCCACAGCTAGAATCAAGGGGAGACTGGAGGAGAGTACAAGGAAGAGGCAGTGAGACAAAGAACTGGAGGCAGAGTGTTCACAGCCAAAGGAATAGCAAGTGCCAAGGTCCTGGGGTGAGAATGAGCACAGTGTGTCTGTGGGGAGAAAGGAAGTGACATCAGAGTGGACGCGGGAGAGGAAGCAGGTAGTGACAGGGGACAGAGCATTCAGGACTTTGAAAGCAGTAGAATACACTTTGGATTTTGTCCGTTCAGTCTGTTGTTCTGTGTGTTAAGTAAGAGTGGGCCACTTCTGCACTACACACAGTGTGTTAAGAGAGTCAATGGAGAAGCACCAGGACATGGGTCTGTCTGTCTGTCCATCGTGAGACCTCAGTCCCCTAGGTGGGATGGCAGTTCAGCATCTGGGAAATCCAAACTGTCCTGAAGTATTTGAATATGAGTGATGTAGACTTTCTGCGCAGTGCCCTCCAAGGGATGGTCTTCTCTCAGGAAGTCCTTTATCACGACCCCTTCTCACTCGTAGGCCCTTCCTGAAAGGCATTCTTGGCTGTTTTCTTTGCTCTGGGTTGCCCTCAAACCCTACACCAGCCCTCCCCCAAGCTTCTTCATGTGAAACACCTGTGCATGCATAAGCCATCCCTGCCGGTGGGGCTGACATGTGGCTTTTATATCACAATGCAAAGAATTTTCAGTGTGCTATCGGGCTAGCATTCCTTACTGGTCCTCTCACACTAAAATCCAGCTGTTGAGGATCTTCACTATGACTTTCTGACCAATCCCTCTAGACAGCCACTGTGACCCTGCACACACTTGGCCTCATGGGGCTCAACCTTCTATTCTCCCCTCTTGGCATCTTGTCATTTAATAGGCAAAACCGGATCTGAATTGTTGGACCTGAAAATAATGCTCTCACTTTTCTCTTCCCCTCATCTTAAAGAAGAAATAAGAGCTAGTTGAGACACTTATTAAATATTATGAATACTTAATAATGGTATTGTGCCCAATTAGATGATTAGGAAAATATTTGCTGAACAAATATCAAATGAGTAAAAATTTCCTTCTAATTGTGAATATTTCCCATTCTCTTTCTTAAGAGTGAGCCAGCTAGGATCCATTGGGTTTTGATTGATGTCATTATTTGTTTGGCCTAGTGAGCACCGGGCCTGGCATAATAGGCTGTCCTGTGTTAGGATAGGTTTGAGTGGCAGGGACTCTGGCTGGTGTGTGAGAGGCTCAGCTGAGATCCTAAAGAATTAACTGGAGAAAAGGATAGGAGAGTCATTCTTGGAAAAGACAGAGCTGTAATCAAAGTCCTCATGGCTTAAAGAGCCAGTCCAGTCTATAGTAAAGAATGGAGAGAAGCTGGGTAGAGCAGGAGAAAGGGGAATCAGGGAATTGGGTTACAAGGAAGAGAGGTGTGTGTGTGTGTGAGAGAGAGAGAGATACAGAGAGACAAAGAGAGAGAGGGCTAGAAATGATAGATTATAGATAGATAGATAGATAGATAGATAGATAGATAGATAGATAGATAGATACATAGATAGATACATAGATAGATACATAGATACATAGATAGATACATAGATAGATAGGGAGGGAGGGAGGGAGAGAAGGAAAGACAGAGGGAAGGAGGCAAGCTGGCAGGTAGGTAGAGAGGGAGGGAGAGGACAGTCTTGTGAGTCTCATAAAAAACACTGGAATTGGTCCTATAAACAATGGACTTTCAGATCAGGAACAGAGAGCTTTTCTCTTTGGCTCATGTGTTTTCTTGTGCTTTAGGCACCTCACATCCCTCCCCCTGTTTATTCAAGTCTTAGAACTGTGCCTGATTCCCCAACCGTGACCTGACTGACTCGCCTCTGGTCAGCCACACAATTGCTCTTTTCTCAGGATCTGGGGCTGACTCGCCTACGACCGCTTCTCTTTTGCTTTGCAGGAAGGAATGGAGAAGGGCTGAGTGAAAGTCCCATGTAACAGAATGGTCTGATGCTTTGTAATTGATTGTTAATTATTTTGCTCCCTGAGGCCTGCTTGCTGTCTCTTACAAGCAAACTATCACGTACCCCAAGTAATGCAGTATAACCTTGCCTCCCCGTTTGACTAATAAAAGGCCTACAGGGCAGGGCAGAAATGAGGTTCAAGGGCTTTGGGGCCAGAAGGATCTTGGGAAGAAGAGACAGGGCTGGAAGAGGAAGGAAGCAGAGGCCTCAGTGGGTTAGTGTGGAGAGAATCACACGGCCAGATAGGCATGGGTGGAAGAAAGCAGCTCAGAAGAAGAATATTGGCAAGTATTTTGGGATTATGGATGGGAGGTAGCCCAGACAGAAATAATTAGAGCAGATGGTAAGGGATGGGGACTTGGGAGGTAAAGGCAGCTTAGGAGGTTATATCTGCCATGCCCCAGGTGAAATAAGGCTATTCTAAAATCTATTAGTTGTTTGTGTCTTTCATTGATTATAATAGCAGGTTAGATAACACTGCCATAATAAGTATAAGGCTAATAAGCATTATTAGACCATACTTTTAAATTATCTACAACAGTCCCAGGCTGCCTGGGGCCATCGCTTACCAGGTGTGTGATTTGGGTGTGCATTTTATCTTTCTAGGCCTTGGTTTCCCCATCTGTAGAGAGGGAGATAAGACTTGGACCTAACACATAGGATTCTAGTGTGATTAACCATAGGAAATCAGTTCGCCCTGGCTGGGGTATCTAATGCTTGTAAGGATTCAGAGTCACTGTCCCAGCAGGATTTCTTTTGTTGAAAAAAAAAAAAAAAAGACTTGGATGGTACCCTTCAACTGTGAGCCAAGCCTCTCCTTCCTTAGGTTGCTTTTATCAGAATAATGTATCCCAGCAACCAGAAAAGTAGCTATGACATCATCTCATTCTCTTGGGCCAGGAATTGGTCTCTGGACAAACATATGACCCAGTTTAGGCCAAGGACATCAAAGAAGGCGTTTACTGGACATCTGGAAATTGAGAGAGTACAGGAACAAACCTTTCACCCTGGCCTCCTCCTCCCTACATGGCCATGGGAGAATGAAATACCTGTAATAGTTACAAACGTGTTGCAACCATGAGGACGGACTATAATCGTGTGGAGTCGTCACAAAGGGCAGAGACAAAATTCTGACACTGGAGCCTCAGAAACAGCTCTGCAAGCACATCTAAACTTCTCGTGGAGCTGGCTGAAAGCGTTTATACGGTCCAGCCCACACTTCATTCAGGAATCATCACTCGAAGCTGTAATACTCCTTACAGTGTGTATCTTGCTGATAGGGCATTTAGTTTCTCGGTAAATGAAGCACAATATGCTAAGAACATCAGCTCCTTTATTGTTGTCATTATTATTATTTACTGTTATTCCCCCCCCTTAAACAACAGCACAATTCACACAAGAAAGACACACACATTCCCCCCCCCACACACACATACACGACCCCACTAGCCTGCATGCCAGGCTGTCTGGCCTTTGCTTGGTTCCTGGTAGAGCTGCCTAAGACAGCTCTCTGGAAAAATCTGACTTGGACACAGGGGACACAATAAAGGGGGCCCTTAGCCAGAGAATTAACTGAGGGGCTCCCAGAGTCCTTGGTTATGATAGTTTGAGAGCCGTGGTGTCATGCTGCGTGTATCTGGATAAGGGGAAAAAGGCACTGTTTTGTGTGGCCGATGGATAAATCTCATATGGGGATATAAGACATGCCTGTAACCTCTCCTACACAATGAGTATAGACACACACTGGGATGAGCCAGTGAGCCCCAGCAACCAAGCCACACATTGGGTTGGGGGTGGGGGTGGCAGAGCAGGGATCTGGGTGATGGGAAGGTCCCCAGAGAAAAGCAACTGTTGCATTAGCTGCAAGGTAAAAATGTAACACATTCAGTCCCTGTTCGCTTGTTTTGCAACTATAGACTGTGCGGCATCTTCACCCCAGAACAATCTCCCAATGCTTTTGACCTAATGCAACCAAGCAAGACTCGCCCATTGCGTCACCCTGTGGAGAAGTCTATTACTACACTATCCAGGGACTCCCAGATCACTCTGTTCTCCCTCCCATCCCCCAGCATCGAGTTGCCTTAAATCTGAGTGCTGCTAAAGTAGTGTACCCTTAAATCAGAGAATCCCTGCGACTAGGGATGGGAACAAAGAAGGGCCAAGGCTGAAGTCTTAGGAACAGGTGACTTCCTGGTTGTCTTGAGGAAGCTCATTGTTGAAGCTGCTCTCTCCAAAGGTTGAGTAAGGAGGGACTTGGGGAGCCTCGATGATGAGTAGACCCTCTGGGGAAAGTGAGGCAAACACAGTCACTGGATCCACTTCTGCGGGAAGCCTAGAAGAGCAAGAGACAAGACCTTACCCATTTACAGTGTTTAACATCCCTGAGACTACTGTGCTCACTGGAAACGTGCCAGCGTGGGTACGTGGGTATGTGTGTGCACATGCCCTGTCCCCCACCGAAGCCTGATGCCAGACATCTTTCCCTAATGCCCGAGGCAGGGTCTCTCACGAAACCTGGAGTTTGTCAAGTTGGTGAGGCTAACTAGCCAATGAGCTTCAGGGATCCACCATCTTCCCCCCTCTGCTTACAGATGTGCGCTGTCACACCTGGCTTTTATGAACGTGTCTGGATCGGAATTCAGGCCTCATGTTGCCATCTTTTAAAAGACTCTAGTAAAGATCATGAGACTCAAGGCGGGGGGGGGTATCATAGGCTTGGTGAGTCAGAAGGCATCTGGCTTCTTATAAGGATTTGGGTGGTAGGAGGAGACACGATCTCACAAGGCTCAGGCTGACCTTATGACTTTAACTTTTGGGCTTCCGAGCACTGTGGATACAGGGATGGGTTGCCACACCCAGCTCTAAGGATTAAAATATTTTTCTTTGTTATTTGGACTGAATAAAGCTAACCAGTATATGATTTTTTTTCTTCAACAAGCTTGAAACTCTGGTGGTATGTTGATGGTCCTGCTGGGATGCTGTTTTTAGTGAGAATACAAAAACCCAGGTCCCGTGTTTCAGTGTTATTTCACATTCATTTTCTAAGAACCCCGAGAAGAAGGTTATGTTACTGTCCCCATTTTACAGATAATGGTCCTGAGACTCAGAGTAGTTAGCTGATTTCCTTCATGGCCGCACACTTGGCTAATGCATTAGCGATAGCAGATGACTCAGAACAGAAATCCTGGGCTCCAAACAGCGTGTTCTCCAGCCTCCCCTGGCACCAATTATGTAGATAGAGAAGCCAGGAGCTCCAGTCACCAGGCACCTTCCCAGAGGCCAGACTAGCTCTGCAGACTGTAGGCACAGGGAGTGGTCTGTCCCCTCCACTCCCCTCCCCCATGGACAGGAGGACTCTCCCTGGGGGTGGGGGCTGGGAGTCATTTCCTCTCATCAGAATCCCAAAGCCCCGTGAGCCACATCCATGCAGGGCCTCCACGCCAAATCGGAACTATGAAGATCAACAAAGGTGCTGCAGAAGGGCTTGGGGGGTGGCCAGGCTAAGCTTTGGAAGCAAGAAGACAAAGCCTTGCTGTGGGCTTTCCTCCCACTGCCCCTCCCACCGCTAGGGATGGGCTGATTCTGGATTCTATTTAACCATTTGCCTGCCAGACAGAGGGCACCAGGTACAGCTCTAGCTTGGGCATCACAGGCAAGCAGATTCTGAAGCTTCCCCAACCATCAGAATGAGCTGATCCTATTTCCTAGTTGGGAAAAGAATGTCAGAATAGTATTCCAGGGTCCATTGGGTGGTATGGAGATGCCTTGCGGTCACTGGGCCTGCATGTCCTGACAGTCATAGATATTTAAAGGCAGGGTGCCCAGATATCAGACAGAGCCCAGAAGACCCTTGCTGGTGGCCTGGAAGGACGGTTTTGTACCTGGAGAAACAGGCCTACAGACTGTAGTTGACTTGGGTCCCTCACCAGTGTGCTGACTTCTGAGAGGTGGGAAAAGGTTAAGTTCTCCCTTAGGCTCACATTTGCATTTGAGTGACTGCCCCCCCTCCCCCGGAGTGTTAAACACCCCAGACAGCTCTAGGGCCCTTTCTTAACTGCTCTCCTTTTCCCATTAAGAGCTGACTGAAAACCAGGGCCCCAGGGAAAATGACCTTATCTAGTTAGAACTGGCCCGGGGTTAGAGTCCTGGAGTTTATTTCCCTTACACAGTGCCTTCCTTAGGGATCAGGTTAGTGCTGAGGATTTAAATTTATTAAAAGTGAGGTGACCTTAGGGTAGGAAAAGCCCTAAGCTGGTGATGGGATAGAAATGGAAGTTTATGAGTCTGAGAATGTAAGGACTGTAATCTGAGCTCCCTTGATCCAGCAGGAAGGGCTGTAAAGACCTGTGTTTAGAGTCTGTGGTGGTCCCTCTTTTCTGTTAGAGATAGTTTTAATGACAGATCCCTGGCTTATCGAATTGTGTGTGTGTGTGTGTGTGTGTGTGTGTGTGTGTTTGTGTGTTTGTCTTCATGTGGGTATGATCATGTGTACACAAGCATGTGGAGGTCAGGAGGAGTCAGCCATGAGTATTGTCCCTCAGGAACTGTCCAGCTTGTTATTATTACAATGACGGTGATGATTTATTATTATACTATTGACAGGATCCATTATGGGGATCTGGGACTCCTTAGTTAGGCTAGGCTGTCTGGCCAGCAAACCCCTGGGAAGCTCATGCCTTGGCCTCCCTGCCCCCCGGATTATGAGCACACTGGAGTTTCTTCATGGCTTCTGGGGCTGGGGAGCAGGTCCTCCTGTGTGGCAAGCACTATACTGGCTGAGTTATCTCCCCAGCTCTCAACTCCCTGGTTCCCTTTCACCCCCAACCCCTGACAGCCACACCCTACTCTCCACTGAAGAGCTTGGTTATTTTAGCATCCCACAAACCACAGTGCCGCTCTTCCTGTGCCTTGTCCATGTCACCTAGCCTCATGTACCACAGCTCCCCCTACGTGGGTGGTCAGATTTTGCCTTTCTTCTTCCAGGCTTTCTAATAGTCTGGGTCTATTCTTTACCAGTGCTTCAATTTGATCGCCCACCTCTTCGAACCTTATAGTTTCATCGTGGACAAGGTTAAGTTTAGTACTCTTGTTCTATGGGATTCTTTTAGTGATTGAATAAGATTAAGTCTATAGGCCACTGGCATGTCACGGATGTCAACCAAGGGCTGGTGTGAGAACAACATGTTCTGTGAAGAGTACCCTCCCCCCTGACTTCCTGCATCCTGCTTCCTGTTTTCTCCTCCAAGTTGGTGTTAGAAAAGGACCTGCCTCCAACCTGTTAGGCACCTTCGAAACTTCTCTTACCCAACAACACAAGCAGGCCTCCGGGATGCACTTCCAAGGCCAAGGCCTTTGCTGCAGCACTCTGCACAGGTGGGCTCCTCCAAGAACCCCGGGCTTGGCTAAAGAGAGATTTCTGTCCTCTAAAGACTGGGGCTTTTCCTGGGAAAGGCAACCAGGTTCCCTGATGCTGGCCCAGCGTTATCCCAATCTCCAGCCTGAAGCCAGAGCCACTCTGGTGTGACTCTGACCCTGGGAAGTCTTACCGGCAAACACCTTACCATGGTCCTCCCAACTCTCGCACAGTAGCCCCCGCATGGGATGGAATGCAAGCTCAGAGCAGAGCTACCCAAGTTACTCTAGGTGGCCCATTAATTTTCTCTTAATATGGGGGTTCTCTACACCAGGGCCTGGGGTCAAAATACAGAAAAATAAGTGGCACAGCTGGCCACTGACCATTCACAATGGATGGATGCATGCTCTGCCTTCTTTCTTTGGGGCAGGGTCTCTCACAGGAAGCGCATCATTTCAGCTAGACTGCCTGGCCCCTGACTACTCAGAATCCACCCTTCTCTGCCCAACACTAGGGTTACAGGTACACGCAGCCACGGCCAGGTTTGCACATGGGTGCTGGAGACTCAGACTCTGGTCCTCGTGCTTACAGAGCAAACAGTCTTACGCTCTGCACCACTCCCCATGTCCTGGACATTTCTGAAGACTATGGATTCCATGTTCCCTGCTGGATCTTTTTCTCAGCTCTGCCCTGTTTGTGATTCTGTCCAGAGCCTGGGATTCTGAGCCTCTCAGAAGGAGACATGGGTGTCCTTCCTCCCTTCCTTCTCTCTCAGTTCTGTTTGACCTGAAGGCTGAGCCGAGGAGAGGTGAGGGTCATTCAGGGGAGCCAGTGGCTTCAAGAAGAAATTGGCTGGTCTTTGCCTTATCAGGAAGTTTCCAAGGGCTCCCAAGAACCATGGGGACTGTGGGGGTGTGGTCAGAAAAGAAGGGCACAAGTCCAAGATGCAGACTCACGATGCTACAAGAAGGCTCGGAAATCAGCAGGTGCCATCTTTGCCAAGGCTAGTGTGGAACTCGGACACAATCATGAGAGTGATGACAACAGACTGCCCATACCAAGTTGCTTTGTACATCTATCATTGCCTGCAAGAATACTGGAGCAGTATCTCCTTAACAGAGGAGGAGACCACCGGTCAGAGACCTGTTTGGGGCCAGTTCCAAGTCCTTCCTGTAGACCTCGGCCTTGCCCTTTCATCTACTGGAGAGATTCACTTTCTCAAGAACACACGGAGGGAGGTTTGCAAAACATCTTCCTGTTGTATACCTTCACTGTAGAGGTCGAGACGGTGATGGCTGAGAACAACCTCAGGGCCAGAAATACACGTATCGAGTGAGGCTGATTGGAGAGACAGCGTGACCGACACCTGAGCCTCTAATGTAGCCGGCATCCTCCTCTGAGCCCTTCTCTCCCTACAGGGACTGCCAGTTAGGGGACCTGGCCATGCTTCGTCAGTTCAGCTTGGTTGCCTGCTTACTGCTCTCACAAGACCAAAAACTAACAAGAATCCTTCCCTTAAGGCAAACCGGTCCCTGCGTTTGAACAACATCTCATCCTCCAAACCTCCAAGGCTGGTGAGAGTGGCCCCAGGAAAGCAGACAACAGTCTGAATTGATATTTCGAGGCACAGAGGTAGTATTTTAGCTGAAGTGGAAGACAGCCTATCGGGGAGGGGGGCATGGAGATGACTCAGTGCACAACACTGCTCGATGCGCAGGCCTGAGGATCTGAGTTCAAACTCCCAGCTCTCGTGGAAAAAGCCAGGCGTGGCAATGTGTGCTTGTAACCCCAGTGCTGTGGGAGAGAGAGGCTGGAGGACTGGTGTGGGCTTTCTGGCTACTAACCCAGCTCTAGGGTTAGTGAGAGACCCCGTCTGAAGAGAATAAGGTGGGGAGTTAGAGAGCAGGACCCCAGACATCTGCCCCTGGCCTCTGGGAGCACAAGAGTCCAGGCACTCCATAAAATGTACATAAGCATGCACTACACATGTGCGCGCGCACACACACACACACACACACACACACACACACACACAACCCTAGTAGAGCAGCTGGAGGCCAGAGGTGTATGGGTCTTACTTTGATGACTATACCCTCTCCTGTGTATGCCTTCCAGGTGGATCAGCCTTACAGTTCTCAGTGTAAGATGGATGAATCATTTTGCCTCTGTGTTCCCTGATGGGGCCAATGTCCTCCTCACAGAGCACCGGGCCAATGAGATGACATTATAACCCCCTATTTGGGGTCCTTTACTGCAGGTTTACTATGATGGCTTCTCCCCTTTAGGGATGATAGTTCAATTCCTTGCCCACGCATGTCTCCCAAGAAAGTTGAGTTCCACCCGCAATGCCTGCCCTTTGGTCCACCCTGCCAGGCTACTTACTGTATTTTCTTGGTGAAGTTCTTGGAGACAATGCCACCTTCCTGTTGCTTTTCTTCATGCTTGCCTGGAAGATAAGAGCACGGTCCTGTGTTAGAATCTGCAGCCCTTGGACATCATTCAGGATACTGGCTTGAATTCAAATCCTCCTCTGCTCCTGTCTTCTTATGCAGCACAGGAGTGGTGCGGAGTTCAGGCTTTGAGCCTCAGGACTTTGTTTGGCATACAGACTCAAGCTCACCTCCCAGGCTGGTTGAAGATGAGCCAATATAATGGACAGGAAAGAGGACTTTGATGACGGTTTGTTAAACTGGGACACCTGCGACCTAGCTTCCAGCCTCCTACTTAACCCCTGCTCACTAATTGGCCAGCAGGTCCCAGGAGCGAGCATCACAGATCCATCAGTGAGGTAGAAGGAAGAAATGAAGCCACACATGGGGCTTCCTGGTCACCTGGCATCCTTCCCTGGCTCTTCCAATCAGCTTCTTCCTCCCAGTGTTACTCAAGTGTAGACTGAGGTCCCAGAGTGGTTTCTAGGTCACCCAGAAGGGACATAGCTGCTCTAGGCTTTGATCAGTTCTCACTGGATCAGGACCAAATACTGTGGCCTCTGCCGCCCTGTCCTCATATTTGCAGTGAGCCTTCTGGGACACCTTGAAAGGACAGCCTGGAAATAATGCTTCAGTACACTGGGCACACCCAGCCTCTCCTAAGGGAGAGGAAGCCACGGAACCAGAGAGGCAGATTTGATTCCACCTGCCCCACCTCCCAGGGGCTCCTTCTCCCAGTTACAGAAATCGGGAAGATGAAATTACAAGAAGGCTGGGACCAAGTTGGCTTTTACCCTGCAACCCACACAGCAAGTTATAATCTTCTCAACCCTCCTCCTTTTCCTCCATCTCCTCCTCTTCCTCCTCCTCCTTTTAAAGCAGAGTTATCTTCAGTTTCTCTTTAAACAAACAGGATTAGTGCCTGGCTCAGCCATCCTGTGCACCTGTTCTTTGCACCCCCCACCCTTTTTGGAAGCCACATTCCAGAGCCCAGGCACCCCATGCACATGTAGGAGGCCATACCCAGGGGGTTATAGTGCTGTGTGGAGGTCCAAATTGTCTCAAGCTCATCATTTACAGGTGATTGCATTAGTTATCCTTTGTACCATTAATCATTCCTTTAATAGCACTTTCTGATTACAGGGAAATGCATATGTATGTTAGAAAGCGTAGGAAATAAATTTACAAAAAGGCACAATTGCCCATCGTCCCATCCCCCCCCCCAGGCTGTCATGAAGAAAATGTTTGTATCTTCAGACAATGCAGAATGCTTCTTAGGAACGTGTGGATTTCCTAGAACACAGCTGTTCATCATACATTGTACCAAAGGGATCGTTCTATGCACTGGCTGGAAATCTGTTCTCATCTAAGACGTTATGACCACTTTTCCAGTTTCCCCCAAATACTCTTTAATAGCATGATTTTGAGTGTGTGTGTGTGTGTGTGTGTGTCTATGTGTACCCCCACACACTCAGCTTTTGAGTGTGTTCTGAGGACTAGAACTCAGGACCTTGTGATTTTTAATGGCTGCATCATATTCCACTGCAGGACTCCACAGTGGCTTACTTGGCCTGTCTCTTATTTTTCTGCACTCACTGGGCTTCCAACAATGGAGGCCTCTTCTCTTTTAGTAAAATTTCTTGCAGGTGGATCTTCACACCAAGCCCAATGACTTCTGGGAATTGAGCCAAGCTTGTGACCTTCCAATCAGCTTCTTCCTCCCAGTGTTACTGAAGTGTAGACTGAGGTCCCAGAGTGGGTTCTAGGTCTAAGGTCTGACCTACATTGCTACCTGGTCCTTAGCAAAACCATACTATTTGTTTATCCGCCTCAGGGAGGAAAGGTATCCCAACCAGAATCCACTTTCAAACTGCGCTGTCTGGAGGCCAGATACCTCTGCTCAGTGGATGTGCTGTTAACCAAGAGGTCATTCTCTTCAACTCTGTGACAGTCACCTGCCCTGCACCAGCCTGGGCCTGTGGCCATGAGAGCATGGTCTGTTCTCTGGTCCCCTCCCTGAGGCCTGGGCCTCGGAGGAGCCCGCTTCTACTGGGGACAGGCCAGAGCCTCTGACTCAGCTCTTTTGCACCTTGCCCTCCTTCTGCTGGCCTCATAACTGCTGGAGGCAATGATGAAGATGATGAAGGGCTAACAGCCAGCTCAACAGACATTACCAACTTACAGGCTTTGACTCTTCTCTCCTCCACTCTGTCTACCACACTGCTGTTTTGCATCTGTTCAATAAATGACACAAGATTGTCAATGCTTTGTAAGAAAGTCAGCGTGGTATGAGAGATAATTTTGCCTAACAGTAGGCCAGCTTCAGAGAGGCAGGGCTCCATTGCAGTATTTGGTAGGCCAGGCGTATTGACTGCATTTTCAGCTTGGGATACCTTGGATTTATGGTGGAGTCAATGGGGCCCTTGTTCTAAAGTAAGCCAAGTGGTGCCAGTGTAGTCTTGTCTGTGTAGTGGGCCACAGTTCTCAGCAGCTTACCTAGGCCAGCTTCTATAAGAGGAGACATTACTACCCCCACTGTGTGGATGGAGAAGCGGAGACCCAGAGAGGTTTGGTAAATCTGCGGTCACTCTGCCTTGAATACTCCTCACCAAGTGATATGCCTGAGGCCAAGCGCCAGGGAAGTGATGGAGCAAAGGTTCAGAAGCAAAGGGTGGCAAAGTCCTGAGGGCCGGATGTCAAGCCCTGCTCAGACGTGGCCTGACATGGTTCTACCTTCCTCTTGGCCTCCGCTTATTCTTCTCTAAACTGTTGTGAAAACTACCTAACTGGAGCACTGGGAGAGGCAAGGGAGTGAGCCACAAGCTCCTGAGAACTGCACAGTGGAGCTTGTCATTCACGTTGATATTCTAGGGAAATGGGGTTCCCCAGAAGTCTATGGCTCCTGCCCATGCTCTGAAAATGGGATGCAGGCTAGGGGGAGGGAAGGGTCTCAGCAGGAAAGACTCCAAGATTCCCATAAGGAGGAGCTGTGGTGGGGACAATGGAGTTTAAAGGGGTGGGTCATCCTGGTGCTTCATTTGCATGTCATTTGCATGTGAGTATTCCTCATTGGGCAACTGATGTTATACCAGCAAGTCTTTATTACTTAGCTTGCTTTCTGATTTATATTTCGTACCTTTTGTGCACAGAAGGTGGAAAAGATGACTGTACAGAAAGATCTTCTCTGTCATTTCAGGACAACACAACTGTTTTTGTTTGTTTGTTTTTCTAGAGAGCTGAGGCCTTGGGAGAAAAACACTGGTGTGTGTTTGGGAAAATTTGATCAGACCTATTAAAGAAAGGTGCTGTTTCCAGAGCAGAGGCCCTGGGCCCTGGGCCCTGGGCTTTCCTTAGCCAAAGCCTGGCCCAGCAGTCTTTGGAGGGATCATTCTTAGCTGGTGATTGCAAGGTAGGGGTGGGGGAAGGCAGTGCGCAATGGAAATCATGAACCCACATTTCCCAAACAGCTCCCTGGAGCGAGGTATGCGTACATGGTCAGATAAGAAAGGGGAGTCTTGAGAAGTCCAACAACCAGGAGGAGGCTTACTCATGGTTTTAGATCATCCTGCCTCATCAGAACCTCAGAATAGCCTGTCCTCCATTCCACAGACACCCAGAAAAGGATGACAAGGCAAATCAGGCCTACCCTCTTTCTTTGTGAGACCAGCATTGAAGCAGAGGCCAGGCTTGGGGGTGGGAGTCTAAGTCGGAATTAGAGCCAGCCTATGAACCTCCAGGCAGGCCTGGCTTTGGATGTTAGATACTGCCAGGAAGAAAGCAGGTGCTTTGGTCATGCTGGGTGAGTTAGTCTCCCTAGGACTCAAATTCGCTATCTGTAAAATGGGCAGGGGCGGTGTTACAAAGTACCCGAACTCCTAAAAACAATTGTAACTAACCAGTAAGACAGCTTAGTAGGACAGCCTAGTAGGACTTTTCACAGATGGAGACATGGAGACAGGCTCTGTGAACACCCCAAGCCTCTGGATCACTCTGGCCCTTGGCTGAGCCTTCAGCCTGCGGCTGCCGGGCTCCACCTGTTAAGGAGTACCTTCAAAAGGTGATGAAGAAAAGACTACAGGGCGTGGGTGATCTGGAGGCCTCTGGATTAAATAGCAGTAATTAAAAGAGAACAAGGGCGGGGTGGTGATGAGTTCAGTCTACAGGATGCGCTATTAACTCCATTTTACAGACGCTCTGGATATATCATCTGCACTTACTACATCTTCCCATTAGCCTTGCGTGACAGGAATGATCACAATTCCTACCACACAAACGGGGAAACTGAGGCTCAGAGTGGTGCACCATTTCACTAGTTTGCAACCAGTTCCGCCACCACACAGCAGGGCTGGAATTTGAACCCAGGTCTCAAAGAGTGTTTATCATTTATCATTCCTGAGACTTCCCCAAGCGCCCACACCATGGCCACCAACTGCGTTGTTGTTTACAAGAACAAACTGTTAACATCCCAGGCACCATCCATGAATCCACCATATAGATATAGATAGGTTGGAGGCTCCTACCACCCTTCCTGAGGACCCATGCGGACCCTGATGCCCAGAAGAGGAACAAGGTAGCCAAAGAAACAATTAGCCCATCCTGTTGGCTAGTGAGCGGCAGAGCCAGTGTTAGCTTGCCAGCCAATACAGAGCCCACACCCACGGCAGCGCGTGCCCCAGTGTGTCTGCCCCACCACACCCACATCCATAGCATTTTATGATTGCAATTCCACTCCAAGTGACATTAGCTCCCCCTCCCCCGCCCGGCCCCCCTTGAACACTCCTGGGGCTTGTCCCTGCCCAGCCAGTGCTTGCAGCAGGGCTGTTATTGATTTTCTGGCTGTCAGGTCTCTGCCAGGAACAAGCTCTTTTTAATGGCCTGTTAATTGTGAGGGAGGCAGAAGAAAGCTTTGCTGAGGCCTGGCTTACCAGGGCCCAACCTTCCTGTCTCCTCTGTCTTTTCCCCCCTGCGTGTTCTTTCTCCCAGAGTGCAATGGGGTAAGGAAAGCCCTGGGCCTTGCTTGCGCTGTGGCCAGGCCTGAGCTCTGCTCTGGTCCTTTTGCTGACTCACTGTATGACCTGGGACAAGGCCTCTCGGCTGCAAGATGGGAAGAGACAGTGATGGGTTGAAGGGCCAGAGAAAATTTGATTTTTTAAAGTGGTTTTTGGTGGTGCTGCTGGTGGCAGCGGCAGCGGCAGGGTTATTTTGTGGTGTGTTCTTTAACTGAAAGATTTTATTTTACCTTAGAGACCTGGCTTAAATAAACACACAAACAAATAAATTAACAAATAAATAGATAAATTCTCTTCCATTTCTCAATTCCTAAGCCAGCCTGGGCTGGAACCTTTTGCTGCGTTAAGCAAATAATGTTAACCTGTCTGTTCCTCCATTTCCTAAAGGCCAAATGGGGGAGATGGATACACGAGCCATGTCCTCTGGTTGTATTAACACGGGTGCTACCTGTTGCTGGGGGGCGGAGGGTCATGGCTCAGCATGGTGCCTGGCAGGCAGCTCTTCACCAACGTTAGGGCTCTACTGCCCACGGGGCTCCGGTTGTTTCCTCGTCTAGTGAAAGCAATGCAGCTCAGCAGTCACCCGGCCCTCCCCTCTAGCCTCTGTGTCTGTGGTTATGGGCCGTGGTAACCCCTCTTTCTGTGTCTTCAGAAGTCCTACAAGCATCAATCTATTTCTTGCATCAAGCTGCCCACTTCGAAACACCCCACCTGGCTTCTGCCAGGCCTCAGGTAGGTAGCACAGTGCCCAGGACCTCAGCCACTGGGTCACATTCAGACTCTGTCCCCCATTGGGAAGCACGTGTCTCTAAAGATAACACTGTGGGTTGCATTCCTGAGCCCTGAGGTCACCTGGGCCATGTTGTCTGTCTCAGGTCCCTTCTACTGAGTTCTTTATGGGCCAGACACACACACACACACACACACACACACACACACACACTCACCTGACACTTCCACGTATCCATCCTTGGTCTTTACCATCAGCTCTTCTGGCTTGAAGCTGTGCACATTGACACACACTTTCCAGGGCTCCCCAGGGAAGGGTGGGGGGCTCCTGCCCTCAGCAGGCACCCCAAACCTGGCTGTGGAAGTAGGCCCCCGGGGTACCATGCCGGATCTCAGGGTTCCAGGCCAGGCAGAGGAGAGCCGAGGCAAAGCCCAGTCAGGCCAAGGGGCGGTCAAGTCGTCTGGGAAGGGGTCCATCCCAAAGCCATCGTCCAGCAGGCGGGAAGAGAGCGGTGAGTCCCGGAATGGGTCTCGGCGCAAGCGGCTTGGGTAGGCGCACGGGAAAGGCAATTGCCCGTCAGCCATGGTATCTGCTGAGCTTAGAGGGGAAACAGAGGCTCAGAGAGGCAGAGCCACCTACCCAAAGGTCACACAGCAAGATGATGTGGCTTGAGGTGGTTTAGTCCTCCACTTCAGAAAATGCTGATCTCCCGTTAGCCACAAGCCCAAACATTCGCTGCCCAGAATGTGGCTGGGGTCCTGGCTCACAAAGGTGACCCCGTAAGCAGGCCCAGCAGAATCCCGGAGGACCTCTCTCTGTCCCACCTCACCGGGCTATCAGCAAGCCACCGTCCTCCCAGACCGTACAGGCTCCCAGCCAAAGCCCGCTGAAGTCTTGAGCACAGCCGGGAGGAGTTTAATAAACCTCAGGGATGTGAGCCTAGAAACTTCTCCTGGCTTCTGGGCTGGGAGCCTTCTATTTATTTGTTGCCGGGGGCTGGGGGCGGGTTTTGCAAGCGCCTCCTGTCACAGGAGTATTCGAAGGTGATGAACCAGCCCCCGAGAATCCGCTGAGAGAACAACTGGGCTCCGAGGGCGAGGGCGGGTGGGGAGCTGGGAGGGGCCGTGGCGTCCGAGGCCAGCCAGCCTCTCAGGCACTCTCTCCTCCCCCTACTCGGCTCCGCTCCGCCTTCCCTCGGCCTCCAGCAGCGTCCAGTCCAGGCACTGGTGTCCCGCAGGGCACTAAAGCCAGACTATTAATAACCCTCCGCCTGGCTGAGGGCTCAGGTCACACTCTGGAAATACCATCCTCCGAGCGTGTTCTATCTTGCCTCCCACCCTGGGGACCAGCTCACTAGATTGAGAAGTCTATGGAGTCCCCATTCACAGTGCGGCCAGAGTCTTACAAGCCTTAGACTTGGGAGAATGACCAACAGCAACAAATCAAGATTAAAATATATATATATATATATATATATATATATATATATATATATATATATATATATATATATCTTAAGTTATGCAAAGAGGGACATTATCAGGCAGAGAGTCTATTGGGATAAGTGGGTCTTGGGGTGAGAAAGGACATTGGGCTGAGCTTCCAACGCTGCCTGAGCCATTGGGGATTTACAGCTTGGAAGCAGAACTGGGGTCAATGGGTGGGGAATTCCGGATAAAATGATCTAACTGGATTCCTCTAAGGACAGACAGGGGTGGCCAGACCTCACATGGGAAGGTGTAATCATACGTGGAACCACGTGGCTCGTGGCTGAATGGGCCTATTCTTGTTAAAACCGGGTGAAGAACGCACGCCTGGCCCTCCGAGGAGGAGTCTGGCTGAAGCCTGGTCAAGGAAAGGGTTTCTAGGGGCGCTAATACTTCTCCAGGCATGCCTGAGCTGCCTGCTCTCCCACCTGTGAAAGGGCAGGAGAGGAGCCTGCTCCAGGACAGGACGCGTCATCAGGAACGCGTGAGGTCATGTACTTCGTTCGCAGAAGGGCCTGCGCTTTTAGGCTCTCAACTTACAAGTTATCACTTGCACAATGTTTGCTCTTAAGTGTTTCGTAAACATTAGCCCGTGGAACCCTCCCCCTCGCTCCCCACGCTGATAGCTGAGGGCCCACTACTGTCCCATTTGGCAGGAGAGCGAACAGTCAGTCATAAGTCGTCAGAAACTATTTTTTTTTTTTTTTTTAATTTCATTGACTGATTGTGGTGCTGGAGGTGGGACACAGCCTCATCCACGCTGGAAATCCTTTCGCCTCCTCCGTGTATAAAAGCATCTGTTGCAATGGAGTAACAAGCAAGAACCCACAGCTGGCTTAAGCTAGCCACGCAAACACCTGCTGGGTCCCAAATGCTGTCCACCTCCGTGAACCTCTGTACGGAGAGCAGCCACGCCCTTGGAGCCTCAGTTTCTGTTTTACACTTGTCTTGTCAATTACGTCTTTACTTACAGATCCGAACAAAACAGGTTTTGTTGATAGGTTGAAACTAGAAAAAAAGAATTACTGTAAGTGCTTCATGACTCGTGTGTGTCCTTTTGCCTTCATTTGATGCTTCCTAATCACCCAAAGCGACCCTTTCTTGGTGTCCTTTCTGCATGTAACTGCGTTGTCCTGCTGTGCTATTCCTCATGGGGGGGGGGGTGTCCTAATCCTTAGTGTGTGTGTGTGTGTGTCTGTGATATGTATATATGTATAACTGTGTTGTCCTGTTATGCTATTCCTCACGTATGGGTCCTAATCCATAGTGTGTGTGTGTGTGATATGTATATATTTATTACATATATATGTGTAAGTGGGTTCAGATAAGCAGGTAGAGAAACTCTTTTACCTCTTTATTCTTTATTTTTAAATAGCATCTGAGTAATCTTCCTACACTGGTTTTGACCTCACTCTCAGCCTAGACTGGCCTTGAATTTGTGAGTTTCTCCTCTGGAGCCTCCTGAGCAGGTTGGTCTAGACCCAGCACCACCAGGCTGGGTCTGTATTTTTATAATGAGTAATGATAGCTACCTAGACACACTATTCTCCAGGTGGGATGTTCTGAAACCGCAGATTCAGGAAGAACCATCTCTAGAACCCTCTGGTCCTCCATACCGCTGGGAGAAATGAATTTAGAAATCTTTTTTTTTTTTCTTTTGGTTTGGGGTTCCAGTCTTGGTGCTGTCCTCAACAGGTGGGTGAGTAGCTTGGCATGTGTCATTTTGGGAGACACCAGCTCTGCTTTTTTTATGGGTTGGGAGTGTCGAGGAAGAGGAATTTGGGGCACAAGCTGAAAAGTCATTTTGGTAAGGAACTATGCTTTCATGAGGCAGTTTACTGAAACTAACAATGCGGAGAAGGATCGCTCCTGTGTGTCCTTTGCTGCTGTGGGCTGCAGCAGCCGTGGTGGGAGATGTCCACAACATTGTGGTTATTATCATCACCCCACCTCTCAGGTGGAGAAGGAGGTGGAGAACTGGCCCTTACATACAGACGTGGTGTGGCCGAAGCCCTGGTGGAAAAGCTGATTGTTCTGAATCTTAGACCTGCACTGAGCGGGTGGACCCCTGGCTTTTTCTCCAGTAGGGAAAGAGCCCCTCTGTCTGGCATGATGTGTCCCCCAGTAACTGGGTGGCCTCAATGCAGTGCGGGATGAGCTCACTGTGCCAGGAGACTTACGCTGACGTCATGATTGGGCATAAACTGCAGCTGGGAGGGGCCGAGTGAGCCTGCAGCTAGTTGTGGGGAGAGTCACCCTGTGTGACGAACAGGGAGGAATCTGGCTCTGCCTGGGGTGGGGCAGGGGCCGGGGTGAGGCTCTTCAGTGGGCGGCATGGGGTGGGGCGGTGTGGTCCTCTGGCTGAGTGTGTGTGGATTTGGGTGGGCCTTGTGATTCGTGTTTACGTGCAGCTAGACTGTTTTGATTTATGGTTGAGTCTGTTCAGAGGACACGTTCTAAAGGCTTTCTCCTTCCTTCCTAGGCCTCTTTGCACAACCTCATTGAAGACTTCTAGAAGACCCTTCTGCCTGGAACCAGAAATGAAGGAAGCTTGAGCTTACATGGTGGCCTGCTCACCTCTCGCTCTCTCCCTCTCGCTCTCTGTTTCTCACCCCTTTCTCTCTCCCATCTCATGTAGCACAGGCAAACCTGGAGAGCTCCTTATACAGCAGATGGTGACCTTGAACTTTTGTCCCATCTTACCTCAACCTCTTCATTTTGCAGATGGAGAACCGAGGCACATGCTGACTTGCCCAACTCCGTGTGTCCTTAAGTGACAGAGCTGGGACTCCAACCTAGGCCTTTGGTTTTGACCTAGCTGTCATACTTAATGAAATTAGAGTTTCGGTTCACGTTTCCACAGAGCTGACCAGATCCTAGGTCAGCAGGTTTTCTGTTTGCTTGTGTGGGTCCATGTCTTCCTGTGTGGCTCAGGCAGGCCTGCAATTTGATCTCTTCCTGCCTTAGACCTCTTAGTGCTGGGGTGATAGCTCTGTGTCCACACACCCAGCTTCATTTTTATTCATCACCGTCCAGAGAGGTGAAGCCACCTCCTTCAGGTCATACAGCCAGTGAGATGCAGATCCCTTATAATCAGCACAAAGGGACGATAGTACCCAGGCCGTGCCCTGTGGTCCTCTGCACTACCTGGCATCCTTGCGTGGGTTTGTGCTGCACCCCTGAGTCAAGCCGGCTTCCTGCCTGGGAAAACTGAGAAGCAAGGCAGTTGCTACGCCTGCTGACCAAGCCACCTGTTGAGAAGTAAGATGCCGTGTGGGGAAAGTGATCGGGGCTGTCATCAACTGGCTGAAACCATGGGGTCAGGCTTGGAGAGGCTGCAGAGAGAAAGGAAGCTCTGGCTGGTTCTTCCAGAGAAGGAGAGACCCTGGGAGCGTGTGTGTGTGTGTGTGTGTGTGTGTGTGTGTGTGTGTGTATCTGAATATATAAGTGTGATGGTATATGCATATGAGTGTGTGTATATATATGTATCTGAGTGTATATACAAGTGTGCATTACGATTTTAGATCCCTGGACCCTGAGCAAATATCGTCTCCCCTGGCTGCCATCTACTTAAAAGGTTCACATGGGAAACACCACAGTTAATCTTCCAAAGAGACAGTACAGGGAGAAGGTGACATCATCCTGCATTCCAGAGACTGGGGCCCCTGGAGGCGGAAGCAGTGGGCTGTAGTCACACAGGTTTTGGCAGGACAATGGCCTGCAGCCATGTGTGTGTGTGTGTGTGTGTGTGTGTGTGTGTGTGTGTGTGTGTGTGCTTTATACAGGATTCCCCCTCTCCTGGGGCACCTGAGGCCCCTCCTCCCCATCCTCCCATTCCTTAACCTCAACATCATCGTCAGAGACTGAGGGAGGATCTCACAAAGGAACAGGTTTCTGGTGAGAGTTTTTCCTCCTGCTCCAGGGCTCAGGGGTCAGGGCTCTCTCAGGGTGGCTTCTGGGATTCTCCCACCTTCACTGAGATCCTCCGTCCAGGGAGACCTGTGCCTCTGTCTTCTCTCCCTTCACTTCCCCAGACCCTTTACAGCTGACACTAAAAGAATCCAGGGCACACCACACCTCAAGAGAGCAGCATGCTTGGGTGTCCTGTTCCCATCCAGCATTCTCAAGGGTGACATGCCAGGGGCTCAGCAGAGCCTCTGTGAGCAGCTGATGTTCTGATTCTGGTTTGCTCTGCCCTGCATAACATGTCCAAGTTGGAAATTTACTCAAATATCCATAATGGGTAGAAGGAATGGAAGGTTTCCAAGCAACCTCCATTTTACAGGTGAGGAAACTGAGGCTGATTTATGGGCTCTCAGTTCAAGTCTACAGAAATGTCAAGCCCAGATCTCTTGGTCTTCACATCAAAGCCATGCCACCTGCCCCACTCCCTGTGCCCAGACAGATCCCAGCCCTCCAATCCCAGCCACATCTAACAACCATAGTTGACCTTTAGATTGCCAACCCATCTCTTTCTCATTCTTGTAGGACCGCATTTTCTGGAACCTCTTCCAGTGGAACAAATGACACTAGGTACGCATTGAGATTGGGGAGCTGGGCAGTGGCCTGGGATGGGCCAGAATGTGTCCGTTACAGGCACGTGTCCCTAGTGTGAGGAAGCATCTCTTAGCTCCATGAGTAGAAGCACTCTGCCTTGTCTCCACTCATAGACACCGGGAAGCACTGGATATTCATGTACCCACCTTAATCTTGTTCTTAAGCCCCTCTTCCACGATGCTTAATAGTTACTCTCTGTCCTTATCTGCCTGTGCAACTGTGATAAAGCATGGACCAAAACCAACCTATGGAAGAAAGAGTTTACTTGGCTCACAGGTCACAGTCCATCACCAGGGGAAGCCACAGCAGGGACAACAATGGAGGCAGGAGCTGATGAAGAGGCCATGGAGGAACTCTTCTCACTGGCTTGCCCTCCTTGGCTGGCTCAGCCTTCTTTCTTTACAATCCAGTACCAGCAACCTGGCTAAGGTTGGCACCACCCACAGTAGGCTGTGCCCTCTCACATAAATCATTAATCAAAATATGCCCCACAGGCATACTCACAGGTCAGCACACTCAGCGTGTGACTGAATGTATGTGTGTGCATGTGCGTGCGTGCGTGCGTGCGTGTGTGTGTGTGTGTGTGTGTGTGTGTGTGTTGGGTTTGAGAGCTGAAGGAGAGTAAATGGCCGTATAGGAACTTAAAGAAACATGTTCAGATTTTGTCTGGTCTGCTGCCCTGAGTGACTGACTTAGCTTCTCTGATAATCTATCTAATCTCCCATAAGATGGAGATAATAATATCACCTGCTTTATTTTATGATTCAATAAAACAATAATTATTTCTGTGGTTTAGGGAGACCCATGTGTTTAGCATTGGTGCTGTTGACAAATGGTGGGTTCTTTGCAAGGTGGAGCCTAGTAGAAGGAAGTTATATCATGGCGGGCATGGCCATTCAGGAGCTTGGGCTGACTTTGTCCTGAGCTGGCTAAAGAACCAGATGGTGTTTGGAAAATGAGGAGAACCCAGCCCTAGGGAAGTGGCTGGCACACTGGAGTATGTATTATGGGAGCACCACTCCCAGGAGTCCAGCATCGGGGGTCTGTGGTGGTGCAGGTAATGTGGCTGAGCTACCACAGGTGAAGAAGCTGAATGTGGCCAGAATCACTGGAAGGACCCAGAGTCAAGAAGAGTCCCATCAAAGGCATGACTTGGATTTTAGACCTTGCCACCGGGAGGGTGATACGCCACTCAGAGAACACGTGAAGAGGAACAGAGAGAAGGGAGCATGGCCTGCTCGTTTCTCATTCATTCCTTTCTCCACAGCATGCTTAGGTGTGCAAACTATTAGCCTGAAGACTAGAGATGGAGGTGGAGGAGGGGGAAGCCCTTGGCTTTCATGAGTCTCAAGAAACAACCAAAAGGGGAATTAAAATGGTTTCAAGTACCAAAAAGCTTTGTGAAGGCAACATGAAAGATCGTGGTGAGAGTCTGAGTCTCTGCTGCCGAGTTTCCCTCGCTCTTGGTTCTCCAGCCACAGAGGTCTCCTGTTTCTCAAACAGAATAGTCAAGAATGTTCTCACCTGATTGTTTCCTCTGTCCCCACCTCCTGGAACAGTGTTCCCCAGCTCTCCTAACTTACTGAGATCTGTACTTGTATTTCTACTCAGAGGAACCTTCCTTAACCATTGACCACCACATTCTCACACACCTGCTGGTTTAGTTTTCTTCCTTGTACTTGCCACTAACTGAGAATTATATTTTCACATCTGATTCTGTGTTTACATGTTCCATGTCCCCTTCCGCCAGCATGGAGGTGGTAGGAGGGAGGAGGGAAGAGACTTTAATCTGATCTCTTGGGGCTGTGTCACCAGCACCTGGCAGATACTGTTTAACACAATGTGTTGTGTTTGTCGGAAGGCTTGTTTGTCAAGCATTTCCAGCTCCTCCTTCTGTGGTAGCTGGATTTTCTTCACGGTGGCCCAGTACCTACCAGAAACAACACAAGGGAACAGAGCTTGGTTTGGGTTCATGGTTCAGGGATACAGTTCACCATGGTGGTTGTCGTAGCTGTGGCTGGGACAGTGGAGGCACTCAGCAGCTGCTTCCTATAAGACCCATAACAGGAGGCTCAGAGAGCTCAGCAGGAAGTGGGTCTATCCCCTTGGGAACCCACTTCCTTCACTTAAACCCCTAAAGGCTTCAATAACTCCCCCTAACATCACTACCAGCTGGGGACTGTGTCTTCCAATGCATAAACCTGTGGGAATGCTTCATATTCAAATGCCTCACAACTCATTGAAATGCCAGTGCCGGTCACGGCATTTAACAGTCCAGGGTAACTGTTTGCTGTGATTATCAATCATAGTCATCACTTTTACAATGGATACAGATGAGACACAAACTTTTGTTCTTTGGGGTTCATTCATGACAGCAGTCTAACCTAGCTGGTTCTGGTGGATCACCTTTCCAATTGTGTCCCTCTGTGTGTGTTGGTATAGCTCCATTCGAAAGACCATTCTCAACAGGAATGCCCCTCACATGAAGGGTGATGCTTTCAGCCTCCTCGTTTTATCAGGTTTTGTCTGGCAAAGTGGTGCCCGTTCCTCACAGTTTGGGGCATTTATAATGCAAGCTGGCAGAGTCCCTTATGCAGAAGGTGGCTCTGAGCAATTTGGGAAGGGCAGAGGTGGGAGGTCTCTTACCAAAGGGCTCCTCCCCCCGAAGCCTCTGAGGGTAGAACAGGAGCTGGATTGGCCAGTTGGTGACCATGACACCAGGCAACTGCTTTGGAAATTTCTTTTTTGGGGACTGGGAGTGACAGCTCTTGGGAGTGTGCAGCCTGGGAAAGTTCTCAGAGTTTGTGTTTGGGGTGGGGCTAGGAGAGCCTGGGATAGTGTGTAGAGATGGAAAAGAATACCAACAAGATTGCTTTTTTGGGGGTGATAGCCCCAGTCACACCCTGGATGAGAATTAGCCTTGTCTGTGAACAACAACCATCAAAGGATGGCTCATGAAAACTAGAGACAAGCTGATTATTATTATTATTATTATTATTATTATTATTATTATTATTATTATTATTACTATTATTATACCATTGTCCAGTGCTGGTCTGATGCCCATGGAGTCCTGTGAGATCAAGACAAGTCCCTGGTCACATGTGTACAAGTTCCATTCCCCAGGCCACCTCATGGAACAGGGAGCCACTGACTTCCATCCACATTCTAGCTTGTGAGAAGATGAACAGGGCAATGAAAGAACATCTTGTAGGTTCCCGTGTAAAGATTCTGCCCATATCTGATTGGCTAAAATTAGTCACCTGACTGGAACTAACGTAGAGGGGGCTTCATTGTCTCCATTCTGAGTGGGAAGACTTTATTAACCAGGATGAAGAAGGAAGGGATACTGGGGGTGGGGGGGAGCATTGTAGAAATCATCACTATCCTAAGAGAGGGAAAATAATTTTGTCCAAGCACCCTAAAATTTTCCGTAAGCTAAGCTCTTTCAGAAAACAGGTGAGAAACTTGCAAACCCCTGTACTGATACCTTCACAGTAAACTTTGTTGAGAACTTCAAACGACTGAAAGGCTCTATAAAGTTCAAGTATTGGATGTCATGGATTCTCTTTGTTTAAGGTACCTTATTGTAGAAATAAAGGGTTGAGAAAGAGAGGTTGAGGAGAAACAGACACTCTCCCTTTCTTCTCTCTGTCTCTCCTCTTTCTCCCTCCCTCGCCCTTCTATGTGTATATGCTAGTTCCACCCTATTGTCCTTTTCATGTCTTTTATTGCAGGTGTGTGTGTGTGTGCATATGTGTATACACACACACACACACACACACACACACACACACACACACAGCCCAGAGGACAACCTTGGGTGTCATTCTTCAGCCTCTGTCCACCTGATTTTTTAAGACAGGATGAGGATCTGAACCTCACCAGCTAAGATAGGGTGGCTGGCCAGAAAGTCACATTGCATCCTCCTGTCTCCATCTCCCCAGTATTCTGACTACAAGCATACACCTGGCTTTGTATGTAGATGCTGTGGGTTGAACTTGGGCTCTCAGGCTTACCTGGCAAGGCTTACTGACCGAGCTCTCTCCCCAGCCCCCTTTTAGCCCCATTTCTGTTAGGCAACATGACTCTGTTTAATGTGGTTGGTATTACTCACTTCAGGTTTAGATGTGAGAGAGGCTATTGCCAAAGAGGGCCAGTGTTTGTTGTCATTTGAGAGAACATCGGACAAGTTTTTACAGCAGAGCAAAGAAAATCAAGGTGGAAAGAAAAGCCATAAGTGAGTCGACCAACTGCTGGTGGGCCCTGGCTATCCCGTCACGTGGAGTTGGACTCTTAGGGTGTGGTAAAGTAGAACTGTCGTTCCACCTTGATGGACAGGCACAAACAGCCCACAACAGCCCAGAATGACCCAGGTGGAAAGCTTTGATGGAATGCCAGGGGGTTGGGGAGTGCCAGAGAGAGCCAGGCTCTCTAGAAACTCTGGATTCTTCTGAGTGAGGAGACAGGTAGGAGTGTTTGCTTCCAGCCTAGGTGGCTTGAAGAAACTCCTTGTGAGCTTACCTAGGCCTTTGACCCGCCTGCTTCCCTTTCCTCAGCATCAGAGGGCCACGCTGAGTCAGTCACTGGCACCACTGAGTGCCTTGCCCACACCGCCTCCTCTGAGCTCCATGGTATGAGGTCAGAGAGCCACAATCATATCCACGTCTTCTTGATGCCGAAGTCTTCACTTCCAGCTGCTCCTTCTAAGATCTGTGTCATTCTGTAGCCCCAGGGTAGGTGTCCCTGCTATCTGTGTTCTTTTCTCTCTTTCCCAGGTGATTATTGGCATTGCTTGGTGGACATGTCACTATCTTGTTGCAGCCTTTCCACATACATGCACACACACACACAGACACACATACACACACACACACACACACACACACACACACACACACACCACAATATAAGTTAATCATCTTCAAAAAGGACAGGGTTTGGGAGGGAGCAGAGCTGGAAGCCAGGGGCAGACCAGGTCACTGACAGCCAGCTGAGTACCAGCCATAGCGTCCCTGCAGGGACAGGGAATGAATGAGGCAGGGAAGGCTCCTGCCCTCAGAAACCAGCACCAAACAGACAAGAGAAGTAGTCACAGGTAGCAGTAAGTATGAAGGAAGGAACACACCCGGGGAGAAAGGGGTGAGGATGGGAGTTGAGGGAAGGGGCTGACTTCAGGCAGGTGTAACCACTACCTCACCCCACCCCTTGCATGGTTACCCTGCTCCTCCCCTAGCCTCATCTCTGTTCCTGGCTCATTCCTACTCGGTACCCAGCATCCATCTAGAGGACACTTTCCTCACCCCTGTGATGTCTTGCTAGGCCCTCCACCTTCGCCCATCCTAACGCCCACTGGGTAGCTTTCTACCAGTGTTACCTAGAACCACTGTAACACACCAGTTTCTGCAACTATGAAATTGACATTAACCAAGCATCTACCTCCCGCAGGTGTGGTGGGGATGAGTATGTGGGTAACTTACATTGACATAAGTGGGGCTCCCAGATACCTGCCTGGCCCTTGATTGGCACCGTGGAGATGCTGGGTGGTCCTCTTGCTGGCTTTATGGTCACCATGTGTAAGCGTGTCCTTCACCCTAGAACACTGCTCAGCTCCGCAGTGTTGTGGGTGCTCTCTTCTTCAGGGTTTCTCTGCCCTGACTTCATACCGGAACAGCCCAGGGAGACTTCTAGAAGCACAGGGGCCTGGCATTCTTTCTCAGACACATGGTTCGTGAGGATTTTAATAGGGTTGGGACCCTCTGGTTTACTCCTCCATCTTTTAATAGGCTGAGTAGCTCGGTCCTAAAGAAAGGCTAGACTTGCTTAAATCGTCATGCTGCAATGGAGGGGCAGGAGTCTGGACTCCATCTCATGGGAGGTTTTGTTTTCCAACATTCCACCCACGTCTTGAATTGTTTCATCGATTCTACCCAGCAGAGAGGCTGCACGTATCTCCAGATCACCAGATACAGGCGTGCTGGAGTCTTGCTGCCTCTTCTGCTCCGGACTTGGGCAGCTGCCAAGCTGGTAAGGAAAGAAGACTCGGCAGAAGCAGGGTTCTTCCCTCTGCAGCCAGGACAGCTGGGACTACGGGGGGGGGGGGGGGGGGCGGGGAGGTAGAAGTAGGGGGGTGCGGGAGTAGGGCACCTGCCCAGATAAATCATTAGATAAACACGTGGATTCCGGTAACTGGGAGTCTGAGCAGGAGATAGGAAGGTGAAGGCCTCTCCATGATTCACGGAGAGGTGACTACATTAGTCACCGGGGCAGCCTCCTAAAGGCCACACTTTCTGAGAAGCCATCTTGTTGGAGCCATTTGCTGGGAGGTAGGGGTGGCGCAGTGGGAAATAGCTCTGCATTGGTGGGGCTCACACACTCAAAAAACAAGTTTTAAAAAATGCTCTTGGAGCCCTCAGACCGGGATCCAGATACCCACCAGTTATGTGAATTTGCCTCTGGAGCCTTAACTGTACCTTCCGTCAAATAGAGCACTCCAAAGTGTAGTTCAAAGGTCAGGTGACCATTAAGTCATTGATGGGTTTTAGTCTCTACAGGGCCTCAGCAAAGGGCACTGGGTACAGCTCCATAACCAGCTTATTTTGAAAGAATGAAATCATTGTGTGTGTGTGTGTGTGTGTGTGTGTGTGTGTGTGTGTGTGTGGAGGTGGTAATGGTGCAGATTTTGCTCAGACAGGCTATTCCATCCTCATGATTCCCAAGGCAGGTTTTCATTGGGAAAGACCCAGGATGAGTGGTGAGGATAACTGGTTCTCTCTCTGTGTGTCTGTGTGTAATAGTGACTCACATGCTATTTTGAAAAATGATGTTATGAGCATTTTAACCATAAGATTTTTAACCTGAGGCACAGGTGCCCTTGAAGGCTGGAGGATGCGACAACACTGGGATGGGAGTTTGGTTGTTTTCATTGTGCTCCCCACATCCCCGCAACCAAGCCCACCCATTTCCACCTCTCCCATGAGTGCTCTCAGCCTACCCAGGAGGGGAAGAGAGGTTTGCCCTAGGAACACCCCCAACCCCCTCCCCCAACCCTGTGCTCCAAGTTAGCGCCATTGTACTGAGGCCAGCACTCCCACTGCTTCACCACAGACTCACTCCTGGACATTTAATTTGCTCATTGACATTAGTCAAATGCTCTCCCCCCTTTCAGGTAATTAAAGAATGGATCCCCCATGTTCTTCTTTTGTTCCCATAGCAGCCCAGGGAAATGGGTGCTGCTAACCCATTCTGCAGTTCGGCAAACCAGTCACCTACAGGGTGACTGGACCCCCTGGACCCTTGTCCAGCGCTACGCAGCCAGCAGTAGAAGTGTCCTAGGTATTTAGGACCAAATAAAACCTTTGTCAGACCATGAAGCAAGAGGAAGAGCTATGGACAGTGGTTGGCAAGCTGGGATTCTGAGTCTGTTTATCTGAATCCTTGATTCTGGAGACTCTAGGATGCTCTCGGACAAGTGACTTTGTTTTTCTCCAAGCTTCAGTCTCTGTCTTGTTAGGAAGGAAGTCTAACATTAGGGCTGCAGAAGAAGACTAAGATGAGGTGTTCGAAGAGATGATTTGGAATAGGTTTCCTGGGGGAATGTGTAGATGCTGCCATCTGGGTAGCATGGGTATCAAAACCCAGGCTGAATAGGGGGTTCGATTGATAAATCACTTGCTTCACAAATGTGAGGAACTGAATTTGATGCCCAGGACCCACTTTAAAAAGGCTGGGCATGCTATCCCACAGATGTAACCTCAGCGATGGGGGAGGTACAATCAGGCTAATACCCGAGGCTCATTGGCCATCAGGGAAAGACTCCATCTCAAAAAGTAGTTGGTCAGCACCCGAAGAATGACAGCTGAAGTTATCCTTTGGCCTCTGGATGTGCGTCACACACTCACAAACTCACACAAAAGTTAAAACAACTTAAGTGCTTACAGGTCTGTTGGGGAAACTGAATAAATGCACTGAGCCATGTGTGTGTGTGTGTGTGTGTGTGTGTGTGTGTGTGTGTGACACAGCAGGTGGGCTTCGAGGGCTCCCTGTCACCCGTCTTCCTTCTCTGAACATCCTGCACACAGAAGACACTGAGCCACATACGAGAGCGCTATTCCATGGATCTTTAATTAGAACAGAGATGTGGCTCCTACACTGAAAACCTGGAAGTTCTGGGAAGGTTAGAGTGGGCTGTGGTTACTGTAACCCTGGGCAGAGGACAGGCTCCCAGGATGCTGGAGGACACAGCAGCATTCCCCCTTCTCTCTCCCTCCCTCTCATCCTCCTTCTCTCCTCCCCTCCCCCACAGGCAGACCTTCTGGGCAGATACTGCATGGTCAGACTGAGCTGGGATAGTTAGGGTCTTCTGCTTTGGGACTTTCCATCTGGGAAGTCCCAGCCCTTAATGTAGAGAAGTGGTTTTGAGATGCACCAAATCCCTTGAGTCAGTGGGGACAGAATCAGCTAGGTCCTTGGCTGTTGGCCACTTGAGGAAATAGCTTAGTGTTGAGAGAAAAAAAAGAAAGACCCAGTACAGAGTCCTTACAGCTTAGGTCCCCTATAAAAGACCCACTGATGGGGACAAAGGACACAGAGGCAGGCAGATGACACTTTTAGGAGTTGGGGTTGACATTTCCCTTCCATGGGCTCAGCTTTCTCATCTGGAAAGTGGCACCTTTATCACCGGCTTATCAGAATAATTTTAGAAGATACGACCTGACAACAGACAATGGTTAGAATCAGGACAGGGTAGAGCTACTTTGTCTTCCGCCATCATGACTCCCGGAAACTGGACTTGGAGAGTTTACACTGGACACAGAAGCCTTGGACTCAGGCTCTAAGACTCACATCACCTCGAGTCCCGCAACTCAGCTCTTCCAACTTTGCGCTACAGGGAAGAATAAGCCTTTTCCTTCCTTCCTTGGTGGACATCCTTCCAGCAAACAACACAGCCACAAAATCCCCAGGGTGGAGCCCACGGCATCGGAGTAGAGTTCTCTCCCCCTGCCCTCCCCAGAACATATTGGCCAAGTCCACTGTACAGATGATAAGACTGAGGCCCAAGACCCATTGCTTTTATTCCCCAGAGGAAGGGAAGCGCAAAGGAACGCTGCTGCTTTCTCTTTGGCTCGGCTTGTTATACACAACAAAAAATGGCTAGAGAAAAAGGATTCTCTGTGTTTTTTAAGTTGTGACTTTTTAATAGAAGTTGGTTTGTGTACAGGCATTTGAGTTCCTCGATTCATTTCCACCTACATGAGGTTTTCCGAAGATAACGAGTGTTTTGGTTCCATTTGAATTTAATTTGTATGACGGAAGCCTCTGTTTCTGACAGTTCCAACTCATCTGGTGAATCCAGCAATCGTTACCTGGGTGATAATACCCCACTACAGCAGCACCCAGAGCTGAGAGATGGACCAGTTTCCAGTAGCAACCCAGTGGGAGGGCTGCTCCCCCTCCCTTCCCAATACCACTCAATAAATAGAAAATAATAAATTATTAAATAAGCCGTGTCCTGAGGATAGGCTCACATCATGGTATTTACAGTGCAAAATGACAACTGCCAAAACAAAACAAAACAAAACAAAACCACTCACGAAAGAAAAACAAAGATGAACAATGCAACAACAAAAACCCCAATACACAGAGAGAAAAAAAAAAAAAAAACAGTTACAGATAGAAGATGGTGACCATGGTGTGAATGTCATCAGCTCATCAGTGCAGAACAGAGAATAGCCTTCTTTAAAGCCTTGCCGATGATGTGTCAGGCCGGAGAGTCTCTGTGGGCTGACCGGTGGAGAAGGGCATGCGTCATAGATGATCAAATCAAATTTTCTACTCAGCAGAGGGGAAGCCAAGGTGAGACTATTAGCCATGAGACTATTCAGAACAAGGGAATCTAGCAGAGGGCTGAGGGTGAGGCTCCTTTGCTACAGCCTTGCTGAGTGTGCATGAGGATTTCACCCTCAGTGAAAAAGAAAAACACAGAAAAAGAAAAACACGGCATCAGAAAAAAAAAGCTGCAAGTTGGCCTTGAGAAAGACATAACTCATTGCTTTTTTCAACCTTTGGTAGCACCCCAAATTTGTACTTCTTTAAGCAAACCCTTTCGGGTCTGAGAAATGTAGGGATAGGACTCTCTGAGACCGAGACCCAAGGTCAAGGAGCTTTGGGTAACATGCTGCTTAACCTCAGTCTATACTCTCTTCCCATTTTTGATGTTGGTGGTTGAACTAAATCCTCACCCTGAACGGCCTTGGTAACACAGAGTGCTACCCACTGTATAAGCATAGCTACGAACCACTTTCAAGAGCTCTTATTCCCTAGAGACAGAAAGTAACGAGGGTAAAGTGGGTAGATATACCTGGGTTTAGTGGTTCTGGTTAACCAAGGCTATCAGTGTCCTGGAAAGAATTCTATGTTTGCTTGGAAAGAAAAGCAGGAATGGGAAAGAGAGAGATGGAGGAGGAGGAGGAATAGGAAGAGGAGGATTATAAGGAAGAGAGTGGATTGTTTAGAGGTATCTAAACAATCTTCTGAAAACTAGTCCCAAGGGAAGACTATCCCCTTGCTTGGGTTAAAACATGACAGCCACATTGATGGGGACATCCAGGGGTGTGGTGGGGAATCTACAGGACCAGGCAAGCTGGCACCTACGAGGCTGTGGAGAATGGCTTCAGAAAGGGCAAGAGCTCTCTGTAGCCAGCAGCCAGAAAGTCACTGCCAGTTGGCCAGGAAGGCAGGACTGATAAATGTCTCCAGGTCCGAGATCCCAGACTGAGTTTAGAAATGACCTTTTTGGGGTGACATCTGGCTGTCCCTTCCATCTGTATCTTTATTTTCTAATTTCAGAAGCAGCTTTGTGCTATCCTCAATGGAACAGCGAAAGGAGGTTTGGTTTGGGTTGTGGGTCCCCCCCCCATGGCTCATGCCCTCGTCACAAAACAGTGCTTGTCTACTGCAGGAAAACACAAAGCAGGGATGCTTTCCAATCTCAAAAGCTGAGAGCTGGGGGGAGGAGCTAGATACCCGGAGGAGAAGCAGTGTAGCTTACACAAAACGGCCCACTTTTGCTCACAGGAAGACGTGAATGCCTTCCGCTGACATCAAGTTGAGCACAATGTCTTCCCTAGGCTAGCCCATTCCTACCTTTCTTTCCAGATGTCAGAGCATCAGTCAAACCTCATGAGGCTGACACCTTGTCCGAAAGAACCATGCCAGTATGAAACCATTCTTACCCACATGGTTCCCCAATCACAAGGGATGGCTCTATTATGCATGCCACCGAAGACTGGCCATCCGCCCAAGACATGGCACTTGCAGTCACTCAGCGAGTCCTTCATGGCTTTTAAAATTTTGTGTAGCTTTTCTCTAAATGCTAATGTCAGGCTCTCGCCCTGGACTTAGGTTCATGAGCTCTGTGGCTGACCTCATCTTTCTGATACTGCAGATCAGCGGGTGTACAAGCCTGAGCCTCACTGGCATCAAGTTGAACAATAAACCTTGGGACTCATGCTCTTCTGGTTCAGTTTCAGGATGCTCAGGTCTTAGAGCATTCATGGGAAAGACCCAGATGCCTCTGGCCTCTCCGGGTGTAACCATAGCAACGAGATTTTTTTTTAAAATGCACAAATAATTTAGAAGACCATCCTGCCAAATACACACATGATCACACATCATGATACACAATCTCTCTCTCTGAATAAATAAATAAATAAATAAATACTGCTAATGACGAGAAAGGGAGCGCATCACATAAATAATAAATAAATAAAAATAAATAAATTGAATAAATAAAAAAGTTTGCTAGGAGCCCCAGGCCAAATAGTCCCCGAGAGTGGTTTGAATGAAGATAGTCCGTGTCTTCCCGACATGCTTTCCCGTCTTCACAAGCTGAGGAGGTTTGGTGGCTCCTGGAAGCCTTTGTCTCCATGACAGAGATGCAGCTCCTTTGGCATCCTGGGTGGGGACGAGGGTTATTTACAGTTGCTGTACATGCCTTCCCAGGGCACCTACTCCTGTGCCAGGCACCTGCAACCTGGCCTTTCGTGCTTTCAACATAGGCATCCACGAGTCTTGTTGGGCAGAGTTAAAAGCCATGGTGGGAAAGCCAGTGTGGCCACTGATCCCCCATTCCTCTCCTACTGGATGAAGAACTCCACTGGTGCTCATTGGAGCTCCAGGCACCGTGATAGGTTAGAGACTATTGTTGTAGAAAGATCACTGCTTTTAAGATGGGAGTTCCCCCACCCCCAATGTTTATCTTGGAGCATGAGGGATAAATAGTGTCGCCTGTCCTTGCATCCATGGTGTTTCACTGTCCACAGATGGGAAAGAACCTTTTCCCCGTGTGCCCTGGCCTGCTCAGCTGTTGTCATCACAAACTTGACACCCACAGGCTCTGGAAAGCCAGACAGCTGGTGAGGAGGGATGCCCACGGGTTTATTTTAAGGACCATCTCTCTCACCTGCCCGTTCCCAATATCTTCTGCAGACAAAGCACCTCATGGAATGTGTGTGTCAGAGGGCAGCTTACCCTTGCTGGCCAGCCCGGGCCGGAGGAAGGTAGGATGAGGGCACTTCCCTAAGTGTGATTGGACTTCCCTAAGCTGACAGCAAACTCAGAAGCTATCAGGGGGCCATGACAGGGACCCCTCAAGTTCCTCTGTCACAGGCTCTCCGGACTTGAGTCCCCCTCCTCCCCCCACAACAGTGAGTTACATGCAGTGTCCTATCCTGGCAAAATTCCTGAGAGGCAAGGAGAGTGGTCTTCATGTGGGACAGCAGGTGCCAGGCTATGCTTGGCAGAATCCAGGGTGTGGCAGTCTGGGCAATGTGGAGGGGGCTGGCAGGCGCCAACTGGAGGGCAAGGGCAGACTGGCTGGCGCTGGGGGCTGGCTGCTAGCCACAGCACTGGGAATGCTCTGCAGATGGTCCCGTGGAATCACACTGGTGCCAGCTAACTGGGGATGAGGCAAACTTGGGAACTGGGGCTGTAGCCCAAGGTATGCTGACTGTTTGACTGTCTCCTTATCCCTGTGGGGTCACAGGGCCCTGTATGAGGGCCTCCACAGAGCTGGAAGGTGCTGGGCTCCCTTCTCTGACCATGCTGACATACTAGGAGGGGGATGACGCATAGGTATAACTAGAGAGCCCATTTCCAGTCTTGCCCTGGACACTAGCAACGCTAACCTTCCCTGCTCTTGTCTCACCTCTCTCGGACCCAGGAGCTGGAGGCAAAAGCTCCAAGATCTTGTCTTGGGCTTCAACCACCCTTGGTCTCCTCTCTTCCCAACACTGGGTCCGAAATGCGCAGCCATGAGATAGAATGAAGGGAGAAGGAGGGCAGAATATCACGAAATATTCTGTGAGTGGTGGGTGAGTGGACCAGAGTTGTCTCTGCATATCTTCGCACTTTTGAGTCATGGATCGTACCTTCCCACAGGTGGCCCTTTCCCTCCGCCCAGGTGAGCCCCGGGATGGTACTGGTGGAGAGGCTCCTCTGCAGCTTGGCAAAGGAATAGAAGTCCCTGTATCTCATCCCACCTTCCCAGGAAAGCATGGAAGACAGGAGCCAGGAGTATTCTGTATCTGTCACCAGGGAGACGGTATGAAGGTCAGGTAGTAAAGGAGACTGGCAGAGAGTACAGAGAGGTCCTCCCGGTGGGCAGCTGGATCGAGGGAGGGCCTTTGCCTAGCGCCTCGTGCTGGCATAGCTTTCTGCTGAGCTGTAGCTCAGGCTCCGACTCCGACTGCGGCTCCGGGAGCCCAAGCTGAGGCTGCGGGAGCTGGAGCTGCGGCTGGTCCGCGTCCTGCTCCGGGTCTGGCTCCGGCTGCGGCTCCGACTGGGACTACGACTCCTGGAGTAACTGCGGCTGGCCGAGCGGCTGCTGCTGCTGCTGTACCAGGAGGAGGCGCTGCTGAGGCTGCTGGAGGAGGAGGGGCTGGGTCGGTAGTAGGGGATGGGGCGTTTGCGGGCACTGCAGAGACCAGAGATAGGAAGCATGAGGGCTCAGCAACCAGGGAGCCCCAGGGAAAGGAATGTCGTTCTATCCCTAAGTCTCTTAGGGGGAAAAAAGCAAATCAGAAAAACCCCAAACCCCAACAAAATAACAAACTCCTCCATCTCTTCTTATCTCATAGTTAAGAGATCAAAGAGAAAGCCTGGCTTAGTGCTTCTCTATTCCTGAAAAAGCAATAATGCCACTAAAAAAGGGGGAAAATATCAACAAATCAGGCCTGGGGCTCAGAGTTTGCAGCCTGCAACAGTGTCTGCATCGACGCTTTAACTGAAGTTTTGTTTTGCTATTTTTACTTTTTTTTTTTTTTTTTTTTTTTTTTTTTTTTTTTTTTTTTTTTTTTACTGGAAACTTCTATTTCTAGTAGGTTCTATTTCTAGGAGGGCAAGGCCGGCTTTCCACTTACTGTAACACATCATTGCACATAGGCCCACATACGTGCATGGTGGGGAAGCATGATGAAAAAGGGCGCATTGATTTTAAGAAAATGAAACACATCCATGATCGGTCAGCCAGCAGCGTGGACAACCATCCGGTGACGAGGATGCTCATGGGTGACCGGATTCCGGAACTATTTGGGCAGGCAACTCCATCCACCACCCTGGGCCCCTGCCCTTGTTCTGTGTACTCTGGGAGAGGCTACAATGGGCTTCCAGGATCCCTGTGGGTCTCTGGGGTGAGAGAGATGTCTGGGAAGATAACCTAGCTTGGAGGGAGGGGTGGCATCCAGCCACTCTTCCAGCTCTTAGGGCCTGAGAAATTCAATTTCTCTCCCAGCCTCTGCACTCTCTGCCAACAGCTTTTCTCCTCAGAGACCTTAGCTGTCACAGGTCACATCTTCCATTTTTTTTTCCCTGACTATTCAGTCAATAATGATAGAACACAGTGTGTCCCGAGTTTAGATTTACAAAGCGAGGCCACGTCCCTGCATCCACATGACACTCCTGGGAGTTATGCCGAGTTGTGTGGGTGAGGAAATGGCCTGGAGGAGAGGCAGAGACTCTAGGTTCCCTGGGGAACCTGGTTGGAACTCAAAATCTGGTGATGTTCCCTTTACTCATTTAAGTCCTTGGGAATCCCAGTAATATTATTTGCACTATCTGAACTTGGTTCAAGGTATCGGTATCATCGAGAGTAGTTGAATTTTAACCTGGCATCTGAGAATGCTAATGAGAAGTACGATGTCCACTGAGGTGGTGCTTCTCCATCAGGACAATGCGTTGCCCTGCCCTGGCGTGGCCTGAGTCCCCATTCCCTGGCCTCTCCTCTTAGCTCACCAGCTCTAGCTGGGTCCCTAGCCTCCAGGACACCCCCTAGGCTACACAGTACCCCTCAAATTGGCCATTGTTTTTTCTCCAGTCTCCAGCTCTGTCCACAGGCTGTTCAGGTCCCTTCCCCACTGCATGCCTAGCAGACTGGAAACTCCATGAAGATTCCAAACTAGGGAAAGGCTTTGAACCCCCAAACACCATTTCAGTGGTTGGAAAGGACATTATGGAGCCCCACCCCCATCCTTAAATCCAAGTCTCAGGGATGCAAAAGAAGATTTAGCCAGCCCCCAGCGCCTGTATGGGTATACCTGCAGCGGGGAGAAGCTTGGCAGCAGGCGATCTCTGCCCTCCTGTCTCACCTGGTTATTCTCCGGGCCTCCAGGTGACTTGGGGAGTCTCTCCGGCGCTTCCTCATTGGCGAGTAGGACCTTCGCCTCCTGCGCGCTCGCTCTCGGGGCTGCGGTTCCTTCTCCCCATACTTGGGGTCCCGTTCCCTGAAGGGGTGCAGGTTACTAGGTAAGGAGAGCTGGGCTGGTTGTTCTGAAAGTGCCTGCCTGCACTTCTAAGTGAGCTAAGTGAGACTCTTAGCTCTCCCTGCCACCCCACTGAGGCTGGGCTTTCCCAAGGGCCGCAGAGAAGACAGAGAAAGGAAGATGGCCTTTGAAAGAATCTGCTTAGGTGAGCAGCATGGGGTGAGCTGGACATGAGCAAGAGTGGTGGTCTCTCTACGTGTGAGTGTGCGTGTGTGTCCCTTGGCAGAGGCGCAAACATTGGTGGGTGAGGAGGAACATATTAGAAAGCCAAGGGGTGGGCAAGAATCGGGGCCGTGAATACAGAGGCAAGAGAAAGCATCAGGTCACGTGGAGACTGAGCACGTGGGTACGAGAGGACAGTAGGACAAAGAGAGTATTGGGATCTTGTTGTCACTCTTGATTGGACAAAAGGGAGTGCAAGGATTCCCGTCCCTACTTCCGCAGGGCTAGAGACAGGACAGGGTTTGGGAGACTGGTACAGAGAGGCGAGGCCGAACTATAGGATCTGAGCGAAAGGGTGTGGCCCAGGAGTTGCCATCCAGTCTGGGAGATGGGACCGTACCTGCTGGGGCTGTAGCGGGAATAGCTGGGACTGCGACGAGGCCTCGAGCTTCTGCTAGGTGGGCTCCTCTTGCCAGACTTGGAAGAGTAGCTGGGAGAGCGAGAGTAGGACCTGGGAAGAGGGAGGAGCCCCTAAGGAGCCTGCGGACCCCTGTTAGCGTTGTGCCAACACTTAAAGCTCTATGCACCTGGCCCCCAGGTGGCACTATTTTTCTTTGCGCAAGACTCCTAAAGGAACCTGGCCCTTAACCAGAGAAAGAAATCCCTTCCCTTTTCAGTAGTGGAGAAGAATATGGACAGCTCCCTGTTATTTATGAATGCCTATTGTTCTGGACACTTGTTATCTGTGTGATCTTGGGTAGGCGATTCCACTACTCTAGGCTTCTGTTTTCTTGCCTGCAAAATGGGGTAACAGTACCGATCCTACAGAGTTGGTTGTAAATCTAAATTAGATTAAATCACCTAGCGTACATAAATATGTAAAACACATATGTATATTTATAAGCATATATGAATATGTAAACGCGTGCGCACGCGCGCGCGCGCGCGCGCGCACACACACACACACACACAGTAGCCAGCATACTGGAAGTGTTAGCTATGACTATTATACATTTTAGTATGTGCCAGGCATTAAACTGGAAATGCATGTGTCTCAATCCTCAACACATCCTAGGATTAAGAACCATTATTAATTTTAGGTTATGAATGGGGAAACAAAGGCATAGAGCCGATGATGTAATTTGATAAGGGTCACATGGCTGGTGGACACATGACTCCAAGAGTGTCTGGCTACAAAGTACTTTTGCCTTTTGTAGATTACAGCAATCCCTCCCCTCTTACCCATGGTTTTGCTTTACTATGACTTCAAGAACGGTTTGGAAAAAAAAAAATTAAGAAGTGAAAAGTTTGGGCTGGAGAGATGGCTCAGAGGTTAAGAGCACTGGCTGCTCTTCCAGAGGTCCTGAGTTCAATTCCCAGCAACCACATGGTGGCTCACAACCATCTATAGTGAGATCTGGTTTCCCCTTCTGTCCTGCAGGCATGCATGTAGGCAGAACACTGCATATATAATAAAAGTTCTAGAAACAAGTAATTTACAATTTTTACATTTCAAATCATTCTGAGTAGCATAGTGAGCATTGCTGTCCTGTTTCCCTACGTAAGAAATGGATTATTATTATTATTATTATTTTTTTTTTTTTTTTTTGGTCTGGTCATCCATGTTGTAGATGCTCCTTGCCTGTTACTAAGTAGCCTTATTATGATCAGATCTGCCATTACAGTATCGGAGTGCTTGTGTGCAAGCAATCCCTACTTTAAAGTGGCTCACAAGTATGAGAGTTGTGATGCTAGTAATCCACACACGTCAGAAAGGTACAAAGACATGCATCTACCTAGCTAGAGGGTAAGCATCCCCATTCAGTAAGAAAGGAAGACAAGACAAAACAAACAGATGCGGTGTGCTGAGATCTGTGGCAAGAACAGAGGTCCCCAGGTAACTGAAGGAGAGAAGAGCTCATACTTCCATCATAGTGTAAGACAGGTGCTTGGTTACAAAGGGAGATGGGCCATGCCATTAGAGGATTTGGTTCTTATCCAAGGGTTTAGCTACAGGCACCCACTGAGTATGATGGACTACATCTCCTGTGCACAAGATGGGAAGAGCATCTCGTCGCGATGCATCTCAATCCCTAACCCTGTTGTGGGAGACGGGATGACTCACTCCTATGGAGTGCACTGTGGTTCTCCCTGGGAAAGTGTCCTGCCAGTTTGTTTTTTGCATGTACACTGATAAATCTTACAGACAAAATGCCACCGCATTTTGATTATATAGTTTTGGAAGAGAAAAAACTTCTTGCTTGCTGTTGGCAATTTTCATTTGCAGAAGAAAGCTGGGGGTCAAGGAGGCCAGGAGGGTTGTATTAGATGGGGTATTGGGATCTTGCGACTGTATGTTCCATGACATAGTTATTCAATCTAAGGTAACCATGTGATACTAATGGCTATTGAAATTGGGGGTTAGAATTAAAAAAAAAAAAAGGTGTAATTCTCTCCCTACCTTGCATAACCCCTGAAATGTAACTCTACAACTCTGCCCACCAAGGGAGAATCTTCTGGATGGGTCTTCTGACTTACTATGGCTAACAGAACAGCGGGAGGGGTGGAATGTTACTTTAAGCTGAGAAGGAAGCCTTGTACATTACTGTGTTCTCTCTCTCTCCTTCTCCCTCTCGCTCCTTGTCATTACCATGTGTACAAGCAGATAGTCCTGCTGGTTGATGAGAGACAACACAAAGCAGAGACAACTAATCCTTGGATGACTTTCAATTCCCAGCCCTCAGCCAACCCACCATCTGGTCAAAAACACAGGAGGGGGCTGAGGACAGAACCAGCCCGCTGAGCCCAGCACAAATTGCTAACCCACAGACTTACAGCAACTGAGTAAACACATTTTATCTGAAGGATGATGTTGGTTACTTTTTTATGCAGAAGAAGTTTATTGATACTCATCTCATCCCCATGCCAACAGAAACAGTAACAATGAATGTTCCTCTTGTTCTAAGCGCTTTCACCCCAGGAAAGAGCCATTGGGCCACTGAGACATGTATTCTTCTTCTTATTATTATTTTTTTCACACAAGGAAACAGGATCTCAGAGATATTGGCTGCCTTTACCAAGGCCATCAGTAGTAATGGCTGGAGAAAGTATTCAAAGTGAAGCCTGACTCCTGTTCCTATGGGGGATGGGCATCTCTATTTACCAAAACTCTCAATTGTTAAAGATGCACTCACCTTTTTTCAGAGGAGGTGGACCGGCTCCGGGTGTACCTGGGGGAGGCTCTGGGGTTTGGAGACCGGGAAGAAGGACTGGAGGATCGAGTGCTGGTGTAGGAGGAGCTCCGGGAGCACTCTTTGATGGGGGAGCTCCTGGTTGTGGATGGGACCAAACTAGACTTCTTCACCTCAGCACACTGTAGACACGGAGACTGAAAGCCTCTGTAGGGAGGAGAACATCGTTGTTACCTAGCTTATTCTGGGGCAGCGTGACCAGGTGCTCCCCCCACCACATCTGCCTGGGCCAGAGTGTCCGCAACTCCTCTTTCCACCTCCTTCCTCCCTGGGACGAACTGCCAGCTGACAGAATTTAGAAGGGCAGAGCTAGAAAAGACCTCACAAATAGACAGATGTTTAGTTCAGTTCGGCATCCCCCAGGCAGGGGCACATACCACACAGGACAGTGGCCACTTCGGGGCATTCCAGGAGGCCCCTGTGGCCACAGTGGTAAATAACATCAAATCATGTGTTGAGAGGCTCCTCCCTCCCCGTTTCTCGTCCTCGTCCAGTCCTGATTGCATGAATGAGAAAAAGCCCTGGCTGCGTGCTAGTGGGTTTTTAGCACTAAGGGAACCTGGCCCTTAACCAGAGAAAGAAATCCCTTCCCTTTTCAGTAGTGGAGAAGAATATGGACAGCTCCCTGTTATTTATGAATGCCTATTGTTCCGGACACTTGTTATCTGTGTGATCTTGGGTAGGCGATTCCACTACTCTAGGCTTCTGTTTTCTTGCCTGCAAAATGGGGTAACAGTACCGACCCTACAGAGTTGGTTGTAAATCTAAATTAGATTAAATCACCTAGCGTACATAAATATATAAAACACATATGTATATTTATAAGCATATATGAATATGTAAACGCGTGCGCGCACACACAGTAGCCAGCATACTGGAAGTGTTAGCTCTGACTATTATACATTTTATTATGTGCCAGGCATTAAACTGGAAATGCATGTGGCTCAATCCTCAACATATCCTAGGATTGAGAACCATTATTAATTTTAGGTTATGAATGGGGAAACAAAGGCAGAGAGCTGATGATGTAATTTGATCAGGGTCACATGGCTGGTGGACACATGACTCCCTAACACTTTGTAATCTTCCCAAGATAAAGGAACAGGCCTTGGGGTCGGGGCCCTGAGCAGAGAACTGTAACTGAGCAGAGTTAAATACAATTAACAGACCAGTGTGAACATACAGTTTTTTTTTTAAAAATAAGGTGACCCATGGTTAGTTTGGGTAACTTTGATGTAGCCCATTTTGCAGATGGAGAGAGAGATTGAGAGACCCTCAAACACAATCAGACAAAACGTAGGAGGTCTTTGTCTTATGGTTTTTCTTGTCTAGGGATGTACAGAACTCCTCCTGAGGTCCTTATGAAGACATGTTTATTTGAAGATGAACAAGAGTCAGGTTCAACAGTCAACTTCCAATTGTATTGATACAGTTTTCTAGATTCATGATGACCTCAGTTCACTTTTCTCATCTTGGCTCTTGACCCTGACAAGCTTTTCCATCCCGAACAAAATGTCCTATTCTGTCCTTTCTTTCCAGGCCTTAGGACATGTTGAATTCTGAGCTCCTCTTCTCTCTTCTTGTCTCCTAGTCCATTTCTCTTACACATGATTCTGGCTTGACCCCATCTTCTCTGAAGAGCCTTTTAAGGCCGTCTCTCTACTCCCAGTCTGGGTTGAGGGTCTCCTTTGTGTTGCCATGGAACCTTCTGCCTAACTCTCCTCTCACTCCTACTAGACTCATTCGGTCATGTGATGCCATGCTTCTGCCGTGGATGTTGAGCTCACCGGGGAAAGGGCCTGTGCCGTCTGGACTCTCGGTCTTCCACACATGGCTTGTCAGGTGTCACCTTACGTCATCCTCCCTGTGTCTTGGGTTCTTCACGACCATCATTTCATTTAACCTTCTCTGTAACATTCTGTGCCTGGCCATACTGTTATGACGAAATTAAGGAGGAGGCTCGGAATGACGTGCTCAAGGTCACTCGGAGTTCCAAACTTGCCTCTGTCTAGCGGCAACACCCTGTCACCTCTCCGGTTCCTTTCATGTCTGTGGTGCCCTTGATTTCCAGCTCATATCTCTTGTGCTCAGCCCATATTTATTGAGCCCTTTGTCTATAGCTGGCAGGGCATAAATACCCATGATTTCACCATCATTTACATTCCACAGTGAAAGGCCGGTTTTAAATTATTTAATTTGGCTGTCTATGTATATCAAATTAAGCAGGTAATGGCTGTATATCTCTTGGACTTGGAATCCAGTTTTAGAGGCAGGCCTGCATTTGAATGCTGCTCCTGCTGCTTATTAGCTGAGTTTGTCTGCGGGCCTCTTCCTCCGTTTCACTATCAGTTTACAAAAAGCTTATAATAGTGCCCGTCGCGAAGACGTTAATAGGAGCTGAGAACTGTTCATGGGACGCATTTTTCACAGTGTCTAGCATGTTATCTGGCTCAGTAGATACTAATGGCTTTTAAATGAATTAATACCAATACTTTTATCATTATTACTATTATTGCTGCCTTCTCTCTTTATTCCTCCGAATCACAGCACTTCAGTGTGTCAGTCTATACTCGACAGCCTTCCTCTCCCATATGGGAGCTTCATTGTCTGCTCTTGGAGAAGCTGACATTTGCACTGACACAGCTCTGGCTCCCAGGCAAGGATGTTCCCGAGAAAGTGAACCAGAGGCTAGGCGGCACACAGCCCCAAGATGTTTGTCCACATTGAAGCCTGGCTAGGTCTTGTGTTATAGACAAAGGGTTCTCTGTCCTTGAAGACACTGGCAGCTTTGTCCATGCTTGAGCTGTGTGAGGCCACCATTTGGAAATTTTGGCCACGTAGATCAAAGCGGACTTGAATCCCCAGCAGGAAGAAAGCCCCAGTGCACTAGCCAGCTCCCCCTACTTGTGTATCTGCGCAGTGAATTATAAACTCAGGAGAGGGGGGCCCTGCCATTTCCACACCTAGCATCAAGCTGAGTGCTGCCATAAGAGTGTGTTTGGTAAGAAGCTGAGGGAGAAGAAACTGAATGGACCGTGTGGACTAAGGGGCCAGTGAATTTAAACAATGACTCTTACGAGATCACATCTAGTGGTTAGCATTCTGTTGACTTATTTTATTTTTTGTGTTTATGTGTGTTACGTGTGCATGTGTATATGAATGTGGGTGTCGCTGGGTGGGTGTAAGCTGATGCTAGAAATCTTCCTCTATCACCCTCTTCTTTCTTCTCTGAGGCAGGGTCTCTCAATTAAATCCAGATCTTACTGATAAGCCCAGCTTTACGAGGCAGCTCACTCCGGGGATCCCTTGTCCCCTTGTCTCTACCTCCTGAGGGTAGAACTACAGACAGGCTATCACGCTCACCTTACATTTACACTGCTTGCTTGGCAAAGCATCTCAATGGCTGAGCCACCTCCCCAGTTGCCTTTAGCTGTGACTGCTTGACTGACAGACCTGTTGGTGATGACATGATGGGATTGTCATTGGCTTGTAAACAGATGTGTAGATGTATTTGCTGAAGGAAAATTGCAGGTAGCAAGCACAGTACCAAACAAAAAAGCCTCTGTCTAAACTCTACCGTGACTGCTATGTGTGTTTTCATGAATCAATTTTATTTTGGAGCACTTTTAATTTCAGAGCACAGTTGAGTACAAAGCATGGGACTCCAGGCCTCAATCCCTGACACCAAAGTGGTCCAACACCTCACACCATTACCCAAAGGCCCATGCTGATTTTGGGTGAAGCAGTAGGCATTTGCCCATCATGATTGCATCATGTGTTATAATTTTATGGCCCTAACATTTTTGTCATCTATCCATTCATCTCAGCCCATGGCAACCAATATTCCATATAAAATTTTTCATATTTTCTTCTTCATAATTTTACATAGTTAGAATCATATGTGTGCATTTTTTGTGTAAACTGATAGCACATTTTTTTGGAGCCAAATAATATTCTAGAGTTGGGAGGGGGACTGGAGAGATGGCTCAGTGGTTCAGAGCACTGGCTGCTCTTCCAGAGGACCTGAGTTTAATTCCCAGCACCCTCATGGCTGCTCACAACTGTCTTCGACACTAGTTCCAAGAGATCTAATGGCCTCACACAGACATATATGCAGGCAAAACACCAATGCATACAAAATAAAAATAAATAAAATACTTTAAAAAATTTTAAAAAATATTCTAGAGTCTGGATATACCACAGTTTATTTACCTAAAGGACTTTGGTTGCCTCAGAGTTCTAGAAAGTACCAATAAAACTCTTAGAATTATATATATGTATATATGTTTATATACACATATATACACACATATATATACATATATACATATGTATGTATATATAATTGTATATGTGTATGTATATATATGTATATATCTATATATAACTGCAAGGTTTTTGGTGCAAATATGTTTTTAGTTTATTTTGGTAAATATTATGGTATGTTTTTAACTGACAGTGACTTAAAATGAAGTTCATATGACACTTTCCCTGAGACTATTGGTAAATTGGCGTCTACCTGCCCTCCATCCCTTTCTTGATATCAACACTCTGGCTTTTCCTGAAGGGGCATCTGCCTCTAGTCTGTAGCTCAGGATCCACTCGGCCAGAGAGACTGGTTTGGGGGGGACAAAGGACCACACATGATTTTTGTGGGGACAGGGCGGAGGCATTCTTCTTCTGTTGGCGAAGACCTGTGTCTCCTTGTACAACTTGTGGAGGGTCTGCTTGAGAAGAAAGCCAACAGATTGTCGGGCAGAGCCGAGACGAATAGTTCAAAACATAAAGACGCGTTAGCGCAGTTTGAGCCTCTGGTACCTGAAGCTAGTATCCGGATATCTATTTTAGTCGCGCTAATTGGAATGGCATGCCCTGTCTCCTGCGAGTAGATACCTGGGAAGAACAGGGCACTGTGATGAGACAGTGAAATGGTGACGCTGAAGTGGGGACCCGCCTCCCCTCAAATACACTGACCTTGACTCACTGTCCCTGCAGCTGGGAGAGACATTCTCCAAGACAGCCCCCTTGTTCTGCGGGGAGGAGGTGGTGAAGGAGTTCCCTGAATCGGAGCTGTTGCCGCAGTTGAGGTCCCGACTCTTGCTCAGATCTCCACCCGGGCTCCCCTTCTCCTGGCCCCGGGACCTGGCGGAGCTGGTTTGTGTGGAGGGCGGCGAGGATGTGTCATTGCCTGAGTCGTACTCCTGGGAGCGCCCTCGGGAGGCGGTGAGCGGGCTGGCTGATTTGCTAAAGAGGTCAGCAGCAGACCCCGACCCAGAGATCTGAAAGCAAAAAGACCCGTCGGACACTGCTGAGCTCCGGGCTGTGTATAAGTAATCAAGAATGTCAACCGTCATGAGTCACTGTAACGAAAGCAAAGAGAGAGGGGAGAGAAGAGACGCCAAAAAACAAAAGCACAAATTCCTGAAAGAATTCCACAGAAACAGGAGATCTCTAGATTTTTTTTTTTTCTTTTTACCCCCTGCTAGAATTAACTGGAAGATTTAGGAGTCATGCAGGTTAAAGGCATGCGATTTAGATGAAACAAAAGTAAAAGGAAATTATACAAAAAAAAAAAAAAGTAGTCTTTAATAAACTCAAACAAAAGAGACAAATCAACAGAAAGGGGAGGGCTGTAGACACCCTTAACCTCAAAAAATAATCAAAACGAAGGAATGGGGGAGGGGAAGAAAAAAGAAAAGGGGCTACTGGCTTCAAAAATTATATGCTAGAAATTAAAAGCACAAAAGGAGATAAAGGCAAAAATTTGAATTTTAACCAAAATCATCTTCAACTAACTCTGTCTCTCTCTGTCTTTTTTTTTTTTTTTAAGAAAAAGTTGCCTGAATAAAACCCTGAACAAATGTCACATGGGTCAAAGAAATAAAGATGAGGGTTGGTTTCTTTCTTTTCTTTTCTTTCTTTCTTTTTTTTTCTTTCTTAAAAAAAATAAAATAAAGTCAAGGTCGCAAACTGACATTTGAACAGTTTCCAACTGAAGGGATCAAGAGAGGGAGGGGGCAAAATAAAGGCAAAGTCATTCTAGTCTGACTGAAAACCAACCAACCAAAAATAACAGTAACAATTAAAAAAAAAAAAAGATCTCTACAGGTATTTGTGCGCGTCCTTCTCCCTCTGAGGAGGTAGCTAAACATCCTGAGTGGCTGCTAACAAAGTCTCTCATGTCTTTGCGGATTACATCCACTTACCAAGCAAGGATTCCTCCTTTAGTAGGAAAGGTGTAAGAGAAAGGGAAGAGCGGGCAACGTGAGTCCATCATCAGAGTCGTAAATGACAAGAAAAAAACATACACCTTCCTGCACAACTTTAACCTTCGCCCTGACCTCTGGGTTTCGGGTGCTCAGCGCTTTGAGCAAGTGGGTATCTCTCACTCTGGGGAAACCTAACTTCGTCCAGCTCGCCAGTCCCTTCCTGCCCAGGTTGGGTAGGGGGTGGGGACGGGGGTGGGGTGGGGACGGGTGTGTGGTGGTTGCAGGGCTGGAACCTTCTCTGCATTTGGTACCTGTTAGAGACCTAGCCGTGTACTTCCAGAGGACACCGGGAGGGGGCGCGTGACTGCCAGTGGGAGCTTTAGAAGGACACATCCAGGAGTGAAGAGAGGCCCCAGAATCCCGCTGGGGACTGGCCCAGGAAGACTGAGGGTTTTAGGAAGCCTCGGGGAGCGAGCTCTTCGGAAGGGAATGCGTTTTTCTGCAGCATTCAGGTCAGGTTGTGGCCGAGAGGACACAGAGAATTTGCTTCTGGCTCTTGGCTGTTCTATCACGTTTAGTTGTTGTGGGTAAAAGGGTTGCCCTGGACTTCCCTAGCAATGCCTCCCTGTGAGGAGGAGGAATCTGTGGGGTCAAGAGGTCACACCCTGGAAAGCACACCTCAGACCAGTCCACGTTACTTGAGATTCCAGAATTCTCTATTTGAATGGCTCCCGTACCTCCTCCTGGGGTATATGTCTGCTCCTCGGAGCTGTTTTTTCGTTAAGTAAACCATGTCTCAAGAAGGGTCATGTGGGCAGAATCTGAGTGGCCGTGCTGAGGTGTCCAAGTGCCTGTGGGGGGGGGGGGCATCATGCTGTGAGATGGTGACAGAGATAGGAAGCCTGAGACCTTGGGGCTTCTGAATTCGAAGGCTACTTTCATATCCCCTTGAAGACATGTTTGCTCAGAATGGGAACATACTTTATTAGGGTTTGTTACTTTATCTATGAACCTTGAGAAATCTTGACTTGTATAGATGTTTTAAAGTCTGAGCCTGGGCCTTATATATAGTAGAATTGACTTTCCCATTAAAAAAAAAAAATCTACTTTCCCCCAACTTTATCCCCTGCTTTGGAGACTTGCTAGAGAGAGGACACCTGAGCTTTCCTAAGAAACCTCTTCTCCCTTGAGGGCAGATGTAGACAGCTTGGACTGATAGCCACAGAGGGACCCCCCCCCCCGACACATTGGAATGCCAGATCCCGGGCCTAGGGGGCAGGGCTTTAGTCATTGTTTCTCCTAGGAGGCTTTGCACAGGGGCAAGGTAATGGTCTAGCCTTGGCAAATCCTGTAGACATAGTGTAGCTTCTGCCTTGAGCACATGGTGACTACCTAGCTGGCTTGGCCTTGAAGGTGGGACCTCAACATAAGAAGCCAGGTGGAATTCTCTAAAGTATGACCTCTTCTCATGGAGGGCACAGACTCCGTTCCCACTCAGCGACTTAAATTGGATGACATTTCCTTCTCACCTCGGGCGTCCAACGGTCCCATGAACATTTCCTTTACCACCCCTATCAGGAATGGGAAACCACCATGATGGGGAGCTAGGTTTGAGCTTGCAGGTTGGGTTTTGGTCCAGGGAAAGGATCACTGGATTTTTGACCTGGAATGAATGGTGGGTGACCAGTATATGAGAAAGTCAATCTTGGGGGGAAGGAAGCTGGCTGGGAGCTCAAGGGCAGGAGCCTGGGCCCTCAGTGCTGTGTAGTGTCATGTGGCTTGCTCCCTGGGGCATCTAGACTGAATTTTTCCTCTTCTAAGTCTAAATTCAAAATTACTTTGTTTTCCTGCTGTGTCATGGTTCCCTGTGAGCAAAAAAATTTTTTTTAATATGAAGTATCTCTACTCTGGTGCATGCATGTAGAAGGGGACCTTGCCTTCTGTGCACACTCTGTCCCACAACCTGAATCCACAGGGATGTTTGCAGAGTGTCTCCACCTGGCCATGACTTACACACACGTGTGTCTGACCTGACACACATAGGATAACGCTCTTCATCATGGGGACATAGAGATAAAGTTCTGCTGGGATGTTGTCACTGGGTGAGTGTGCCAGGGTGCCCAAACATACCGGCCTCTCCCACTTGTTTAACAGCCCCATTCCTCTGATTGAGTCTAAGCTCACCGATTTGAGTTACAGCGCTCTTTACAAACCTCCTTCCCCTTACTTCATAAACCAACCCCGAGAACCCCGCACATCACTCCTCCATGCTTTCCCAAGTAGCCTCCCACAGTCCATGCTGACCAGCACTTCTTTTCAGTTCTGCTAACCCCTGCCCCCCAGTGCACTGCCATTTTCAGGTAATTTACATATGGGGTTTCCTGGGGGAGGGGTGAGAGGAAGGGATTAGTCTTCCTTTCTCTCCCACTTATCACCTTCTCTGATCACCTACACCAAGCCAGTAGACACTCTGTAATTGATTAGTTCAATATTTCAACCATCTACTTACTCCAGATAAAAATGTCTACTCAGTAAGGATAGGGACTTATTTGATCGTTGGTCTCTTTGCACACTTGTTGAGGGCAGCGGCCATGGCTGGTGCGGTGTTTGTACACCAGGACCCTCTAGCACCTGCCTCAGGAAATGTTGCTTAAGAACCCCAGCTCCTCCACAGTCTCTTGGGAGCTTCAGGGACTCAGTCTTTGGTAGAGGTGCCTGTGTGACCAGGCAATGATGGGCTCTGCTCAGATAGTTACCAGCTTTAGGAAAACAAAAGTTTTTGGGAAAGAACTCATTTCTATCATAATAAAAACAGCATTATAAAGTCCTGGGGTCTTGAAGCTAACTTAGGGCTGTATTATGAAGCCAGAGAGAAGCTTGAGGGCCAAGGATTAACTCTGGACCATGGTAGAGAAAGAGACTTCTCCCTTGGTGATTCTCTCTTTCTGATTCCTCTCTGACCCAGGGCATCAGGCCACACACTTGGAGGCTCTGCCTGCACATTCCCACCAGCATGCTGTGCTCTGGATCTCAGTCTGGGATTTTGAGACCCACAGAGCTTTCCTCAGGAGACAAGGTGCCATGCCCTCTTCACTTTCTTTTGTTTGCTCTGCTACTTTGGAAGGTTGGGTTGAAAGAGGTACAGAGCCTGGAAATTTATATACAGATGGCTGCCCACTTTAATTATGGCTAAGTTCCTCAGGCTAAGGAAACATTTTAAGTCATCTATTTGAGCCAGACAAGTCAAAACCACATATACTGGTCTCTGGACTGAAGCAGGCCAGCTCACGTCAGTATCAAGGGTTTGGTTATATAGACTTAGTGGTGTTTCACATCTCACTTACTTCTTATGACATCACCAGCATCACCTATTGCCCCCATTTGGCACACAGCTCACTTTATTCTTTTCCTATTTAGAGAATATTGTGGCAGAGATAAAGGAGTCCTCTGAAGACATTTCAATTCTTTGTCCGTAGGAACACCGTCCTGTTTTATAAGTCTTGATGAACTCCGTTTACACTTTCAAGTAGGAGGACTATTTTAATAAACCTGCCATTGGAGAAATCTGTGTCCTTTAAAACCTCCCTAGCCTCAGATTCCACCTTCTTTGGAGCATTCAGTTCACTCTAGACAAAGACGGGTGAAATCACAGTGAGAGGAGCCAAAGGCAGAGTGAGTTCTGGGAGTGGGGGCAGGTGGAATCAACAGAGTGAAGTTGTGATGGGTGACGGTGGAGGCACCTGTCTTCTCGCCTCTGTCCTTTCATCTCTGACCATCTCCTTCATAACTAGATATTCCACGCGGCGGCACACAAGACACAAGCGGTCCCCACTCAACGTGGCCATGATTGGATGTCTCCCACTTGTTCCTTGTTGACACAGAGTTAAGCTAATAATGCCCTCGAAACCCATGAAGAGGTCTTCATCTGGCAGGGATCTTTACGTATGCAGTGGCTCTCTGATCACGTGTAACTGGCTATGCAATGGCCACCAAGTCTCTTACAGGTTCATCACCATCCAGTGATAATGGCTTCATATATGCCCAGGATCCCCAGAATCCTCACACTAAGGTTCTCTTCTTTGGCCTGCCATCACCTCTTCCTCCATCTCAACCTTAGTTCTCCCTGTTCTATCTTCACAAAAGCTGATCTGTGGTGAACAGCAAAAGAACAAAAAACAAAACAAAAAACAAGAAACTGAGCCTAAGAGTTGTTCAGTTGCCAAGTAAGACAGTCTAATCTAACCTGGACCCCAGAAATTGAGACGAGAATTTGAGGGCTTATGCTCTGAGAGAGAAAGGAATTCCTTGCAGTGAAGGGGGTGAATGAGAGTCAAATGAGAGGGAGCCTTGTCAACACACAGTGGGCAGTGGGGCTTGAGTGCAAGTCAGACTTTGGGAATTTGTGTAGAATATGAATTTCAGATTTAACATCAATCCAAGAGGAGGGCACTGGGTGCGCAAGCACCCACCATTCAAGACTCATGAGATAGATCATCTTTAAAGGATGCTAATTCCCTTCTGTGTTCAGACTATCACATAGGCAGGCAAAGTGGGCCTTGGCAACCAGAGGATACCATCTGGAAGCTGGCAGTCAGCTGTGCACCCTGAATCAGAGAGAACGAGGAGATACCTGCAAAGTGTTTGCCTTAATACATCAGGTTGATCAGGGAAAAGTGTCAAGCCAATTTGCGCTGCGTCACAGCGAGGCTCCCTTTAGCCCATTTAGTGTGTTTGGAAATAAAATATGGACGAACTTCCAGAATGTGCTGGGCAGCAAAGGTTCACATAACAACCCCACTTCTGGTTTTTATTGGACAATTAGATCTGGGCCCGTATTTTGGGGGAATGTTCAGCTTGAGCTATAGGGCCCTTGAGATATTCGAGACCTCCTCTACAAGCCCAATGAGACCCTAGTCCCTTCAGAAGAAAAATGAACAGTACACCTGTTCGTTTCTTTTCTTCCCTTTAGAGCTATGAAATGCATCTTACTTCTTTGCCACCTCAGGCCTTTAAATCTTTGTTGGACAGTTGTCAATAAAAGGAACCAGGAGACTGGAGCGATTAAGGCACAATCAGATTCTGTAGTGATTCTGGGTCATACAAGGTAACCTCAGCTATCCATTTATTGCTATTACTTGTGTATATGTACATGCTCATAGAAGTCAGAGGTCAGCATTGGGGTCTTCCTCAATCAATCACCCTTCACCTTAATTTTGAGGCACGTCTCTCACTGAACTGAGAGTTCATCAGTTCAGCTACACTGACCAGCAAAGCCCTAGGAATCTTCTTGTCTCTACTTTCCCAGTCCTGGGGTTCAGGCAGGTTTCACAGCACCCAGCTTTTCATGTAGGCACTGGTTATCAAACTCAGGACCAGCCAGGCACTTCACCAACTGAACCACCTCCACAGCCTGTATTGGTTTTCGCCATTACTGCTTTTTGTGAAGTCATGGCCACTGCAGGGAGAGGCTTTCATCACTCCCTCAAACATAAACCTTCCAAATTATTTTCTCTCTTTCAGTGTAGAACTCATGGGCTTGCCTCGTCTTTCTTTCCTTAGTACACTCAATGTTAACACTCGGGCTTTTCTAATAATTAATTAAATCCCCTCACCAGAAGCTCCAGTTTCCCGCATTTCTCTGGGAATCTCTCAGCCCTCCAGGGGAGCCGGCACAGTTATTTATTGTTTTTGTTTCAAATCATTATTTAATCAAGAATGGAGAGGGGGAAAGGCAACCTCTCACTTACACTTCAAAATTTAATTTCAGCTGAATTTCGAGATCAAGAGGCAGCTCGGTCTAATAGGTTACAAAAATACAATCAAGAAGAGAATTTCAATTAAACTGAACAAGTCCATTTACGGGGCTTCAAATGGCCCCGTGGAGAGCGGCAGCCATAAATTTCTTTTTGCTTCTCTGCCATATGGGGAGCTGGGAAATCTCACATGCTACAGGGCAGAGCGTGCAGCTAGACGACCCTGCGAGTTCCTTAAGAAAACAATCCCTTTGTTTCTCTAAGACAGCAGGGTTGTTTTCCTTGCTGGCATTCCTCTTTCATTGACACTAATTAGGAAGACAGCAAAAGAATGGATTCCTTGACCTGCTGAAGTTCATCTGGGAAGCAGGGGAGGTGAAGAGGAGGGAGGATGGGGAGAGATTGATTTTCTGGGGATCAAGAGCAGACAGAGTTCCTAGGACTCAGGCACCCCCAGCAGGTGCACTCCATCTGACATTGGGTGGGGGAGGTAGCTGCTCTTCTTACTCTTTCCCTTACAGGAGGACCCTGAAAGGAAATGACAGCTCCACCCTTTCTCAGAAGCTTCACTGGAGGTCCCCCTGTCTATCCACTTTCAAAATCCTCCATATAAACTTTGTTAGACATTCTCCCCTGACCCAGGTTGAAAGGGAAAAAAGTAAGATCAATAAATGAGTTTTGTATCCAGGTAAATTCCATTCAATTTAAAGATGCATCCTTTTTTTTTTTCCTCCCAAGATTATGTGTTTTCTACCTCTTCTGGTGGTGATATGTCTTCTGGTGGTGGGTGATATGTCTCTTGGATGAAAAAAAAAAAGATGGTTGTTTCTTCTTTCCTTACTCAGAAAAGGTAAATGTTGACCATGTTATGTCATTTCTCATCCCTGAGTCCCCAAATGTCACCTCCCTGTTCTGGACTGTGTCTCCTCTCCACTGCAGTGGAGAGCTTGGGTACTAAGCTCCCAGGGAAAGAGCAAAGTAGGCCCATGGGAATGAGCCTGAGTGGAGGGGTCCATGGGTCAGTGCCTGCCATGGCCAGTCTAAGCCTCCCCTTCTGTCTATAGAATGAGGGGCATATGTCCATCCTGTCTTTCCCCACAGGCTGCTGTCAAGTGCACTGGTGGATTCTGAGGCCAGAGGTCATTTCTGGGTTTACTGAAAGCAAATCTTTAAAAAGCTTCTGTGGTAATAAATCATGTTAGCAGCTACTACACGTGTGATGTCAGATTTCCAGCCTCAAAATGAATTTTCACACAGCAGATATCCCGTGCATGGCAGAATTACATTCTTCTTCTCCTCCCCCTCCTCCTTCTACCTGTTCTTCTCCCCCTCCTCATTATTATTATTGTATGCATTTTTGTATACATGTTCGAGCTCGTGTGTGTGTGTGGCCATGCATGTGGAGGCCAGAAGTCAGTGTCAGGTGTTTTCCACAACCATCTCCACCTCAGTCATCAATCTGCACTCTAATAACTGATTGATTCATTAACTGTTTTAGGTAGGGTCTCTCAATGAGCCTGGAGATCAACAGTTCAACTAGACTGTCTGGCAAGGAGCTGCAGCGATTCTCTTTTCTCTTGCCCCCTGTTCTAGGGTCACTGGCACACACCATTGTGTCTGACTCTTGTGTGGGTGCTGAGGATCAAAACCTAGGTTTGGGATAGCTCACCGAGCCACTGATCCTGCTCTTAATGCATAGCTTACTGTCTCACACTGTCGTCATATTACCATGTAACTAGGTTAAGATAATTATCACAAGGTACAGATGATGTTATTTACATGTATGAGCACATGTCTGTCCTGATCAGGCTCTCTGGCTTCAAATCTGGGCTTCTACATTGAGTAGCTGCCTTTTGTCTGATCTTTCTAGGCCACAGTGTCCTTATTCTAGAGTGGACGTGTTGTGTCTTTTGAAGAGCTATAATAAAAATGCAAGGCAGCAACTTGTGTAAACCACCTATGCTAGCACCTGGCACATGGCAGGTGCTTAGAGAACGTTAGTTCCTGGTGTCTTCCAGGATGTCACAGAGAGAGGAGGTCAGGGACTCCAGAACTCAGATCTGCTCCAAAGCCCGCATTTTAATCACAAACACCTTTTCCTTCCTCAGCTTACAAATTTCATGAAGCTATCTTTGACACACTCCACATTCTCTCTTGGTCTGTTTGCATCTGTGTAACACATGATGGCACATAAGTGATATATGACTGCTCTTGGCCCTGATTATATGTAGTACAAGGAGTTGGGAAGAGGAGGCTTGGCCTTCTTGGTTCTGATTCAGTCCTTTTTCTAGATCCCCTCTGCAGTTACAAAAGGCTTGATGGGGAATGTCCATCAGAAATAGAAAGGCCTCCGCTAAGTACTTGTGGTTACAAGGATCCCTGCTGCCCTGTGGGGCTGCCAGCATCCCTGATGCCCTGTCCGCCCTCTGATGATGTCACAGTAAGCTTCTAATGCACAGTCTTTAGTTTTTGCCAGCTCTCTTCCCTACAAATCATGTTACCTTCATAGGTCATTGTGTTCCCAGAGCCTCACTTTCCTCATCTGAGAAATGGGGATAATAATAATGCATACCCATAAGAAATGAGGGGAAGATAACTATGCAAATTATGCAGTGGTATCTTCCCTATAATATTCCATTTCCTTCTATACATGAGTCATTTCAAATTGATAAGCTCTTATCCATCTTTTGGTTCCCAGCCAAAATATCCTCTTACCACAAATCCCTCTCAGACATCAAGTGTCAGACAGAAGTGTCTGATGCCTCTATGTCATATTGTGCTTGCTCCCACCACGACTGTGAATGATACTCTGAGCAGTCACCAACTGCTTGAGTGTTAAGTAATATCCCTTAAGGCTTGGTGCTAAAAGGGATTAGCTATTATGTTGTAGTGATCCTGAAGGTGTCAGGGGAGGGATAACTGGCTGACTGGGGCTGGGATGAGGTGGCAAAGCAGCCTATTTACCAATCTGTGTGCAATCATTTGACAGTTTTAACAAGCATAGGCGGGACGGGTGCCCATAACCATGATCTTGCTCTAAATGACTGCTGGTTCCTCAAGGTGCTCAGTGGCCAACCTTTAACCAAACAGGATCCAGTTCAGAATCAAAGCTTTCATTTGCATAACCACATATGCAAAGCACCTCCTTTGATGTCATGCACCTACTCTTGACTGTTTTCAAAAGAGCTCTGTGTATGGAACATTGGGACATGGGGCACAGGAGGCTCAGTGCTCAGGTCTCCTTTTTATCTGTAATATCTGTGTCTTGTCTTAGGATCCCATCTCAAATCTTACTCTCAATCTTCAGTTTTCATTTTCATTGCCTAAATCCTGCTCATATTTAGTTTTCTGGGTCTTCATCCCATTCTCTACCTGGCCCAATCCTAATGCCCTTTCCTGTCAGCCAGCTTTCTGTTCACCTCATTGTCCGTTGTCACACATGACCTTTTCCTGTTGTCACCTCACCTGTCTTTTTCCCTCTTAGCAGGCACAGATTTTCTTCCCTGTTCATCAGCTGTCCAGAGCAAAATCTAAGCCTAATCCTGTTTAGATGCTCAATAGATATGGGTAGACTTGAAGGAATATTTAATAAGTGATTCAGTGGAAATGGCTCTGCTAGACTACCTAGTGGAGAAGAAGCTTGTGGGTGGTGCTCTTGGGAAATCTGTGATGTACCTGGAATTTTCTCTCATGTCTGCCTTGGTAATGGAGAAGATGAAAGAGTGCCAAGCACAGAGGGAACATGAGAACACAGAATAAGATTTTGGAGTGTATTTAATATTTCCAGGAGCCAGACAACCTTAACTGGGGTGAGTGTAGCCATATTGTATCTAGATACTATTTACAATGGAAAGAAAACCCCACAGGACGCTTACCCTAGTTTATCCATTGGCTTACCTAAGCTGGGAAGTATACTTTAGTTATTATTATGACCTCTATTATTGCCTCTGCCTCCCCTGCTGTTGTACCCATGATACTGATAGCACCACCAGCAAGCATTGTATAGCATTTGCCACACACCAATTACATTCTAAAATGTGTATTCATAGCTAGCCATGGTGACCTCACTACAATCTATGAACTAGGCCTCATTAGTTTTTCAGAATTAAAGAAAATAGAGACACAAAGACGTAATATGAGTACTTCAAGGTTGCACGGCAGGGATCTAGAATGTCATCCAAGTTTGTCCCTAGACCAAGTACTGGGCTCAATGATTGTCTTCTGAATAAGAGACTGTGTGTATGTATGTATTCATGCAGTATATATGTATTATATATCTATATATCTATTTTTTTTTACAGTTAAAGAACTTTGAGCTTATAGAGGATTTGGTTGCACACTCATAACTCCTCATGTTTGTTTGTTTGTTTTTTAAACAACCCCATCTTGCCAAAGCCATCATTACCCTCTTATGCATCTCCATTTTTATTCTTGATAACCAAGGCAGCTGGAAAGAGGTGAGCTCTTAAGGCCTCTTCCTTGTATATAATGACAAGGCCTGGCTTTTGGTTCTTCTGACAGGGGTTGGGCCCCTGGGGGACATGGAGGCTCCTGGGGGATCATGGAGCATTATGTCTCACAGGCACCAAGAGCCTGTGTTTCTAGCAAAGAAACTGTCAAGAGCCAGTCTGGCCAGTCTGGTAACATCACTGGTAAGTGAGAAAAGCCAGATGCAAATTTTGGCTGCATCTTCACACATGTGTGCTTCTTAGAAACCATTCCAGGCAGGTGAGAAAGTTTAAGTCAGGTGTTGCCCTGGCACATTGTATCTAAGGTCAGTTGGGGCTTCTAGATAGGCTACCAGAGGCATGAGTACACAAGAGACCAGGCAGCCATATCTCAATCAGGAACATTCTTCTGTCTTTTACTGCTTACCATTCAAGTTTATGTATTCTTTTTCCACAAGTGAAGTAATCACATCTATTTCCCAGCTGTGGATGGGTTAATTGATTACTCAAGACTTGAACTGGCCTCTGTGGTCTTTGCAGCCCAGGAGATTTAGGACATTTAGAGATAAGAGAATTCAGATGGGGGCTTGACACCTGCCTGTTCTTGGTAGTCACAGACATCCTAAGAGGCACTTAGGTAGAGTACTGCCAGACATGTGGAAGACTGAGTAAAATTAGACCTTGGTGACACACGGTGCTTTGATGTGAAGAAGACTTTTCTAGAATGTACTGGAAATACCTGTTATATCAACCAGCCCACAGAGTTGGTTCTTATCACCTCCGCCAGCTGATCTTCCCACAAGCACTCCTAAACTACTCCTTGCTTCCACCTCACTCTTTCTAAGGGGAACATCTCCTTGCATATTCAAGTTCTCATGTGTCGGAAAGACTGGCCCCCTTCAGGGCTGCTGGCTACCATCTTGTGATATGTCAAGGCCGACTCTCATCCTGTTTATCTTTATGTCCCCTCACAGAGTCCACAAAGTGCCTTCTCAAATACTTCCTCTTAGTGAATAGTTCCAACCACCTCAAATGTAAGAAAGCCTCGAGTTTACTTAGTGAGAAAACTGAGGTGATACATCTTGCCCAAGGCCACATGCAGCTAGGTCTTAAGTTCAGATCCATCCCACACCAAAGTGTTTGAGGTCACACCAGTTACTTCTCTTGACTTGAGGGAGGCTTTTATATTTTTATTCATTGCTGGCTCACTAAGTTGGATTTACCATTGTCTCACTCTGTGACTTTGCCCCAGATCCCAACCTCCCTGAATGTTGATGTTTCTGCCTCATCTGTGGGAGGGATAAATGACAGCAGTTCAACCCTCAACACTTGAGACTTTGTGTGTGTGAACACATAAAAAGACACAGGTCAAGGGCCACAAGCTCAAATTAACAGGAGGAATCAGATTCCAGCTGTCAACCAATGCTGCCAGCCAGCTGACAGAGATGCAGACTTTAAATAAAAGCCAGAAGTGTCCTTCCCACTTCAAAGGCCCCTTTCTTCTGCCCGATCCTACGAAAACTGTATGCATCTCACACATGTCACCTGGAGGCCAGTATCTGTGTTTCAACACCAACCTCTGAAATATGAACCTAGGTATTTTAGTTTTTTCTTCCTCTGCCTCCCAAGTCCCCAAGCCAAGTGCTGTCATAGGCCGGTGAATAAATAATTGGTTAGTCAATAATGAGATCTGGAGCCAGTGGGAAATTTTATCCAAAACTGAATTAAAAGGCATCATACACTTCCTGAACTTAGACCTCCACCTCCCACAAACGTCATGACAAGGCTGGCGGAGGGGCTGTGCGGAATACTTACTACACCCCTGGCTGACAGGAAGCCGAGCCTCTGGAGGGGCTGGCTGGGCAGGTGGCTGGACCGGGCCTCCGGGCTGACCTTGCAGTAGTTCTTGGAGCAGCGGCGGGAGTGTGTTCGGCGGGATTTCCGCCCTTCCTCAGGAGACCGACCTCGGTGCCTGGGGATCAGAAAGAGCTACCTGAAGACCTTTTAAGGCGAGCATGGTGGAGAGATGGCTAGGCAACCAACACGTCATCTGAGAGTGACAGGGCATGCTTCTGTATGTTTGTGTGATTTTTGTCCCTGGGTATGTCTCTGTGTGTAAGAATGCTGGGTTGTGTGTATGCAAGTTCCCATTCCCTTCATCACTCATCCATTCATCTATCTATTCATCCATACTCGCACCCACTGACCCACCTCTCATCCATTCATCCACCAGTCCACCCCACCCACCATCCACCCATTCTTTCATCCATATCCATACCCATATCCATCCATCTATTATCTATTCTTCTATCTACCATCAATCCATTTGTCCACCCCTCCACCCGCTTACCCACCACTCACCCATTTATCATCCATCTTGCCATCTACCCATCCAATGATTCATCTATATACCCACCATCCATCTATTCATCATTTCATTTATCTGTTTATCCATCCATTTACCATCCATCCATTTATCCATCCATCCCCCTCCTATCTATTCAGCAACTTTCTTATTCATTTAAAAAATTTATGACTATGATCACGATGACAAAAGAGGTCCCTTATTTGATCTGGTTTAATATCCCTCATATGCTTGTGATTCTATATGTTTGGGCATGACTATATATGTTTCTATGCATACCCATGTGTCTTTGTGTATGTGACTTTACCATTTGTGCAGCAGAACCATTCTATTAAGTATCACCCAAAATACTGAGGGAAACATGCCTGATAAAAATGACAGAGACACCTTGTATAAGCAAGATCTGCCTGTCTTGTCTGACCCCTTAAATTATCCACACCTGGATTCTCTGAGTTACAGCTGTAAACCATATGAATTTGAAGTCACCTGAAAACCCCTCACAATCCTTCCTGCATCTGAGGACACAGATGGGGCTGGTGTTACTTTCCCATCTTACAGATGAGGGAGCTGAGTTTCAGAGATGCTTAGGCTCTTGGAGCCTGAGGTCACATGGCTTAAAAGCAGCCAAAGCTGGGCAGGATTTTTCACCTGTAAGAACCATCTCCTCTATTTCTAGCTCTGAATGATCTCTCTGCTCTGGATCTTCCAGATCATTCTCCTGAGTATGCAACCCACATAACCAGCTCTTGGTCTGCCCTCAGGCTTTCGGAAGGTGCTTCAACATGAGTGGCTCAAGGAAGCTCAGGTGAGCACAAGACAGCAGGAGGCACAGGGCTGGAACTTGTCGTGTCAGCCATTTCTTTGGGACCCCACATAATTCTCAGGGAGCTGGTGGATCCAGAGGCTGAGGCTCTGCTTAGACACACAAAGCTGGGATCCTGGCTATAACCGGTGTCACTGTGAGCTTGTCAATGAGCATTGGGATGAGTGGCAGGTGATGTAGGGGGGCACAAAGTAACAGAAGCAATACTCTGGGTTGGGTGTTGCCAGAAAGTGGGGCGGGGGAGAGCAGGGGAGGGTTGTGATAGCCTCGAATGAGAGCTGATTAGATTGAGGCTAAGTCTGTGATCGCCAAGGAAGCAGCCTCCACTCACACTCGCTGGAGTAGAGGTACCTGGTGGTTTGTGTGTTAGAGACAAATTCTCTTATCTGGGCTCTGCTTTGCATGTCAAGGGGTCTTGCTTACATCTTGGTTAATCAGAGTACTGTGTGGCTTCACCTGGTAGTCTCCCTGGCAGCTTGGGTCCAGCAGAAACACAGAGGTCAGCTGAGGTGGGGACATGTCAGGGCCTTGGTCTCAGGGTTTCTCACACATGCTCTGTTTTCATATCCCCTGGGACAGTTTGCAGTCTCTCTGTCTGGCTCAGGGTGACTAGAGGCTGGGACTCAGGTACTTGGAATCTTTTAAAAAACGATTCTGAGGATATCACAAAGTGCAGAAAATATAGAAAATCACATCACACCCACAGCATGACAGGGCCACAGAGAAAGAGCTTGAACCAGCCTAGAGACAAACAAACAAAACCTGGCACAAAGATAAATATTTCTCCTCCTCCCTTCCTCTTCTTCCTCCTCCACCTCATTTTCTCCTTCTTGTCTTCATCTTCCTCCCACGCCTCTACTTCCTTCTCTTTGGTCTCCAGCCATCTTTCTTCCATTGAAATAAGGCGAACCCTGCCTGAGAACTTCCAGGCCCCAGGTGTCAAGAACGAGCACTTGGACAAAAAGAGAAAAGCTCTTGACATTGGGAGCTGTCTTTGGTCTTCCTGATACATATCAATAATTCCAAATTTTGTGAATGTTCCCATCCACAAAACTGCTCTCTTCTTCATCCACAAGAGCACTGCAGTCATGCCATTCTCAGACGGGGACACTTTGTGCTGTGTGTCCTTTCAGAGGTGGCTCAGCTTCTCTGTTCTGAGAATGGAAAGTCTAGAGCCAACTTCCTGGTTTTAACACTAGCTGTGTCACTCAGTTGCTAAGTATCGAGTTCTTTAAAGGCCCAGTGCCTCAGTTTCCTCATCTTCTGAACGACCTCCAGGGACTGCAGAGCGGGTCACATGAGTCGGCTGTGCTGTGGAGTGGTGGTGGTACTATTGAGCCCCTTCTGCCTGCTGACAGAAAGCGAGGGGGGGGGGGCAGCTCCGGCCCTGGGAGAGCCACTCAGTGCAGGACAGAACCTGAGTCAAACATCGTTAGCGCTGGGTGGATGAGGAACAGGGGCAAAGAAATTACCTGCTCTCGCAGCTGGAGGAGCGCAGTTCTGAGCTCTGGGACCTTGAGGGGCATCGGTGATGTCTATGGCGATGAGACTTCCGGCTTCGAGATCTTGGGGGAGGGAGGGAGAGAGGGAGGGAGAGAGAGGCGGCAGGAGGAAGGAGACACTGATTTTGATCTTGTGATTCACAAATCCCACTTATACCCAATACTGTAGGTTTGCTCTCTAAGGGACGCATCTCCCGGCTTCACCGCTTCAGCTTCCTGCTGCCATCTTAGGGGGTCTCTGCCCAACTGCCTGAGCACAGGGAAGCAAAAAGGGGCCCTTATTGGGAGTGTGGGTGACGGTTAACATGAGACTTGTCCTCGTGCTAGAAGCAAACCTGGTACAAAACCACAGCCCAGGCAGCAAGCCAAGCCTCCCGAGGTCAGGATCCACATTTCATTCCCTTTCAGCATCCAGCCAGGTTCTAGCAAAATGCTGCTCTAAGGCCTGGGCTGAAGGAAGGGTCTGCTGCGCTTCCAGTCCTTCACATGCCCAACCCTCTGATGTTTCAAGCACTTGGAGAAACAAGAGCAGACTCTTTAAGGTAAAATAGCCCTGTCTTAACGAGACAAACCTTTAAAACAAAAAGGTAACCTTTGACACATAAAAAAAACACAGGGTCTACTGGGCCTCTCAGCTGCCAGTCTGTGACCCTGGATGCAGGACAGGAACTCCGGATCTTTAGCATGGAGTCAGGAGTCTACCAACACACACTGCAACCAGCACCACCCATGCTACCGCCTCACCATTCTTGCCAGCGTCACCCTGCCTCTCTTCAGCTGCTCCCTAGGACGGGTCCCAATCTGACTGGGGATAAACGAGGAAAGTCAGGTGCTGTAGCTCGCACTTGAATCCCAGCATGTGGGAAGTGGAGGCAGGAGAATCACTGAGCTTGAGGCTTCCTTGAGCTACATAGTTCAAGGCTGGCCTGGGCGGCACAGTAAGACCCTCTATGAAATGATAAAAACAGCACAAAATGACGGATGTGTGGAATGCTGGTGTCGTAGGAATCTGCCTGTTTATCTCGGTTTATCTAAAGGAATTGATTTAATCAATTCCCTGATTAAAACCTCCTCCCTGCCTTTATGCTCTGTCCAGACTCTGGTCTTGAAGCCCAGATTCCTTCAGGAGCTGGTCCTGCCTGGCTGTCCGTCTGGCTTAGCCATCCAACATCTTTTGCTCTGACCTGCCAGACTCAAGCAACGATGGATAGTTAACTCAGCTTGTTTTCTGGCTCCAGAGACCTTTTGGAGGAATATGGCAATGACCTCAGGCCCCTCGTATCTAATATATCCTTCAGGCCCAATTGCATCCTAATCGTTTTCCTCCTACAGATTCTGCTGTTCTTCATAACTGATGAAGGTGAGTCCTCTCTCTATTCCAATGCTATAGTGAAGAAACTGAGGCCAGAGAGTTGACACTATGCCTTCCGTGCCGCCTGGGATGCCCTTCTTCAGCGAGCCACCCTTGCCATCAAGCCCCATTTTTCCTACTGGTGCCCTCTGTTCCAAGCTCCCATCCTCCACTACTCTCCTGTACCATCTCGTGTGCCCACTGCCACGCGCCAGAGCCTCACTAAGGCAAAGGTGATGAAAGAAATAACTCCTGCTTATTCAACTCTTGGTCAGCTTGGGAAGAACAACCATTGCTTCCTGGAAGGCCCTGGATTCTTGCTCTCTGGCCTGACTCAAGAGCTTTGCTTGTTTTCCGATGATAAACTGCCAGTACTTGTCCAGCTTTTCCTGCTGGAGAGGGTGACCACCTCAATGCCATCATCAATCCTCCTAGTGTTCCTGAGGCTGTCAGGCCCAAGGCCACTGGTCTCTGTGAACATACAGTGTGTGCTGGGAGTGAAAACTCTTTGGTCACAACACACTCTGGCATGACCCTGCTTCATCCTCACAGGGGCATGACAATAGGACCCACTTCAGGGGATTGTAGCGGGAGTCACTCTGTTAGTAACGATTCTCTCGATGATGTCATTTAAACTAATTGGCTAAAGAGGATGTCTTCCCTGATCCCACTGGATCCCTCCTTCCTTTTGGAGTGTGTACTTCGTGTCTTTGTGGCACTGACTGAAATGCCCTCCTCTGTACTGACCTTGAATAAAGGCACCCTTTGAGGCAGCCATGCTGAGCGCCCTCCCTCTGTGCCCTGCCTCTTCTTTTCCCTCCTCAAAAGCTGGTCTCCTTTCATTCTCCTGTCTTTGATCCTCCCTTTAGATGCTTCTTGGCGGGAGATAAAATATTAGTTGATTGGAAAACACATTGCACTAACGTTTACAGGGTATAAAGTAGGTGGGTTGTAACCAAATTTACTTTTAATTTGATGGGGAAACTGAACTCCACAGGCAGTACTGGCTGATTTGAATTTCTACTACCGGCTATAAACTGTGAAACAGCTGGGCCTGAGATTCAGGACTCCTGGGGAGTCCTGTACTGTAAGCCAGAGTATGTAAACCAGAAGTCAGAATATGCATGTAGGTGCTTGTCACACACACACACACACACACACACACACACACACACACACACACACGCACACTCACACACACACATGTCATAATCCATGCAAACACTACACAGACATGCGCACAGGTAAAGACTGCTACACACCCCCTACCCAGGATGCACAGGCACACGCAGAGCGAACAGGATTCATACACATGGGCTCACAGTGTGCCATGTGTGAGTGCTGCTTGCCGCCACGCTCACACACGCAGGTACACAAATGCGCTCATGTGAACACAGCCAGATCCCATGCACACATGCGATGTGCGCCCGTGTTACGTGCGCTGTGCAGACCGTGTGCACAGAGGTCTGCGGGGCATAAAAATGCGTAGACATTTATACATGAAGTGAGCGCTACACTTATAGACACTACATACAGATCTATGCATGGCATACATACATGTTTCGCATATAATGAGCACTTCAGGCACGAACACACGTGCTGTGCACAGAAAGCACGCCTGCGCACACCTGCGTATCATATACAGTCTGTGTATTCGTGCGTACCCCCTCCTCGCTTTCAAGTGAACACTAGGCCCTCGCTGGAGCCTCCTCCTTTTCTTCCTTCCTCCCTCTCAGCCACGGCCCCTTCCCTCCTCTGTCCCTGTGTATTTCATGGCTAACGCTCCCAGCTGAGGAGAGGCTAGGCCTCTCCCCCTCTCAAGGTGCACGGTGTGCTCCGGGGCCTCTGTCTACTCACTGTTTTTTGTGCCTCTTCTCTTCCCGTCGTTTGCCTTTAGGGCTACAGGAGCTAAATGAGAAATGGGCCAGTTAATTGAAAGATGAAAGCAAAGCACCCAGGGAAGTTTAAGCTTAAACGCAGGCAGGTTGTTCAAGCGCCAAGGACTTTACGTCAGACCAGGTATCCTGGCTCACGCCCCTGTGCTGAGAACAGGGTGCTGGCCAAGGAGGGCAAGCTCGCTCTGCTAGGCCAGGAACTGCAATGGCAATAATGAGGGTCACGGTAGTGATACCTGCCGTGCTGTGGCCTTAGTACACATTAGGCACCATGCTAAACAGTCTGTGTGAAACACCTACTGAACTCTATTGTCCCTGCCACCTGCAGGTGGAGCACAGCTTGTAAAAAGCCCATTTTAGAGATGGAGAAATGAAACCTCTGATGGGCTAAGGTGCTTGGGCAGGATCACACAGCTGAGCTGGGGAGTGGCCAGGACCGTGGTCTGCTGCAACTACTGGCCAGTCTGTTTACAAGGGAATAAAATAGCCACAGAGACAGACAAAGCCAGATCAGGTTTGGCAGATTATGAAACATCCTGCCCACGAATATTCAAGTACCAGGGGCTAGGGTATAGGCAGAATGAACCACCATGACCCGGGGTCCCAGTGCAGACAAGCAGAAGTCTGAGAAATTGAGCCTGCTAGCTCAAGCCAGACTGGCTTCACGAGATCACCAAAACCCATCGCTGTCTTCTGAGGTCCTGGACATTAATTTCATCTAGTGATACCACACCAAGTTGGAGTCCCGTCTCTGCTGCTCGGGTGAGTGACATCAGACAAGTGACTTGACCTCTCTGAGACCACTTGCCTCAACTACACAAAGAGGAAGCCACAGCTTAAGCCAAGTGGCTGACTGCATAGCACTCACTGGCAGCCCGTGACAGTGAGAATGGCTGTTTATTCATCACGAGCACAGGAGTACATCTTCTTCCCCAAACCGTTCCAGATATGGCCACTGTCACCTGCATACATGTCCTATCTGACAGATTTAGCTTTGCATTTTGGCTTTGGCCCTGGCCTCTCTTGTCTTAGCCTTAGTTTCTCCATCTATCAAATGGGAACATAAGCATGCCCACTGCTCAAGGTTGAGACAAGTTTTAGGAGGGGCTAATTAAGGCCCACTTTGCATGAGTCCCCGTGGCAGTTTCATGTTGCTCCCCATGTGTCCTCTATCCCTTGCCCAGATGTAAGAAAGTTATGGTGGAGTGGTAAGGCCTGTGTCTCCTAAAAGCCTTGACTTCCAATGTCTGGGTAGAGCTCGGTCTAGGAGCAATGCACAGCCCCATGGAAGTTCAAAGTGGGCTATGACTGTTCTGGGAAATCAACACAGGCTTTCACTGTCGAGAGAACTAAGGCCCAGAAAGACAGATGGGAGCATGGTGATGGAAGCTAGGAGCCCACCCAGGCAGCTGCCCAGAGCAACCCACAGAAGCAGAAAGCTGAGCAAGCAACCGGAAGGAAGCAGCAGGGGCCTTACCTGTGTCTCCTTTTCTTCGAGAAAGACCTGATTCAAAGGAAAGAGACAGGGAGGAGAGACAGCAGGGAAGGGAGGAAGAAAAGGGGGGAGGAGGGAGAGGAGAGAATAAACACAGGTGAGTGAGCATTTCTTCCCCGGATGGTGCTTTAGTGCCTCTCGATCTAGACTCCTAGACTCAAGACTCCTAGCTGAACCTCCTCCCCCATCAGCTTTAAAAGAACATTAAGTCCACAGGGGAAGCGCTGACTTATGCACGAGTTTCAGGTCAAAGCCCACCAATGCTCGTGAAAAGCTATCAGCAAACCTCCCCCAAGATGAAGTTGGACCCGGAGGGCATGGGAAAGTGTGGTCTGCTCCCCAAACCCTTTCACTCCCCAAATTCTCTCATCCCTAGCCTTAGTTTTAGATTTTTCCTCCTCCCCCTCCTCATCTCCCTCCTCCTTCTGCTCCTCCACCCACCCTCCTCCCCATTTGCAGAACCCTTGCTGTGCATCAAGCTCTGTACTGTCTGTACAACCTCATTCTGTCCATCCCTATGATAAACTATGGAGGGCGGTGAGGGTCAAAACTTATTGCCTGGTCGCCTCTGCCTTCTTTCCCTCCCCCAGACTCTCCCTGCAGCAGTTTGCAGCAGTTCTGGGTCCAGCAGCTACATCCTTAGTGGAGTCCAGACCTCTTTACCCTGTAATCACCACTGACCCAGCAGATGGGAACAATCTGGAAGGAGTAGCTGGATTTTGGTCACTGTTTTGTTTCTGGGGCTTGGAAATAGAGTATGAATAGAGGTAGAAATGAAGTTTTTAAAAAAGTCTCAAATCCAGAGGTCGTGGTGATGAACACCTTTAATCCCAGCACTCGGGGAGACAGATGTATCATTGTGGGTTTGAGGCCAGTCTGGTCTACAAAGTCCAGGACAGCCAAGGCTACACAGAACCCCCCACCCTACTCTCTCTCGGAAAAAAAGTTTCAAACTCTGATATTGAGAAAAGGAAGCAAAGGTTCTATGTTTTCTGTCTCTCACTGTTGCTACCTCCAAAATCATCAGCTGTTGTTAACCAACATGTCCTGACACAGACTTGGAGAAGTTGGGGGGGGGGAGGGGAAGTCCAGAAGGCTTTAGGATGGGATAGGATATTCATTCTTATTCTTCCCCTGACCCTTCTCTCTCTTCAGGGTCTCACTAAATTGTCCAGGTTGGCCTTGAGCTTGCCTCAGACTCATAAGTACCTGGGAATCCAGGTCTTGAGTGAGAAGCCACCTGGGTTTTGGGATGCAGGTGTGGAAAAGTCCCCTGACTGGCACCAGCTGCTCTGCACAGGCAGGTGACAGGTGTCCATCTACATCCACGGGCACAGCCTTGCCTTAGCATCCCAGGCTCCATGGTGGGAACGATTTATGACTCCATAGGAACCACATCTCACCAGTCACCCACAGTCTCAGCTTACGGAAACCCCGGACAGGTGGTAGCTGTAGCCAGTGGGACCAAACTGAGTCTGAGAACATTCTAACAGCACAGGGTGAGATGCGACCAAACCCCTGGACTGAGAAAGCTCTTATTTGGTGCCACTTTAGAGATGAAGAAAACCCAAATGACCTCTGCCCTTTGGTAACGGCACACAATTAAACCATATAGGGGGCATTGGGAGATGTGAACAAACTAGAATAAATCACAAGTCAGGCTGATGGCCCCATGAACACAGGTTCCTCTGAGCTGGCTGACAGTGGCCCATGGGAAATGGCTCCATGAGAAAGACTTTCTTTATGGAAGAATGGCACCATGGAAGTTTTGTATTGCAAATTATCTTAATTATAACATGTTGGCTTGGCCTATTGGCATCACCCGTTTCCACTTTTCCCCCTGCCTCCCGTACATATGCATATGCATTTGACTCCACGTGTGTACGTGTGTGTTTGTGAGTGTGAGTGAGCATGTGTGCATGCATGTGTGCGTATAGTAAACACCTGGACTGAGAGTCCAAATCATAAGATGCCCTTTCGTGACTCTCTCTGTTCCCCACCCAAGGCAGGGATCTCTGGAAGTCTTGTTCTTCTTCATGATCCCGCCCTCTGGGACACAGCAGGAGCCAAGGAAGACCTTTTCCTGGGACTTTGGAATAATGACGAAGATATTATTGTCTGCTTCTAGCTTGACTGTGACGTGGCAGGAACGGGATGGGTTGCAGCACCCCCCCACCCCCCCATCAGGCGTCAGGAGGAACTGCCTGAGTTCTGGCGCTCCACTCCTTTTTCCAGCCCCTCTTCTAGGCCTGGCTGGTCCCCAAACCTTCCTGATTCCTTCGAATCAGCTCCCTTTCTGTTCTGAGTTAGCTTTAATGGATCTTTATTCCTCCCCACAAGAGCTCCAGCTCACACTGAGGGCAAATACACGATGAGATGGGTATAAAGTGAGCATGCTACACAGATTATTCGAGGTTCTTCTGGTGACCTTGGTGGGGGGGGGGCCTGGACCCCACCACATCCGGGTCATCCCTGTCTGAGGAGGAGGAAGAACAGTACCTGTGTCGTTTATGCTTCTTGGAGCTTTTCTTCTTCTTCTTCTTGACTGGCGATGGGCTGTAGGATGGGGACCTGCGGGAGGAGACAGGCTGCCGTGGGTCCCTTCTCCGTCTGGACACAGCTCTTTGGGGGATCATAGGCAAGGACAATCCCCATACTGATAGTAGCCTGCGTTAACTTAGATGTCATGTGCCCTACCCCTGTCTTAAGTAGATATGCAGAGAGGTTAAGGCGACCTGCCCAAAGACACTCAGCCAAGACATGGATGGTCTGAGATTTGAACAGAGATCTCTCTGTTCCCAAGGTTTGTTTTCATTATAACAGCAGCAACCCATAGCTTACCCTTTAGTTGAATCTAAAAGGCTTTCTTGGTCTCATCTGTAGCTGCCCGGCAAGTTCCGCCCCTCCCACAAAGCTCCGCCCCTCCCATACTCTGTGCTCTGTTCTCTGCTGTCTCCTTGGTAAAGCTGTGTCCCTGAAGTCATAGCATGGGTGAAGCCACCAGTGGGCCCTGGGAAACAGTTACCCTCCTTAGGGCCGTGGTGATGACTCAGCCTGTCTCTGTGTTGACCTGATTTCCGCTGTTGACTCCACCACCAACTCACAGGCCTTTGGGAGAATCACAGTTTGTCTCTAGGTTTTTATTTTCCTCATTGACGCAGCGGCTAGCAACCGAGGGGCAAGCTAGGGGCCAGCGGGAGCCTCTCTAATGGGGTAGATGAATGAAGCAGCCTGGCTGGAAGCCTGCAGGGAGTAGTGACGACCGAAGGGAGCCTGAGAGCAAGCAGCGGCCTCTCAGACCGGCGTTGGGGTTCAGTGTGAGACGCAGCCCCAACTTTCCACAGCATCGGCATTTCCCATAGAAGGTTCCTGAAATCCATATTTTCATATAAAAATATCCCAATTTTTAAAGAATGCACACTAATTTTATTTTCTAATAAAATAATGATAGGCTCAATAAAACTATCAGCCAAGAGAAATGGATCAGCAACAACTTGAGAAACGGCATCTGGAGTTAGAATAATTAGGGAGTCCCACGTCTTAGGCTGTTTCCTCCTCTAAGCTCTGCACGCTTCTAAAATCGGGAAACTCAATTTACGGCAGGAACGCGGGAATGTCACCCGCCCCCTCTCCCCAACCCCCTGTCCTCTTTGGGTCCATCCTGAAGAAGCAGCTAACCAGGAGTGATGGAGAACACCCTCCGCCCCCCGCCTCCCGCCCTCTCCCCCCGCCCCCTTACCCACCCCTCCCCCGCCCTCTCTCCCAGCCCTCTCCACCAGCCCTCTCCCTCCCTCCCCCTTCCTCCCGCCCAGTGTCCCCTCCCTCCCCCGCTTCCCGCCCCTCGCAAACAGCACTGCCCAGGTCTGAGCAGTCCAGGCATTGCTCTCTGCTGCCCCCTGCAGGCTTCTATAAACACTGCTTGGGTGGAGGTTGGGTGATTCCGTACTCCCCTGGATTCAGAATCCTAGACAAGGTTTGACTGACAGCAGACAACGGAATCTGGGAATGTTTTTAAATATAAACACGTCTTGAAAGAATTGTGGGTAGCAAGAGATTCACGAAACCCAAAAAGAGCCACGAGATGGTATTAATATAAAACGTTAACCCTAGGTCAAGAAAACATCCTAAGAATCAAGTCAAATTCAGATTCTGTCATTCCCATCCTATGAGCCTTTATCCTCCCATCTCTGAAATGGGTACAATGTTTCCCTTGTAGAGTACGGCCTGGGGCAAAAGGAAACCAGGTAGCAAAGTGTCTGGCCTAAGTCTCTGCACTAAGTTTCAGCCACTCAAGCTGAACATTTGTGGTTAATAACCGCTTCTTATTAATTGGTCATACACAATTGCTAAAGACCGTGTCAGCTGCCTCCATATTTTCCTCCTCCTCTTCCGTCTCCTTCTCCTCCTGTTCCTCCCTCCCCCACCCCCGTGATACACTGCCTCACGTTTGTAGCTCAGGCTGACCTAGAATGCGGTATGTAACCCAGTCCCATCTCAAAATCACAGCAATCCTCCTGCCTCACAATGCCCATTATTGTGCTATTATTACAGGCATGAGCCAGCATACCCAGTGTCATTTCTCTTCTAATTCTCACAAAATCCCAAGATTTTGGTATTATCCCTATCACTTGCAGAAGGTGTGGTGGGGGGGGGGGCACAGAAAGGTAGACTCTAAGTTTCTGAAGGTTAGGAGGCAAAGAAGGGGTTTGAACTGAAGGTGTTTCCCTGCCAGATTGTAAACCCTTATTACTCCCACAGTGTCCCTTCTCTCTCGGAGTCTTTGAGGTTTCATGTCTCTTCAAGAGCCTCACCTCCTTCTCTTCTTTCTGGTCGATTTCTTCTTTTTCTTTTTGCCCCTGGAGGAAGGTGGTGGTGTCAGGTCTCTGTCTTGAGAAGCACTGTGGGAAAGGAAAAGCCAAACATGAGAGGGTCCCTTGGATCTCTGGCTAGGCTGTCACAGTCGAAGAGAGAAAAAGGATGCTGCTCCTCAGAGAACCAAAGACCCATGGTGAACACCTAATTGCCACCTCATGGCTGATTTGGTCACACCTCAGATTAAATGTCTCAAATAAGGACTTAATGCCCACCTAATGAGACAGACACTGTAGTTACCCAAACACCAATTGATTATTTAAAACAAGGTTTATAGAGGTTAACTGCCCCCTTAATAGATTTATTATTGAATTTGCAAATGGCTCACCTCGGTAAATAAATCACTTTAAAAATAATGAATTGGCAGCTCATCCCACTCCCTCCCCAATCCATCCCATCTACACACTCCCTGCTGTAAATTCCAGGATGCAGAAGGTGTGTTAAGGAGAAGCCGATTATTAAAAGTGTATTTGCTTGGGTCTAATGTAACAAGATACATATCTTACATCGCTTCACAGAACCTCAAAAAGCTCCACTCTTCAGGAATAATTATTTCCCATTCAATTAAATCCAAATGCTCAGGCTGCAGCTAAATGAAGTCAAGTTATCTTCTTTTATAATTGGGGCAGGCTCCAGGGATTAAAAAAAGAAGAACGCTATCCTATAGCAAAGAGAGATGGCTTCGGATTGAAAACTGCTTGAGAATAGAGATGTGCGAGCTCAGCTTACTGCAACAGCTAGTATTAGTCTCAGTCCTATTATTTTAGCAGCAGCAAAAGTAGGACTGTTGTGTTTATTACACACCAAGAGTTATATGTACTTTGGTATAAAATAATTAGAAGACAGTGTGTTTTGTGGCCAGAGGACAATTTTGGGTTTCATTCATTAGGTGTCATGTCTTTTTTTTTTTTTTTGACTGGATCTTTCACTGCCCTGGAGCTCAACAAGTAGCTGAACCTCCTGTCTCCATTTCCCCAGTGCTGGGATCACAAGTGTGAGCCCCCACACCTCACTTTTTTTTTTTTAAACCCGGCCCCTGGGATTGAGCTCTGGTCTTTTCACTTACAAAGGCAGAACACTTTGTTGAGAAAGCCCTTCTCTAGGAGACCAGTGTGACCCTTGTCATTTTATTTCACAGGTGAAAAAAATGAAGTCTGGAGAGCCGAGCTGACTCACTGGTGGCCACACAGCCAGGAATCACTTAAGCTGGGATTTGAACCTGTGCAACTCCTGCTCCATGCTCCAAGAACTACCTTAAAAACCCAGCTGCCTTCTAGAGCCATTTGTGCGGCCAGTCAGATGGAAATGGCCCAACTCACTAGAACATCACATAGCTTTGTCATATCTCATTCCATTTGAAGAATCTGGATCATTGGGGTTGGCACAAGGGATGATAAGGGCCTAGAATGTGTGGTAAGGCCTCTGCCCCACCAATAAATGGATCTATACATCCATATATATATACATATATATATTTAAGAGAGTAATTTCTAACAAGTTAAAAATAAGCATCATAAGAATTAAACCTCTAGCTATGGAATCACACCTACATGCCATAAAGAATGAAGCACAATAGACCATCCAGAAAATGAACCGCTGCTTTTAAAGACACAGTGGGCCACTTCCTACGTTCTTTCTGTAAGGAATACTTGACTCACAGCAAGAACCTAGTGAATACTGGCCAAATAACCAAGTGATAGATGGCGGGTCCTGGCTACGTGCTGAGGCGTCTTGTTTGATAGGAGCACACCTCAGTGCAGCAGCTGCTAGGAATTGGGGAGTGAGGTGTTACAAAGTGTGTCAAAATGAGGAAAGATTCCACTGTTAGGACCAAGACATCGAACATCTAGAATCCTAAAGTCTTAGAAGCAAGGGATCTGAGAACCAGCGTCCTGGACTCAGCTTTCAGGAGTAGGATAAAGCTGCAAAGTTTTCAGGTTCAGCAGACCTGACGTCTGTGAGGTGATTACAAATAGCCAGTCCCTCCAGAGTGTCCCCAAGCCTTCACACACATGGAGCCACATTCCCCATCTTGCCCTGCTTCCATGGAGTGCATCACAGACTACTTCAGAAGCACACAGTGGTTAGTGTCAGGCACTGGGGTTGTGTACACGACGCTTGTACACACTGATGGTCCATGTCAATAGCAGTGGTCAGTAGTTCAAGTGGCTAAGGGTGCGGCGGCTCAGTCCACGCTGTGAAGAAGGCAGAGGATGAGAGCTCGGCAGCTAAGCACACATGGATGAAGATAAGTACTCAGCTACTTGTGTAGTTTTAAAATGCGGCAATCCTGCTCCACATACATGGCCGAATCTTCAGAGGTTAACGGTGAATAAAATAGCAGTAGGAAATGATTGTTCTAGAAACACACAGACCCGCATTTACACTCTAAGCTCCCTTCCCAGCTCAGAGATTTTTTTTTTTTTAAACTTGTACTGTCATCATTTAAGAGGTAGGAATTAAGCCGGGTACCTGGGTCATAAGTGTGCTGCCTCGTGCCTTGGCCTGCCCCTCAGTACGTTTACAGTTCTAAGGGGATTGTGTGGCGGTCACAGGCCATGTAACATCATTCCGATTGATGAGACAGTTGTCCCATTAGATGATAATGGAGCCGGAAAACTCCTATTGACTGGCAGATCTGTATGGTGTTGCTGGCAGGGGCCAGCTACTGTGTTTTCATTCAGGTAAGATACAGCGCAAACAATTATGTGCAGGTCCTATTGCTCGGCGATGCTAACAGGGCCAGGGTATGTCGTTATTCCATTTTTATTACCAGAGAATAGAGAAACGTTTGCCTTAGGCAGAAGTCTTTCCACTCGGGTGTCTGCTTTGTCTCTTGATTCCACCGTCTCTCGTGCTCGATCTGACCTGCGCTGTTTTATTCCCCACTGCCCTCAGAGCTGTAGGCTGCGCTGTGAATGCGCAGATGTGATGCACAGCTCACATCTGTGTGGACTGTGCTCCATCTCCTGGGTTTGTGTAAGCTCCCTCTCAGGTGTTTGGACAACAAGATCTGGGGACGGACTCTTCAGAACGTGTCCCGGTCATTAAGTATAATCAGTGTGACTTTTCTTATCACTGATCTGATGGTTATTAATTACCATCATTACTTTGGCTTTTAACTCCTCGGAGAATCAGTCACAGACAGAAGATGACAAGAGGCTTAGACATACTGTACCGCTCAGTTCATAACACAGCATCTTCCTTTTTCCCTTTAGCTGTTCATGTCCAGGCTCCAAGGCTCTCTGATGCTCTTAACCAGTACTTTTCTATGGACCACCTATGTCCTAAACCTAGTGTCAGGGCATAAACAGACCCATCACAAGTAGAAATGCCCCGCACAGCTCATGTCTGAACCCTGCTTCTCAGCTTGGTGTAGCTATTTTGGAGAGGCCATGTGAGATTTAGTGGATGGAAGTAGGTCATTGGTGGTGGCCTTTGAAGGTGACACCTGCCCTGGTTCTGGTCTCCCATCACCTCACACCCTAACTTCCACAATCACTGGAAATACCCCTGAAACCAGGAGCCAAAGTAAACCTTCCTTCCCATACCCCATTTCCATCACATACTGCGGTTAACAGTGCAAAGAAACTACCACAGTGCCTGATCCATTTCAGTTCTCGCCTCGGCCTTCAGACGGAGATCTTCACAGTCTCATTTACAGCTGTTTAACTGAGATGTGGGCGAGAGTTCAAAACATCACCCACATTTTTAAAAAACTCCAAGCCTGATGGTGTGTACTTGCGATCAGAGCACTGGGCCAACTGAGAGAGGTGGATACTTGGGCTTGCCAGCAAGCCAGCCTAACCTAATGGTTGAGCCCTGCGTCCCTGTGAGAGACCCTGGGCTGGAAAACAAGGTGAGGATGCCTGCGCCATAACACCTGAGGGTGGTCTCTGGTTTCCACCACTTCCATGCACTACATGCACACACACGCATTCCCACACTCACACATGCACACACACATGCACACACACACGCACACACACACATGCATGCACACCCCCCCACACTCACAGGTATATACGCACCCCTCCCTCACACTTGCACGTGCACACACACTCGCTCTCACACACATAACATGGTATATAGTAAGCATTCAGCTAAGACAGTAATGGGCTGGGCTCTGTGTGTGTAAAGTAGAAAGCCGAAAACCAGGGGGCAGAGAGCATGTTGGCGCCTTCAGTATCAACTGTAGGCTTAGCTTAGTTAAGGCAAGAAGGCTGGAGTTTATTCATTTAGTTGTTTTTTTTTTAAATTATTTAGCATGTCTGTGTATGGGCATATGTGGGTGTGTGTCATGGTGCATGTGGTGGAGATCAGAAGACAACTTGCAGGAGCTGGGTCTTCCCTTCTACCGAGTAGGACCTGAGGATCTGCTCCAGGTTATCAGGATTATCAGCAAGCACCTTTACTTCTGGGCTATCTTGCTGGCCTCAGATGGAGTCGAAGTCTTCACTGTTTTAATTGCTGTTTATCATATCTTGCTCACCCCGTCACCTTTATGAGACTCAGTGAAATGACACTTATGGATGCCGAGCACAGTATCTGTCATCTAGCAGGGACTGAAAAGATGCTGGCTGAATAGCTGAGTTAAGGAATGAGTGCAAAGGTCTGAAACGCAGGACGCAGATATGATTTGGAACTATTATTTGAGAGCCCAAGGCTCATAGAACCACCATGCCAGGGAATAACTCTGTCATTAAACACGAGCATCTTGACCAATGACCCAAGTGATGGTTAAGTTAGAATATCAAACTGACTAGAGTAAGTGATGCCCAGGAGACAGGTAGAGAGTACTTCTGGGGGTTGTCTGTGGGGGGTGTTCCTGAGATGACTGACATATAGAACAGCCAATGAGGGAAGACCCACCCTGAAGGTGATGATCTAGTATTTGCTGAGCTTTCGAAGGGAGGAACAAAGGTAGAAAAAGGAAGAGGCACAGCTAGGGAAGGAATGAAGGTGCTCCCTTCCTCCCTCTTCACCACCCCCTCTCCCTCCCTGCCCTTTCTCTTTTATCTCCCTCTCTGCCTGATTCCCTTTCCACCCTGCCTTGTCATACATAGAAACAACAGAACCAAGGGAGCATGTAGCCGTGAGCCAAAAATAATCCCCCTCATTTTGTTTACATAAGCATGTGCCACAGTGGTGGAAAGCTAGCTTGTACAAGCTGAGACTAGCTTGCCTCCTGTTTGTATACATTCATTGTCATTAGAATGTCAGCAAACCCATTCCGTGTCTGGATCTAGAAAGTTGCGACAACAGCCATTGGGTCAACAGACCTAAAACACTGGCTCCCTGGGCCAATTAAAAAAAAAAATGCTAGCACGTGACTCAAACTTTTAAAGAGGAACCTGAAAAAGAGAAGGGGTCAGAGAGGCAAACTTCACTTTTCACACACTCCACTTGAACTCAAGAGGAGCACAACATCTCACCTGTGTGCTCTGGCAGGACCCAGATCCCTGCAGGCCTTGTCTCTGCCCCAGCTGTTGGTATCAAAGGCTTCAGTGGTCAGACACTGGCCCAGTTTTTCTGAAGGTCCATCCTGGGCTGGGACCAACAGGCTGCTCTGGGGCTCTGTCCTGCAGGAAAGAAATATGGAGGTAAATGTGTTAGGAGATTTGAAGTCATTTCATTAAATATTCAGAACTACAATTTTCTAGGCCCCTTGCTAGACTGAGATCATTAGATTAACATTGGTCTTTTTTTTTTTTCCTCTATGAGTGGAATGTGTGTGTTTGTTTGTTTATTTGTGTGTGTGTGTGTGATTTCCAGTTTAAGGCAGCCAAGATCCATGTGTCTCTTCTACCTTTCTCTTTCTGCCTCAGCAGCTTTGAAAGCTACATACTCCAAAAGTTGAAGCCACTTGGAGGAGGAGAGACATCTAAACTATAATTTTTTTAAAGAGAGAAACATTTCAAGCAACTACATTAAGCTGCTCAGAGTTCATTACTGCAGCATACCCCATGCTGTCCTGACTAAAACACAGGAAAATCTTGGAGACCAGCATTCACCTCCTCTCTCAATGGAGACTGAAGCATAGAAGGAATAGTTTAACGCTCTTTGCCTCCTCTTTTTTAAAACTCTATTTCTCCATACTCTGGGACCCTATTAAATGGAAAAATTCAATGAGCAGATCACAAGTATGAGTGCAGACTTCTCTGAGTGCTGCAATGAAATCTTGCACTGTCCTACTGCCTCCAGCTTGGGACATGAACGGTCCTTTTATCTAGCGTTTCCATGCTGTATATGCTACCCAACTGGCGGCCATTTAGTAGTTATCTCTAGCAGTCTAGCTGACACAGCACTAGAACACTGTGTCCAAGTCGCCTCCCTTTGTACTTAATAATGACCCCGAGGTACAAGAGGATGATGCTGGACATTTGAATATGACAAAGGGAAGACATGGGTGTTTTCATTTTATGAGATACAAAAGGACAGTGCAGTATTTTAAGAGAGAGAGATCACATTTATAGTATGTTATTTCCTCGTTTCCTTAAGTATTAATGTTAATCTCACACGATATCTAATTTATAAACAAAACTTTTTCGTAGGCTCATATGTGAAGGAAAAAAAAAGCATAGTATGTACAGTGCTTGATACTTTCCAGGATTGCCCTGTGGTCTTTGAGACTATTCATATTGGCTGTGTGGGAGAGTTTGGTCCCTGTTTTATCCAGTTAGCATCGGCAGTTCCTACAGCCAGCCACTGGCCTACTGAGTTCCAAGTCCCTCGGCAGTAAAACAGAGAACACCATTGGTCCCTGGACTCTTGACGTGGCATGAGGACAATGATAACTTGTGCCAACCAAAAGATCTAGAAAATAACATGTTCTAGATTTTATATTGTTTTTACTTTCTTGTAAATCAGCCAGTCTGGTGTGCTTTGCAGGGATGAGGTCACCTACTTGGAATAGCAGTTCCCATGATGACTTAAGTTTCCTTCCTCTTGCCAAGCAACACCTGGGAGCCACTAATGCACCTTACCTATTTGAGTCCTAGAAAGGCACAAGAAGTTGCCTAGTCACTCAATCTTTGAGGATCCTGTTACTCAAAGTCCTGGGTCCAAACCAAGAGGAGCCAGGAGCTTGAGGGTCATGGGTGTATCTGAGCTCATTCTGCTTTCTGACTCTCAGTCAAGCATTGATCAAAGGCATTGGCTCTTCTTCTGTACCAGCCTCCTGCATCAAGGCTGGTTTTATAACTTGGCATGAATGGATCTGGTAAGTTCCCTGATCCTTAGGGTTTCTGGAGAGTGAGCCAAGCTCTGTTAATAGGGAAGCAAGGGCAGAATAACACATCCATCTCTGCCAGCCACTTATTGGTACATCTTCAGAAGCAGAGCTGGGAGTCACTGCCAGCCGAGGAGGGATGGAGATTCTAATCAATGCTGCCTCCTTGCCTACTCCAGGCCAACTTACATTCATTAACTCCAACCTCAGGGCGGGTTCTCAGGGTAGGGATTCAGTGACCCAATCAGGAATGCTACTATGACCATGAAGTTTATATTCAGATGGCAGAGGAGATCATTATCACTTAAGTATGAAAAATGTGACTTATTGAATGTGACCAATTATGATGAGGATAGAGCAGCAGAGAGGATTAGGAAAGTGGGCAAGTGGCTATTATTCCATAGAGTCAGAGAAGAGTCCTTTGATGAGCAACAGGGAGAGGGAACTTACTGGGCTAATGTTCAGAATGACGTAGCCTAAAATGTAGTCACAGATTGGTTGACACTATTGCCAGCCATATTCTCTTCCCTGGAATACTGGATGAACCCAATCACTTCTTTGTCATGAGCACAATGGTAGAAGTGATCATGGATGACTTTCAAACTGTCCCTAGGCAGTGTTTGCCTTGCACTCCTTGATAGACTATGCTAAGGACCATCATCTTCCACATCGTAAGAACACTCAGCCCCATGGAGAGGCCCACTGCCAATAGCCAGCCCTGACATCCAGCCATGCGAGTGGGCAGGTGGACATCCAACCTTGTGAGTGAGCATGAGGACACGACAAGCTTTTGGCTGAAGACGCAGTCCCTGGGGCATCTAACAACAACCTCAGGAGACGTGCTGAGTCCGAACCATAATAATAGTACATTCTCAACTCAGAGAAACTATGAAACACAGCTGCTTCCTGGTTTTGTTTTGTTTTTTTGTTTTAGCTACAAGGATTGGGAGTGATTTTTTTTTCCCATGATAATGCATCCCTTCTGCACAGGCGTAACAGAAAGGGGGAGGTGCATGTTTGGCAGAAAGATTCAAGTTCAAAGACCCCGGCACATGCAGGAAAGGCAAGAGGTAAGACCAGAGATGAGGTCATTGCAGTGGCATTTCTGAAACTGCCCTGGGAGATGTGCTAGCCTAGCTTGTTCTTTTTCTCCAATAGTTCTAGCTTTCTGAACTGGGGTACCCCATTGGGAAATCTGCAGTAAAACAAACAGAAATATAATAAATTCTACAGGAAGTGCTGAAGGGAGGCACAGAGTCCTCCATGACAGAACATTCAAGATCTTATTTTTAGACATCCTAACATTTATGGCTTAGTTTTCCCCTGCCCCCACCTCCGCTCTCCATCTCTTGTCTATGTATATACATACGTATGTGCACACAGATGTCTGCCTGTGGAAGCCAGAGGTCAACCTCAGGTGCCATTCTGAGACAGAGCCTGTCACTGGGAGTTGGGGCTTGCTGAGGTCTAGGCTTGCTGCCCAGACCTGGGTTGTGGACATCTTCCTGTCTCCAGCCTTCCAGATCTGGGATTTCAAATGTGTGCCACCACACCCAGTAGCTTACATGGGTGCAAGGGATCTAACTCAGGTCCTCACACTTGTATAGCAAGCACCCGAGTAGCTGAGCCATCTCCCAGCTCTGCTCAGCTTTCTTAAAACTGGAAGAGGGAGTGAGCTTAGAGTACCATGTTTCCCAAGCTTGGCACAACATCAGAAGTTCCCCGTGAAGTTTATGAGTAAGATCCTAGTAAGATCCTAGATGTAATGAATGAGAGTCTCATAGAGGTCGACCCAGGAATCTACATCCTAAAGAAACATCCCAGATAACACAGCCACTTGTCAGACTAGGCACAAAAATCCAGAGATGCCGCAGGATCTGGCCTCTGCCCCATCTCCTGCTTCTCTCCCTGTTGTTCCATTGTTCTAGCCATATGGTCTTCTTACTGTTCTCAAATAGGTCAAACACTGTTCCTTGGGGCCTTTGCACTTGCTGTTTTCTGCACCTGGCATACAGCTCCCGAAGCAGCTCTTCTGCCATCTCCCCTCCATTCTCAAGGGTCACCTTTGCAGAGAGCTGTCCCTGACTTCTGCATCCCACTTTGTCTGCTCTTCACCCGTGGTAACAACCACAGGAGTCTGCTGCGTCCTTCATGATAACTGCACATCTTTTAACTGACAGTCTTCTGGAAGAGGATATGAGTTCTTGAGCTAGAGATTGGTCCCCTTACCATCCCATAATCAGAATGTTTGGTGGTGCACCTGTTTGCTGATGAAGCGATGAGGAATCCTGGTGACTGATCCTATATGGAAACTGTAGCTCAACCTCCTCTTATAAATCAAGGAGATGAGCTGATGGGAGAAAGAGACTGAAAATCTCCACAGCCCTGCAACAAAACCAGACCTCAGCCCACAGCCCCCACCCATGCTTCTTCCCTGTTTCAATCTTACATCTTTTCAGGGCCTTGAGAAAAAAAAAATCTACATTCCATTTCTGCTGAAGCATGCCTACAGCTGCCTCATATTCACCACGTAGTTACTCGATGTTGAGGGTAATACTTTAAAGGAGGCAAGATCTTCAGGGTACAGTTGAAACAGGGAGTCGAGGAACTGCACACTCCACTTCACGGGGTGGGGGGGCAGCACTGGAGCTCAGTTCCTTGAGGCTTCACCCCTCCCTGCATCCTGCTAATCAGAGGCCTGGCACTGATATACTGCTGCCTGTAGTCATGGCAACAAGCAGCTGATTCCTAGCCTCTGATAACGGCCAGGGCTGAACTTTTACAAAACTCTTGAAGATGCCTGGGTCCCTAGCTGCTTGCTCGCTTCTCCATCAAAGCATCCAAGGACGGAGCAGAGTTTTCTGCGAACCCAACAAAGCACTCATTTGGCCTGAGGCTGAGAGCCAATCCTCATGACCCTAGCCCTAGGCAGAGTTAACATGATTTTAGAAACAAACAAACAAACAAACAAACAGACCACCAAGGCTTGAGCACAAGAGCTTCAGAGCCAATCTGCTTCCACAGAAAGGGGGAAAATTGAGGTCTTAAGACACGAGAGGGTTGCCCAAGCCTGTATCCTTCTGCATGTCAGGGCCAGGCATAGAGCGGTGGCCTTTGGTCTCCTTGGTCAGGCTCTTTCTGCATCCTTTGGTGATAACAACAGTTTGCATCTGTTAAGAATCTACTGCCAGACACCAGGATGAACACTTTTTTCTCATCCTTTAGCTCACCAGCTGGCGTGGCCAGTTCTACTGTGAGTGTGGAGAAATTGAGACCTGGAGGTGGAAATACCCACCCGGAATGTCGCTGTCACAGACTATTTATTTAAAAAAAAATCAACTGAGGAAGGGAGAGAGAGAGAAAGAGAGAGAGAGAATGGTACTCTGAGACATACATGGAAAACTACAAAGAAGTGCTGAGTATAGGGCATGCTGGGTAATTTCTGTTCTGTCTGCAGGACACAGGCATCACAGGGCTCCGAACGTTTCTTACTTCTCACAAGGAGAAGTGGCTCTTGGCTCTCGGCTCTGAGACAGCCCTGACTCTGACTTCCTCGACCCCACCTGGATCTGTGCCTGTGTGCACAGTGTCTCAGTGGACACAGAACCCCCTGTACAGTGCGCAGCACGGCGAACGTCCCCTGCTCCCACTGCCGGGGAGAGACCTAGTGAAGAAAATGGACTTGCTTCCCAGGCAGCTCTCAGGCCCCACACGCCTGCTTTGCCTCAAGCCTGTGAATAACCCACCCTTGTCCCTGTAGCTGCCACAGGCCTGCAATCTTCGGTCTTCCATTCTCAAGAGAAGCTCAGACCTTCAGGCTTTTGAGCCTCCTAGAAATCCCAGAATTCATCACGGAACTGACCTGGTCCGGCAATAAGATGGATGTGGCTAATTTGTGTGTGGGCTCCTGGGACTCTGGCTTGGAGTCTTGGAACTCCCAGTCTTTTTCAAGGTTAATCTAGTTAATTAAGCCCGCTTGGAAGGAATCTACAGGAGCCCTGACCCTTCCAGCTTTCTTATTGTGGCTGGAAAAAAAAAAGCAACCAAGCTTGAGAGAAGATTGGGGGTTCTGTGGTGCTGCTGTGGGAAGCGTCATTTGGATGGCAGGACGGTCATGCTCATTTTAGTAAAAACTGAATGAAAAAAAAAAGAGAAAAGTTTCACAAGATGATCTTTTCCTCTGCCTTTCATTCATCGCCCAACAGACATTAACTGAATATAAACCTCACCGTGGCCTCAGTAAAGCAAGGTGGTTTACCACCTGTCTTAGTGGTTTTCAACCTTTCTAACGCTTTGACCCTTCCATACAGTTCCTCGTGTTGCGGCGACCCCTACCTTTAAAACTATTTTGTTGCTACTTCATCGCTGTAATTTTTCCGCTGTTCTGAATCATGATGTAAACATCTGTGTTTTCTGAGGGTCTTAGGTGACCCCTATGAAAGGGTTATGAAAGGTGACCCAAAGTGGTCACCACCCATAGGTTAGGAGCCACTGCCTTAAGGCGTCATCATCGTGGTTGCTGCTGGGAGAAAGTGAGCACAGCCCTCCTTGTGAGACGGTGTCAGCCTCGCTGGAAACCTTGGGTCTGGTGTGTTGGGGAGAGACCTGGTGTAAGAGCTGGGAGAGCGCAAGTGGTTCTCCGTTCAGTGCCTGATTACTGAGTGCCTACTGTGCGCTGCCTCTGCTGCCAGCGCTGGGAAGGCAGCCATGTGCAATGACAAAGAGCCCCTGCCACATTCGTAGGTCTCACTCTCCCGCAGGGAGCAGAAGGCAGAAGAGTGCAGAGGACAGACACAACGAAGTGAGAAATACAAAGACCGTCAGAGAGTGATGAGAGACGCAGGGAGGAGAGGTGGAACATAATGCAGGAGGCAGGACGCTCCCAGGAGGGAGGTGAAGTGGCCTCAGGAGAACAGTGCAATTTCAATTCCGAAACTGCAATTCAGTTCGGAGGTGACATTTCAGCAAAAGCTTGGAGGTGGTAAGAGAGTGAGCCTGGAGCATGCCTGGGAGGATGGAACAGGCAGGGGGCACAGCCAGTGGAAAGGTCCTGAGGTAGGAGCATATCAGAGACCCAGCAATGAGGTGGAGCTGACTGAGCAAGGGCTGAATGGGAGAGGATGAGTCAGACAGTGAGGGGTCTGTCATAGGGGTCTGCAGAGCCATTTCAAGAAGCCGAATTCTCATTTCACTGTGGGAGGAGGAATCATGATCGGACTCAGATATTACAAATCTCCTTCGGCACTTGCTCAGTGGAGATGGCAAGGAAGCTGGGAAAACGGCGGGGGGGGGGGGGGGCTGCTGCTGTCATGGCCATCATGCTTAGCAGGGCCCCGAGTCTCGGAGAGTCAACCTAGGGTCAACAGGGTTTGCACATGGACTGTACATGGCGCAAGAAAGAGAGGGGTCAAAGATCTCCCCAAAGCATGTGACCTGAGCTGTCCCTCACCGAACTGGGAGGGGAGGGATGGGTGTTTGTGAAGGGTCCTCTGGGGTTCAGTCTTGTATATAGTATCTTTTCTTAGGGTATATTAACTACACGCCACACCAGGTTTCATTATGCCATTTTTTTATACATGCACATGACGCATTGTGATTATATTCTCCCCCATTGCCACTTCTCATCCTCCTGCCCCTCTGGTTGATCCCTTTCCTCTTCTCAACCAGCTGCTCCTCTACTCTCATATATTTTTATTTACTTGCTTCGGCGATCCACCAAGTTTCATTACGGTTGCTTATAGAAGTGTGGGCATTGTGCCAGTCAATACACCACTCAAGAAAAAAAAAGTGTCTCCCTTCCCTGGCCATCACTAACCGCATATGGATCCTCAAGGAGGGGCAGAGCCTCCCGAGGCAGTCCCCCAAATGTTGATTTGAGATGCTAGTTAGGTAATTGCACAGGGCAGGGCAGTGGGCAGTAGGATCTAGGAGCTTGGATCTCAGAGAACCCATGGGAGCTGAGAAATGCTGACATTCACAATAGTGACAGCCAGGGTCTGGACCATCTGGGGTTAAGATGGGGTGCCTGGCTAGACTGTGGTGGGGAGGTAGCTCTGAGGTCATTGTCCCAGAGGCATTTGGCTCAGTAGGAGTGTTCCATCCTGGTAGACTGCCTCCTAACAAATGCTCATAAAGTGCAGAACGGTCCGGTTCTGCCATTTAGATTCATTCATTCATTCATTCATTCATTCATTCATTCATTCGTTCGTTCGTTAATTTGTTCGTTCATTTATTCATTAGCTCTGCGTCCCTGTTAAACATCATTTTGCTTCCAGTATACCCATAAATGAGTCCTTCCTTTAAAGTTTGATAGTCCAGCAGGAGAGACAGGACCGTGCATATAATAAATCATCCCAGGTAGGTGAAAAACACCCAAGAAAGTGAGCAAGTGGGGAAGAGAAATGTCTTTCTGCAGGAAGCAAAACCAGCTGGGTGCAGGAGGCCGAGTCTGGTCCGGGAAGATGTGAAGAGCAGCCAGACAGGAGCTGTCAGATAATCTGCCTGATCACTCAGCAGCTGTGTGACCTCGGCCCGGTACCTTCCTTCCTGCTGAAAGTACAGTCACCTGGCAGAGCTGCCGTGGGGAAGAGAAAAAAGGCAACATGTTCCTGGGACTTTGACAGCGTCTGGCTCTTGGTGGCACTTTTGAGCTTGGCTCTGGGGACCCACTCATTGCTGATTCTGATGGCTTTTCCCCAGCGAGTCTGAGGTGAGAAACTCTCTGCAGAGGAGGAGAGGAGGAAGTTGGGGTGCCCTTGGGGCTATGTTGAGAAGCTTCCCTGCTCACCAAGATGAGTGTCTGCTTCAGCACCTGCCAATAGCTTGTCTCACTGTGTTCTGGCTTCTTCCTTAATAATTCAAAGATGGAACTGCCCCTCTCTCTCCATCCATGGATACCCACTGGACCCTTCTGCAGGCAAAAGATTCCTGAGACACACACACACACACACACACACACACACACACACACACACACGTGCACATACGTACACATACATATCCACATATATCACACACCCACCCTCTCCACTCACACAAGTTCTTAACAAGCAAGGGGTGAGCAGCTGCACACATCTACAGAGCGGACTGAGCAGACGAGCCACAAATCTCGATGGCAGACAGCAAGCAGGCAGTGAGCTCCGAGGTCTGGGCTCGTTAGTTTTAAAATAACACAGCAGAGAACTGAGATAAAGGGTTTCCACGGGGGAAGCTGTCAGATATGTTGTCTCACACTGCTGGAGGGACTGCTGGTCTCTCTTTATCTCTGGGTTATCTGTATTACTAGATTCCAGTGTCAGCCTTTGTTAGAGCTGGGCCAGCTCTGGAGGACACTGAGCCCAAGCATGGATAAGCTGTAGTCTGAGGGGGAACACATACCTAGGGTATGGCACTCGGGGGTCGAGGGCAAAGCCGAGACCATCAGCTCTGCAGCTAGAGTGGATGCCATTGGTCAGACTCCTGGTTCTTCCTACTGTGTAACGGGAACCAACAAGTTGACTGCAAATCTGCCATGGATGCTCACTGCTAAGCAACCCTCAGGGCATGGCAACCTACAGCCAGTTATTCACTGAGGCCATTGAGCCAAGGTCCTACTTACGCTCTTGCCTCAAGGTAGGACCAGTGCTGTGAAAGGGTCCACTGGGATGCTTAGCATACTTCTACAAAAACACTGGTGCAAGCCACACTATGTTCTCCTGAGATGAGATGCTGAGGTTGTCCCCAGATGAAATCATACCTCTCTTGAGCTTTCTTCTCCCACTTTGTCCTGCCTCCTCCATGCTTTTGTCCTGAGATCACTCCCACACATGTTCTGGTCCTTATCATCTTCCTGTATCTTCTATCTGAGACAGAGACCCAAGGTTCGTCTCTATTGGATGCAAAGCAGTGGCGAAGCCTCTTATTGCTTGGAGCTGTCATCTCTCCTTTGCTACTTCTCGTGTTTGTGACTCATAGGAAGTTACTGAGCACCATCAAGCCGATGCTTTCTCCCCTTCTGCTGAGACATGTTGACGTGGATGTCATTAGGACCTGCTTTCTAACCTGGTAGTGAAATGCCTACACACGTCTGGACACTCAGTATATTACTGATGCATTTTTGTTGTTGTTCTTGTGTGTTGTTTTTGGTGACAGAGACAACGATGGTGATGATGGTGAGGGTGATGATGGTAACTGTGGTGACGATGGTAATGGAGAAGATGGTGGTGAGTATAGTGATAGTGATGATGACAGTGATTATGGTAATGATGGTGATGGTGACAATGATGGTGGTGATAGTGATGATGATGGTGGTAAGAGATGATGGTGAAGGTGGTAATGCTGATGATACTGATGCTGATGATGATAACAATAGAAGAGTAGATGCATGTAGAGGTTGCTCCATGCCAACTCCACCAATCAGCAGAAAGCTTTCAGAAGAGTCTTTCTCTGTAGCGTTGGCACCAATCACCAGCATGCTCTCAAATCACTCTTTCTCTTCTCTCCTATTATGGGTACCCCAGAGACTCTACCCTTTGTCTACACAGCTCTCTTCTCTCTGTGGAAGGCAGGGAAACCCCGAGAGAAAGGCAATGTCTATCTTTACACGGTAGTAGCTATTTCTCAACTCCAACTCTGGCATCCAGTCCTCTCATGGAAATGGCTCCTCCATACTGATGCTGAAGACACAGTTGTTGGCAAAGGTCTGTTCCTCCGTGGAGACTTTTATCAGCTTTTTAAAAGTCAAACCCATTACCTGAGAATTGTGGGTTTATTAGGGAATTTGTCTTTATTGGGTAGACAGACTCATGATTGCGTCTTACTAATTTTAATGGGCTCTCCTTGGTCTCACAGAGTGTGTGCATGTGTGAGTGTGTAAGTCTGTTGGTATGTGTGTGTATGTGTGTGTGTGTGTGTGTGTGTGTGTGTGTGTGTGTATGTGTGTGTACTAGTACATCTTAGGAAGGCTGCCTCCCACACAGGTATGAGCAGCTGTTTCTTAAAGCTCCACAGTTCCTCAACTGATAACAGGTAGGAATTTAACAGTCAGAAGCCACTGGGGGCTTTGGGATCAAGCTGAGTGGAGTTTAAATCTGGTACTGCTGTTTTTCAAGCTGTGATCTTGGATGAGCTCTTTCACGTCTCTGGCAACATGGCGATAATTACAGTATCTGGCTCTCAGAGAAGACACAGGCGGGATACTTAAGACCTTTCCTGGTGCAGAGAAGGCGCTACATCAGTGTTAGCTGTCACTGTGATTGCAATTATTCATTGTAAATAGCTACTGAGGCAGACTCTTGAGGCCTTCCTGTCTTTGCTGAAGCCCGTTCCTTTGCCTAGATTGCATCTTCTCTCCCTGGTCCAGTCAGGGGAAGCCTCACTCATCCTCCGACGTTCAGGTCCACCATCACACCTGACTTCTCTCATGTTCCTCACTAGCTTTCTTCCACCATCCTCTGGAACCACTGAGACCCTGGCAGCATATGCCACAGAATGCTGGACAAGGCTACTCATGTATTCAAGCCTCAGTTTCCTTGTTTTAAAGATGGTGATAAAAGTACATTATATGTTTAGATGGTTATAGCAAACGGACACTTATTAGCCTGAGTACAACATCTTACTGTTATTCTAATTGCAATTACGATCTAAAGAAGCTTGTTAAGTCCAATATGAAAAAGAATTTCTGTGTGGCAAGGGGCCCTGAGGCTCTCCTTACCCATCAGGCTTTGAGACCATTGCCAAGATCTTTGCAAATCTTATTCAGACCCTGACTCACCCACATCTTCTTTTTGTCCTTTTCTCAGTACATCTAGGGGTAACACAGTGGGTCATTAGTCTTCAAATCATCCCCTCCATGTGTAGTGTCAAGGTCTCCGTATTGAACAAGACCCTACTAAGTTTCAAGCACATCATCAATTACTTAAAATCCATATCATTCAAATCCCAAAAGCTCTTGAGGTAGGTACTACCAGAGGCATAGAAAGCTACAGTGACTTGACTAAAGACCCACAGTGAGATGTGAGGAAGCTGGGTGTCCTCAAAGAACTGGAGCTCGGTGCACTTGACTTCCAGACAGAGCAGGGCCCCCACCACCCAGATGGACAGTCTCCACAGTTTCTGGGGTGATCACATCCCTTTCTACTTCTTGCCCTGCGGCCATCACTTCCCCATCTCCTGCTGGTTTCTGTTGTCTTCTCCCCATTTTCTCGCCTGTGCGCAGCTCCCCGGATGCTTTCTGTTCAGTCTATTGACCAAGTCATTCAATCAATCAGCTAGCTTGTCCTGACAGCTAAAAAACACCCCATCCACCAATTTTCCCTCCAGCGCCTTTCAGAGGTCCATGAAACCTCACTAATTTGGAATTTGCAATGATTTCTGACTGAGACCCGACATTTCTCACTCTGGTAAAAAAAAGAGTCTGGATGAAATGTCGTCAGGCAAACCCTTGCGGGCTCCTAAGAAAGGACCCAGCAACCAGAGGGAAGTGTCTTCACTTCTTTCCTCTTCTTTTCTCTCCCCTGCCTACACCTGCACCCACCTCTATGCTGGGATATGATTGACAGAAGTATTATGCACCCTGATATCACCAGTCACAGAGGTGACACTTGCGCAGTGTGCCAAGTGCTTGGCATGTATTTGCTATCCTCTGTCTGGGATCACAGCTTCCACCTATGATTCATTGGCTTGGTGGCTTTGGGAGGAGAGTGTGCCAGAGCAAAGCTGCTCATCTTCTGGCCAGGATACCAAAGTGAGAGGCAGAGAAAAAAAAAAAACCCTGATGCCCCATTCTCCTCAAGAGTCTGTGCCCAAGGATCTAAAGGGCTCCCATCAGGGCTTTTAAAGACTGCTGCCTCCTAGAGCTCCAAGCTTGAAGATCAATTCTGACATGCATGAGCCTTTGGGGACCCCCCCCCAAGACCCAGAGAAGGGATGCCATTGGCTGCTGGAGCGACACACAGAGCATGGTCCCTGATGCCTTGTGTTTCACCCCATTCTACTTAGGGCTCCTTTGGAAATTCCACTCTTCTCATTCCTCCAGTTTCTCCCTCTGGCTAGAGGCCAAGGTAGGGTTGGCTGGAAGATGAAGAAGTACAACTAGGCGCTGGATACAAGACCAGCAATTAGTAAAGTCTTCAGCCCTGCATGGCCCCAGGCTGAATCGCCAAGCCAAGCTGGCTTGGCTCAATATTTAAAATGCAGCCTTCTGTGTTGGAAAGGTTTCAGGGAAAAACAGGATTTTGTCTTTTGTTGTCACTTAAAAGAATGGAGAAAAATCACAAAAACATTCTCCCTCTCACCAGAGAATAGCCCATTTAAGAAAATCAATCAAACGTGTTCAGCCAAAGCCCCTACAGGAGGAACACATTTCTCCAAATTACATGAGCAGAAAGGAAGATGGTTGAGCCTGGAGAAGAAGCCATGAGGCTGGGATGGGGGTTAACTTATCCAGTATCAAGGGTTCACATCCAATGGAAGAGGCAGAGAGACAGAGTTCGTATGTGACATGGTGCTTTTTCCCTTGGTAGAGGGGCTCAACTCATGTCCCACGGAGCTACAGTTCCTCATTGTCAGTAACCCTGTGAAATCACGAGGCTGATTCTGGGACCCACAGGTGGGCTCCAGGTATGCTACAGCCTCATGGAAAAGAGTGTTCCCTACAGAATGACTCAGCAGCCATCAGCCACAGTGTGACCCAGTGATCCACCATGATCAATTGGAAGCTCCACCGTGGGTCTGCTTTTAATGATTATTAAAGACTGAAAGCTAAAAGGGTTTCTAATATAAACAAACATAGAAGTACACAAATTATCAGCTCAGTTGAAGGCGTCTCCCTTCAGTAGTTTTAGATACAGTTGCTCTTCATGTTCTTTGTTAAACCTCAGCCATGGCCTCTCAGCCAATCTCAATGCTTTCTCCAGAATATATAGAGTCCAATTGCTCTCCTGATTCTAAAAGATCCCAGTCTGGTCCCAGTTCCCACCACCTCTCATTTACCTTCTTGCCAGGTCTCCCCGAATCTAGCTTCACCCTCCTGCAATCCACTCTCAAGGAATAGTCAAGAGGATTCCAACAAAAATCAAGGCAGACCCTGACACTTCCCGCTTTACAGCCCTCCATGATGACTTCCCGAAGAAGTCATAAGGCTCATTGTCTGGCCCGCTATCACTGCAAGTGAACTACCTATTCTTTATTCTGTTTTCTCTATTGTGGCCTCTTCGCCATTTCCCAGATGTGAGCATTATGTTCTTGCCTCAGACCTTTGCACATGCTATTCCTGATGTTTGAACAATCCTATGACTTCATCTCCCAAGTTTTTCAGACCTCTGCTCTGAGTGACATTTCATCCCAACAATGCTAGGTAGAGTCTGCTTGCAATTGCACCCCAATGGTGCATTACCCTCCTGCTCAGTTCCCTCGGTGGTGCTTCTTAACCAGCCATACAGATACCCATATTCACATTCTGTGTTGTGCCTCTCCCTGTTCCTCGATGAAGCTAAGTTTCTCAAGGGCAGAGGTGATGACTGCTTTGTTCATGACTGCTTCCTGGCCCCTTGATGAGTGCCTGGCCTGTAATACAGTCTCAGTTAATACTTGATTGTTGGGGGGCACTGTGAGAAGGTATGTCTCTGTCTTTCCTCACCTACCTAAGGCATTCTCTGATTAGCGTTAGTAAAAAGCTACCTGCCAATAGCTGGGCACAAAGTGGAAGGTGGGACTTCCTGGTGGAGAGAAAGACAATAGGAAAGAGACGAGAAGAAGGGGATTCATTGAGCAGGCGTGGTGGAAGATGGATGTGAAGACAAGCAGAGAGGCAGACTGGGTTGTGGTGGGTTGTGGAGAAGCTGGAAGGTAGCCCATGTTAAAGGCCTAAGATTCTAAAACATACAAGAGTTTCCGTGTCCTTATTTATATAACTGGTGGGTCTGTAAAAGCGTGTCTTGATAAATGAACAAGCAACAGACTCAAGATGCCTCCTGTAGCAGCTCCCTGCACACTGTTGGATTTTACCATGTTTTCTTCCAGTGGGAAGAAAGATGTGAAGTAAGCTTGTGTGAAGTAAGAATGTTCACACTGTGTGATCTTGGACCTAGGCATGGGTCTGTTTTAGTGTGAACATGTTCAGACTCTTGAAGAAAGGCCAACTACGCTAGCACCAATGGGCAGATCAGCAGCACAGAGCTTCTAATTACTGCGTGTCTCTGAAGGAGTTACCTGCCCTCTCTGAGACACCCAAGGAACACAGTCATTACACACACAGTGATTTTGGCTCAGGGCTGACCTTGACTAACAGAATTCATTTGAAAAGCCCATCTTTTTTCAATATGTTAAGAACAAGCCACAGGCTAAGAGGGAAGATATACTTAAGCAAAAACCTCAGAACTGGGAGGGGACTCCGGCTGTCGGCTCCAGTTCTCCCGAGATAAAAATTACTGCTCCCAACCGGAGACACAAATGAATCACCTCGTAGACAGTGGTGTGGGATTAATAGCAGGTGAGACCTTTAGTGGTTTGGATTCCAGTATTGTTCTAAACAAGCACATGCCTCATTCAATCCTGACCGTGAAGCAATGAGAACATACTTTCTCAGTTTCTTCAACGACAAGAAAGCTGAAGCACAGAGTGGCTGTGTAATTCACAGAAGGCAACACAGCAGAGCCAGATTTCAAAGATCTAAAATCAGCCATTTCTCCTTCCTCTCCTTTTACCTCTGAGTACAAACACCCTACTTCCTGGTATCCAGACACTCTATGCCCTGGCCGACAAAGTTTAGGCTCGGGTTTAGGCTCACATACCACATTTCATTGGGAAGGCCCTCCATCTCTTAAGTATCACAGTTCTCATATCAGAGTCAGTGAGGGACCCTAGGTAGCTGAATTTGGCTTGATTAAATCAGGGAGAAAAATCAATTATATTTAAATAAAGAAAGGAGATTGGAAATCAGGTACAATGCCTTCTTAATTACGGCACCTAATCACTGGCTGAAAAAAAAATAACTGGAGTATTTCATTTCATACACAGCCTCATGCATCTGTGAGGATGGGTTGCCAATGAGATCGCATTACCCCACTTGACTAGTAATTGACTAGGCGATCCTGACCACTTCCTTAGCAGACATGACCAGGCATAATATCCAGGGCTTTTTGCAGGACGTGACAACATGGGACGCTTCGGTAGGGGAGGTGGGAGCACTGTAGGAAGGCAGCCGACCCCCAAGGTCCTACTTCCTTTGCTTCATGAGTCAAAATTTTCCCGGCAGTGGCTGTAACCACTGGGCAGTGTCAAGTGTGACGCAGGCCTGAGTAATTAAATGGCTCCCCCCCACCCCCCACCCCCAGGTGAGAGTCACTACAGACACAGGAGGCTGGGAAAGATCAGCAGCAATCAGGGAGCAAAGGCCTCAAAGAGATCATTCCAAGTCTCCTTGCCATTCCACTGATGGAGTAGAGCCTTCTAATTGGTCCACCTCTCCCCTCCCAATCTTTCGCCTTCTCAGCAACTAGGTTCATCATTGCAAACACTTTTCAGTGATTCACTTCCCTGATTAAAACCCTTTGGCTTCCTCTTGAGACTAGAGCCATCAGGCACCCTGCCATGGCTGGGGAGGCCGGGCATGGTCTGGTCTCAGCCAGCTATCTCTCAAGCCCTTCATCTTCCTCCGAGTCCTTGTTCTGAACATCCAGCCTGATTGAGCCCCTTGCATTTCTCTTGCTCTCACATCTTTGCACATGCATTTCCTTCTACCCGGGACAGCCTTCCCACTCTCAGCGCACTAACTCCTGTATAGTAACCCCTGGACCACTCCTCATCTGGCTGGTCCTGCAGGCCCTTCTCTATGCTTTCGGAGCAGCTGCTTTTTTCTGCACTGCCTACCATTGCCTGAAACAGACACTGAGAGGGCCCCATTCAATAAGCCTGACTGACTCCATGACAGGCTTCATTTTCTTACTAAGGCAAAGTAGGCCTGAGTTTCCATTTCCCATAAATTGGCCAAGACATTTGGCAGAGAGAAATAAGGTTGCTCAACTGCCACTTTTGCAAGCTCCTAACTTATCACTGACTTCTGACCTGGCTCAAGGTTATCCCCAAAGTACCCATACCCTCATTACTAACCTACACCAATCAGAATAAAGATGACCTAACTATCCCTGGAAATCCCCTATCTGGCTTTAAATTGGGCCTGCAAGCCCATCCCAGGGTCACCATTTTGCCTGAATGGTGATCCCTGCATGCTGGATTTCTGCAGAATAAAATGTTTTTTGCTGTTTGCATACTCTTTGAGTCTGGGGCATTTTCTTCAGTGAGCTCTGGACTTTAAATGCACTGTCAATGAACTTTGGAAAGGTGAGGATCCAACTCAACTTGTTTCACCCTCAGAGCCCAGGACACTGTCATCCCTAGAGTACATAGTCCTTTGAATGAGTGAGGTAGTCTTGACGATGAGGCTTGTTGCTCATGACCACCTGGGTGACTGCAGCCTCCTCCTTGTGAGACAGAGGCGATACCTTCTCCCTCTGGAGATGCTTCCTGGCCTCTTTGATTATGAAAACCTTTGCTAAGGCTCACAGACTTCTTGTTCTTACAGCCCTTGAAAGATATATGCAGCAGTAAACAGAGCTCTTGAAAGAAAGACGTCACTGATCCAGTCATCAGCCATTCAGCTATTCATGCAATGCCAGGCATTAACCAAGTGCTTGATCCCTGGAAGCCTGACGAAGCCAAGGCCTGGGCCCAACCCAAGCTTCTCAGCAGGTGTGCAACTGGACACTCAATTCTAGAGCACAAGGGTCTTCAAGAATTCTGTTTACAAAGGAGAAGATCAAAGTACATGCTATGGCCTGCCCAATGCCACGAACAATGGTACTCAGCTGACGATGTGTGAATAGGGCCCATCCTAACTGGCTTCCCTCAAGATGCTTACATCATCTTTGGGGACAGGAGGATCTGCAGAGGCATCAAATAATCTGGGTCCAACAGACTTGTCCCATTGAGTGCCTCTGGGCCTAAGTGAGTGTGGGATAGCATGAGATAGAATGAACCCATGAGAGGCCGGATAAGTCCAAGAGGAGGTCTAAAGACCATGAGCCTTCCACATGGGGGCTGTGCTAAAGCTGCCACCTTCAGAGTGTTCGGAAGAGAGAGATTTCTCCCCAGATCACTTTTACCATCCATAACTTGTAGAAGACGAGCATTGAATGAATCATGAAATTTACTCATTGATTGATCAAACTTATTATTTATGAGCAAATATTGATGGGATACCTACTTTGGGCAGGTGTCTTTACAGACATTTCCTTATTTAATACTTGGTCCTTAAAGTTAAGTTGATTTAGAAATATTAAAAAATAATTATCCCCATGGTACAGATGCAGAACCAGGAGTTAGAAAATAACCTGCCCGAGTAGTTATAATTAACCAATAATGAGATTACTTGACATTTGTGGGTCATTTATTATGGACTTGGCACTATGCTAACATAATATGTCAAATTTAATCTTCACAGTGAAGTTATAGTGTAGGTGTCATTAATATCCAATTTTACATATGAGGGGATTGGCGTTCAGAAAGGTTAAGTAAGTTGACTGGGTCGGCAGCTAATGTCTTGATGGAGCCTGATTCTTAGCTCAAGTCTACTTAATCCTCAATCTGGTATCTCTCTCCTCACCTCACAGTCCGCAAACAGCCTGCATCGAATTCTGTGGGACACTTGTGGGACATGCAATTGGTGGATCCATATCACAGCCTTAGAATCTGAGGGCATGCCCGAGGAATGTATAATTTATATGGAGTTATTGCATTCGTTAAAACTTTCGAGGTGGGAGCCCGCAGCTTTCAGTGGAAAGGGAAACACCCTGTTTGGCCATCTCATTCAGCAGACTTGGAAGAACATACAGAAAGGAGAATGGTGAGAGGCTCCCTCAATCCAAGAGGGCTGTGAGCTGTAAAATGAAGACAGCAACGACATTTTGATGCCGGTACTCCAGCAGATGTGTTTACGCAAGTAGGTTTGATTACAGATACTAAAAATACCCCTTTCAAATTTAGGAGTCCGCAACATTTCCTTGTGTCTTACCAAAAGGCAGTTAAAAAAAAAATCCTTAATTCAGTCCTATCCCCTACTTCTTTCAACGAGTTATTACTATTGATGTTGGAGTCCTGGAGTTTGTTATCAAGTATGATAAAGGCAAATCACAGAGGCATTTTCTCTGATTACGGATTCTCTGTGTGTTTGCCTCTCCGTTTCCTGCCAGCCGTTTCTGTGAATCAGCAAAGTGCCAGCTGTAACCTTCCACTTCCTTGGGGTGGCTGAAAACCAGACTTCAACAGCTCTCCAAAATAAACTTCCCTCCCAGGGTAACCAGCCTCCTCTTCTTCCCCTCAACCTTGTGTATGCTGCACATCTTCGGTATAACTTTCCGAACTCAGAGGCTGAAAGATTTAATATGCAGACAACGAAAGTGAGGAGGAGAGTAAGGGGGGAAACCAAGGGAGAATATTTTGGCTGGGGTAACAAAGCAAGTGAGTGGCAGGCAGGGCTCAGACACCCTGCCTCTCAGAGCCAAGATACCTGGGATTCTGATCTCTGCCACTCACTGTGGCCTCAGGCAAACGAATAGACCCCTTAAAGTTCACTTGCTCATCTGTACAATGGAGTTAATACTGCCCAGTTCAAAGGGCTCCTGGAGGGTTAAATGAAGTGATTCATGTAAAGTGCTAGACATAACAAACGGGAGCTGCCATCACAGTACCACCACCAACGCCATCGTCAGCGCCACTACCCGCGGCCACGTCACCATCATCATCACCATTCATTCTTACCATCACTTGATCACTGCTAATGTCATCGTCATCACCACTCCTATCACCACCACCATCATCACTAAGAAATCCGTCATTAGCCTCATCCGTTGGTTCATATGACAAGCTGGTGCGAAGCAGCTGTCTGGGAAAAATTAAAAAATAAAAATAAAAATAAAATAAAAAAAAACCCTTCCGTTTTACAGCACTTAACTTTTTCTAGCAAGGAAAGGTGATATCTGCTATATACTAAGTATAAATATTTGTTAGATGCTCTGTGAATGAATCATAAATATTCAAAGAGATTAACCTCACCAGGCAGTGGTGGTTTGCGCCTTTAATCCCAACACATGGGAGGCAGAGGCAGGTGAATCTTTGTAAGTTTGAGGCCAGCCTGGTACAGAGTGAGTTCCAGAACAGCCAAGGCAGAGAAACCCTGTCATGAAAAGCAAAACATAAAAACCCAAAATAATTAACCTCATTTGCTATTTGTTAATTGTTGCCCAGCAGTGGTGACCATGTCTAACCTTCCCAGGACCTGCAGAGCCTTACAGAGGAGCTGCTTCCTATCTCTATTCATCCATCAAAACTTACTCCAGTGTCCCCTCCCCCGAGTCCTCCATCCCATCTCCTTAGAGAATATTCTCTCACATAATTAATATACAATTATATATAATGTATAATATAATCTTGATTACATAATATATTTTTATACTATATAAATAGCTATAATATTTAAAGGTATAATATTTATTACAGAATAAATATATAACTATATGTACAATAACAAATATATAATATATAAATTTCTATATACTACATGCATATAAGCCTCTAGCACGCTTGACTGGGAGTCCATAGGTCCAGGTCGCAGATTTATCTTTGCATCTGCAGCACCAAGGTAAGATGAATAGGTCCCCAATAAATGTTTATGGAATTAGATTGAAATGACCTTTCAAAGCAAGCACCACGACCCTCATTGATCTTCAAAGATGGAGCCTCTGATCTTTTTAACCTCTCGGAGTCTCTGTTTCACCACCTCCGCATCACAGGTGAGAATAACATCTATTTTTTGGAGCTATTTATGGCAAAGCATTGAGTGAGATTCCGTGAGGGACGACATGCCGGGTTAAAAAAAAAAAAGTGATCACGCCCCCACCCTGGCTTCTCCCTTTGCTAAAACCTATGTAGGGTTGGTAGTCAGAGAAGAGACAGACAGGAAGTCCTATTAATCAAGGTGAGAGATTTTAAATAGCACCCAAATTGTCATATGCTCAACTTTCTTACTGTCAGCATCGTCAGCACAAGGGCTAATCACAAACCCAGATTCTGTGCAGGCCTCCTGTGATGACAATGGCGTGGCCGACTTCCATGAAGGCAACAGTAACCCTAGCAGGTGTGTATTAAGAATACAGCTTGTGGGAGAGATAATGATCTTCCATGAGCAACGTCACACAGCTATGAAGGGATAATGCCAAGGTCAGATCCAATGGTCTTAACAACATCTTTCACAGAGGTCACTGAAGTCCCCTATTTTAAAAAAAAGAAAAATAAAATAAAATAAAATAAAATTCATTTTTGCAAACTAGACTCACTTTGTTTTCTTTTGGGAGTGTACATTCTTTCCTTGCCCTTGTCTCTAGCAGAGCTGACACACCTATGTCATCATCCACTCACTTGGATCGCTACAAGTGGCCAAGTTGGCTGTTCGCTATTGGCCCAGTCTTTTCTTTGTTCTTTTCAAATGCAACAAGTGTTGGCCACCAGGCCTCTGCCTGAGTTAGATGCAGATCTGAACTTTGAAGGATGCTTTGGACAAAGTCTTGAAGTAGCTCAGCCTCCACTGCAGTGGGGCAAGGAACAGTGGTCACATCCTGGAACCACAGGAGAGCGACGCATGTCAAGCATCTGGAACCTAAAGGACCTCAAAACAAGGGAGCACAGGACACTAACGGTCTTTATTCCTGCTTGGAGATGTCCTGGCTGCCCCCAAGCCAGCCACCTGGCTGCAACTGGAGCAGACTGGATGGCTGGCAAGATCCTGGAGGTGCCCAGTGTCTCTGTTCAATTACCTCCATCTGTGGGTAAAACAGCCCCTGTGTAATGGACTGATTAATCTCCTTATCTCGTGGAGCACACAGTGTAATTACATCAGAGAATTCAGATCCCCAAGCGCAACATCAATCAAATCAGAAAGAACAGCTCCCCGACTCCTTCCCTGGCAGCTTGGGGGAAAAAATACATCTTTCTTCCCTGCCCCCTTTGACTCTTCTTCCCTCAAAGAAGAGACATGGACCAACAATGCTGTGCAAATAAATGGCTGCTCGAGAAGCAAGCAGGTAAGGAGGGAAGGTGGGCCAGGTCTATTCTTAGCCAGCCACCGTTGACACTCTGTGACAGCTGCCACTCTCACATCAAGGAAACCTGGCTGGTGCTTGTGTCTGAAATAAGTACCCAGAAAAGATAGCACCCCGTTTTTATAAAGCATGGTTAGACAGAGCAGTAAGGGCCAAGGCTTGCAGCTACGGCTCATGCAATTCTTACAACTGTTTCTGTGAAGGCGTCACCTCTGTTCTCTTCACAACTGTGAGGAAGGCACTGTCATTGGCACCCATTCTACAGATGAAAGCCCCGAGGTTTACAGAAGTCAAAGGCTTCCCAGTTTGTGAGTGGCACAAAGATCAAATGCTGATGAGTCTGCCCCTGCACCCCAGGCTTCCAGACTCCATTCGGCTTGTAGACCCCCAAGAGCTGGGTTTATACAAGGGGACAACTGACTCTTCGAACCTCTCTCTGGGAGTGTCAGCCACACCCCGCCACTACTTTCTCACCAAGACTCCGTCATCCACTCATCCAGTGATTTACAAGTGGCTACTGTGCGCGGGCTGTTGGCGAGCTGCCAGGAGAGCAAGGCTCTGAGCCTCAGTTCTACGAGCAATGGGGAGGAGGCAGACAAGACTGCCACTGGAAAGTAATAACCATGGCAACCACATAGATGAAACTCACACATACCATATGCCAAGAGGCCAGACATTAAAAGATGTGATTCTGTTCTCATCAAGTTCTGAAACAGGAGAATGTAGCTTCCCGGGGAAAATTCTCAGGACAGCAATTTACCCCTAAGGGCTGACAACAAATGGAGGAAAGACCGGAGGGAATTTTCTGGAATGATGAACATGGTTTCCACTTGGGGTGTTGTTTTCAGGAATGTTCTTATTAGGGAGGCAATTAGATACGTGCATCTCGTTAAATGAAAACCTGCTCCTAAAGACACTGGGCAACCGAGAAAGTGAACAGAACCCACACTGGCAACAGCTACTTACCATGTACATACTTTGTGTGGTATTGATACATTGATACACTGTTGATACATTTCATTCTCATAAAAGCCCCATCGAGGCACAAAGGTGAAGCTGAGTTTACAAAACCAGAAGGAGCCAAAGCTGGGATTCCAACTCAGGTCGGCGTCTGACAACATGAGAAACCTCTGCCCAACCCCATTGCTCTAGCCAGTCTCATCTGCTACTGTTTTCAGATTTCTATCTAACTCTCCACGTCTCAACTTATGTTTGGAATTCTTTATAGTAATTTCCTCCAACTTAAAACATTTTATCTTTGAGGGAAGCTATTTACGACACAGGTTGTTCTAAGAGGAGATGAATACATCCTATCCTTCAGGGAAGTTGAAGATGCAGGTGAAACATTTCATCCGACAAAAAAAGTTCATTAAACTCACGAGGTAAATGACGCAAAGGTTTCAGGAAGTCCCTGAAACTGACCAGATTCACTAAGCCTCTCTCTCTTCCCAAGAAAAGATGAGAAATGACAACTCTCAGACCAGCTGAGCTGCCTGGAAGTGGCAGAGACCAACCAAGCTACCAGGAAGAGTCTCAGACCAATTGATTTACCCGAAAAAAGACACTTTCCAACCTGCTTTGCTGCCTGCAGGCTGTGCGGTGTGATCCAGGTTTCTGGCTTTCATGAGCTGTCACTACACTAGTCCGAGTTTTTGGCGATGAGTCATTTCTGCTAGGATAAGTAACCCCTCACCCATATTCCTGAAGTAATTCCCCCCAAACTCATTGGTTCACCAATTGGACTTCGTTCGTATTTTTACTTTGGTCTGTTGTCAGTGCCTTATCTGGGGTTATTCACATCTGCCCAGGAATAGTGTCACACACTAGGCATGAGGCAAGTTTCAGGACCTTATGATTGAAACACACTACAGGCTCTGAGTTGAGGAATCATGCTTAGAAGGGAAGGAATGTGTGGGGCTGGTCAGTCACAGCACACTGTGACATCATCTGTCCTAGAGGCTCCCGGTCCTGGAGAGGACTCATGCAAGCCTCCTGAGAGAAGTGGTAACCAAGTACTCCGAAACATAGGCTCACAGCTCATTCCATGCTCGTTCCATTACCGTATTTCTCTGTTCTGCCTGGGAGCCTCTGCTACAAAGATACCGTGAGCTTTGACATGTCTGAACTCAGGGTGATGCATAGAAAGATGTTCCCAAGATCTCATTCCAGGCACGAGAGAGATACATGGTGGGTCTTGTCCGGCTCCACGGAGCCAGCGAAAAGTATTAAAAGAGCATGAATGAAAGCAGCAACTTATCCATCCATCCTCCATTTTAGGAATTTGAAAAATGAGATTCATCATGATGATTTGAGGACCAGCACATGCACGTGACCCGAAATGTATTACACCACCTTCTGGATCCTCCCCACCCCTGCCTCCGAATTAGTGGATGTAATGATGACCCACACCTTCCCACATAAGAGAGTTCTGTTCGAAGCAGGGGATGGTGATTTGGGATGCTGACCGCTCACGTATCTTATTCCTTGAGATGAGCTCTGAGGTGGGCCCTCAGAACTGTTGGGAGACTGTAGACACAGGTGGACCCCAAGGCGCCCCAGCTCTGAAATCCAAGAAACGGTTAGGTCAGGCTGTGTCTGAAATGTTCACTCCCAGGTCCTTCCTGTTTAAGAAGGACTTAGACCAAAGGGTAGGCATTGTGCAGACAGGTATTGGCAGCCAGTTAACTTAGGAAGCAGACAGATAGCTTTTCTTCTGTGTGAAGCTTTGGGAAGGGTTGCTCCTGAAGACCCATTTTGTGTATGCTGCAGCCTTCTTCTAAAAATTCAACTTCATTTGGGAAGATTTAGTTCTCAAACACTCCCTCCTGGAATTTTAAATTTTGACAAGCACCAAGATTGAAAGGTGGGGTGGGGTGGGAGTGGGGAGTATGTTTCTCTTTCCAGGCAGCTATCTTATAAGCTACATCTGGTGTGTCCCCTGATTTACCCTGACCCTGCCTGGTTCATTTCATCTGCCTATGGTATAGCCATGCTAAGCATAGGTTTCGTGATTCCCTGGTTTAAAGGTCAATTTCTTCTCTTATTCTCATGAATTATGGAAATGTACAGAGCTAGCCATGGCAAACTCTACGCTTGACCATCAGCCATGACTTAAATGGTCTGGGTAACCTGGGCAGACTTATAAATGCAGGTACCGTAGAAGAAATAAACTGGCATCTATTCAGCAGATCCAGGAAACTGCAATCTGTTGTCTTTTCATGAAACTAGCTGGGAACCAGGAGGAGCTCTGAATCTCATTGGCTAGGGGTGTGCTCCAAGAACCATCATACAAGTTAGGGCTTCGTATCATCCTGTATGTAGGGAAGATGTTCCCAGTCACTCACTTCTCCCTTCTTCCAGACAGCTTTCTATTCCCAGGTCCCCAAATGTTGGCTGAGCCCTGCTCAAATTCGGAGGGTACTAGGAGACTACCAGTGTGCCTTCATCTACTGAATATTTTTAATCGTCTAAACCCACAGTTTTCCCACAGTAGCAGTCTAGGCTACTTCAGTTCCAGAGAAGAAAGGCCTTCCTGTTCATACAGATTCCTCAGCCCCATCTTTGCAGATTCTGATCTAAGAGAGCCTCCTCGTAGAGAGATTTGCAGGGAGAGAGAGAGAGAGAGAGGATATGTCATGTGTCATGGTGCAGGTGTGGAATTCAGAGGACAACTTGTGTGAGTCAGTTCCCTCCTTCTACCATGTGGGTCGCAGGAGATGAATTCAGGTCGCCAGGCTTGTTGGCAGGTGCCTATAGCTGCTGAGCCACCCTGCTGACCCCAGCAGAGGATCCCTGTGCCCAGCTTTCAGTGGGAACCAGTGGGGACAAGCCAAGCAGCTCACTTTACTCTGCCCGCCCTGCCTTGGGACTGCCCCTCTTCCATTTTCATTTCACCTTGGACTTCCCTCAAGGGCATCTCTTGAAGCCCCATAGCTCTTTTGCTGATTTTGCCTCTCAGATATTTTGAATTATTTTCTTTTCTCTCGTTTTCAGCACAGATGTCCCCAAATTCCAAGTTACCCAGTGCTATAAGGAAAGGTGTGAGCACATCCCAGGATAGCACCCTGAAGAGAAAGGGCTTTAAGTATGAACCAAAGACACCCAGACCATCACCCATCATGCTCCCCACCTCAGTGACTATTTCTGGCAGCTCCTTCCACACCTCAGATCTTGTTTGCAGGTTCCTGTTAACCCCCTCCTCTCCGATTCTGCACCTCCACTTTTGAGTCAACCAACAGGAACAAACGCAGCTTTATCTTGGGGCTTTGGAACTCCATCAGCAGTGCCCAGCAGCTCTGTGGTGGGTGACCAGGAAGTGTCAGCTCTAAGCAAGTGCATCAGAAGCTCCTTGTCACACAGAATGTGGAGCCCAGGGGTCCCCCAGTGGGGAGATAACACCTGACACTCCCAGCCACCAGAGAAGAGGCACCTGAAGGCAATTTTGAATAAGGAGGAGGGTTCAGTATCTTCAATAAGTACTGTTGGCCAACCTTTGTCTGTGTCTGCAGAAATGGCCAACTTAGAAAGGAGAGAAAGGGGAAGAGGAGGACTAGAAGGGAGGACTTGCCTGAGGTGAAGGCACCGCACACAGAGCCTGTGGTTTCCCATGTTTATTTTCAGCTCCTGCAGAGCCACCACAGTGGTGATTGAGACAAAGATGACAACTAACAGGTTTGTAGCAAATGCCATGTGCCTGCTCAAGCCGCACATGGTTCTCATGTTCCGCGTGCATCTGGCCTTTGTCCCAGCTATGACACAGGCCCTCTGTTACCATAGCTGGATTTCAGATGACAGAATGGAGGCATGGGGAAACTCAGAAACTTGCAGAAGTCCCCCCCCCCCACGTCCCGCTGGAGGGTGGAGGAGCCAGGCTTTTCCGAGACTGAGCCTGGAGCCTGATGCATAAACAGCAGGTTACTCTACCATAATTCTAGGCTGTGTCCTCATTTGAACATCTCTCATGCACATCTGCTATGTAAGGCGTGAGTCACTGGGAGCTCAAGGAGTTGGCAGGGGGCTGAGGAGACTGGATTTAATAAGAATGCATAGTTTCATCCTACCGTACCAGGTAGGATACTAACAAACTGATACATCTTTTCACTTAACCCTCCTAGCTACTCTCGCACTCCCATACGGCAGGTAAGAGAGGTATCGGGAGGTTAAATCAAATACCGAAGTTTACAGAAGTGTGTGGGTGGAGGAGGTGAGAGTCATGTGCAGGCTTTTCATCCTCAAGAGCTCAAGTTCTGACCTCATAGATTCACAAGAAGGTTAAAAACCACAGAGGGGCCATTCCGATAAGGTGTATAATGAAAGCACTGGGTTTCTAGATATTTTTTTATGACTGTTTATTGAGCATCTACTGTGACATTGGTGCTAACTGCCAACTTAACAGAACCTGGAATCACTTGGGAAGTGGGCTCCCGGGCACCTGTGTGGCACTGTCTAGAATAGGGGTTAGCCTCTGAGAAAGTCTGTGAGGGGTTGTCTTGTTAATGGATATGGGAAGACCTATTTGAACTGTGGGCCAGACTGTTCCCTGGCTGGGAGATCCTGGTTTGTATAAAAATGGAGAAAGAGAGCTGGGAAAATGGCGTCCATCCTTCTCTGCTTCCAGCTCCTGCTGCCTTGATTTCCCTGCCACCGTGGGCTGTGCCTTAAACTGTGTGGGAAAAGAAAGCCTTTCCCCTTTAAATTGCTTTTGTCAGAGGATCTTAGTCCCCAAAACAGGAAAATAAAGTGGGACACCCACGATGTGCCAGCAGGTGCCACATTACGAAGTGGAACAAGGGGAACACCTGGTTCTGGGCTCCCGGGGGCGATCATCGGTGGAAGACACAACAGGTGTGCAACGGAGCTGGCAAGGAATCCAGACAGGGCAGGTGGGTGTGAGAGAACTGTGAGAGGGAACTGGAAGGTCAGAGATTGCAGAATCTGGCACTTGGGCATCGTGTTGAAAGAAGCGGGCAGCCATTTATGGTTACTGAACAGATCCACCTTTAGAATGGCTCTTCTAGCATGCGTGTGTGCACGTGTGTATGTGTATGTGTGTGTGTGTTTGTGCATTTATGCATGCATGTGTGTGTGTGTGTTCAGTACTGCAGAGTGCACTTCCAATAGGAAGGAGGCATGGAGACTCTCACATCCATTCTGCGGACGGAGGACTTATTTCTGACTTATTCCTGGTGAAAGTTTCTACCCAATCCCACTGGCACAGCTGATCCAAAGCACACACAGAGAAGGGTGTGGATGGCTTAGTGTATGTGCCTCTCCAAGAACTAAGGAGGCCAGGTTTCTTGACCAGTATGGTGGTCCTCGAGCTGGAGTGGGCATTGATGCACCTGCCAGGCCGATAGGGCAGATTGCTGGCTGGCTTGGTATGTCTGGGCTGAGACCCAATGATTTGCATCTCTAACAAGTCTCCAGATGATGCTGATTCTGCGGACATGGGGAGCGCATTTCAGAGCCAATAGTAGAGAGGAGAAGTTATCCAATTTGCAGCCATACTCCCTTGAGCTGAACCCAGTTTCTATCCCTATTCAACCTAGTTAGAATGGGATGACCCCTCCAACACCCTTTTGTCTACAAAATGGGATGGTCACATCAACACTGTGAGTTGGCTGTGAATTTACAGTCAATCAGGTAGCAGGCTTATTCCAGTACTTGGCACAAAAAAAAGAGACTCAGTAAATAACAGTCGCTATTACTATTACCCAGACAAAAAGCTTGGACTCGCACTTGGCCATTAACACATTCGGATGAGACTTAAAACACTAACTTAATGAGCACTCAAAGCCTGGGGCCATGAAATTGACGTGTAGATAATACTGGTGAATAATAACGAGGTCTGGTAGCACATATGGAAGGGTTAGATTTGTCAAGCAAGACATCAAAGGCAGACAGGAATTGGAGGCTAATACTTTACAGTTGCTAAACCAGCTTGTCCTTTTGATCCATCCATTAAGTAGGAAATGCCTTTTTTAATTCATCCATCTAGTTTTTCAACCTATCTACCCATCTGTCCATTTATTCTCCCACCTACTGATAAATCCACCAACCCATCAATACACACACACACACACACACACACACACACACACACACACACATCGATTCTACCCATCGAATTTTCTCTCCTAAACACACACACATGCATCCTTTTTCCTATCCATCCATCTCTCCATCCATTTTCTCTCCTACCCACCCATCCATGCATTCATCTGTCTACCCTCTCACATACCCATGTCTATCCATTCAGCCATCTACCCTGTCACTTATCCACAAGTCTGTTCATTCATCCATAGATCCACCTCCCACCTCCTTGTAAATCTGCACATATCTGCATCTATTCATATATATGTATATCCACTATTTTACCTACCCATCAATTTGTCCATCCATCCTCCCACCTGCTCATCCCTCCGTCAATCCACCCACCCTTCCTTTCACCCATGCCTTCAAACATGTCCCATCCATCCATCCATCCATCCATCCATCCATCCATCCATCCATCCGTCATTTCACCTACCCATCCATCTACCCATTCACCCTCTCACCTACACATCTGTCCATCCTCCCACATAGCCTGGGATATTTCTAAGCTTTACTCTTTACTATGAATTACCATAGGTACAAAGATACGAAATGGCAAAAACCCTCAGTCAAGTAGACATAGCATTTGAATCCTCTGACACACAGGTTGGCTGATGTTTTCATTTCTCAGCCAGGAGATCTAATTATCTCAGAACCACTCACACCTTTCATAGAAATGAGCAGAAGGCAAATCAGAACATTGCATCTTGAACCAAAACAAGAAACAAAAAGAGAGACAGAGACAGAGACAGACAGACAGAGAGGTGGTTAAAAGTTGAGGCTCTGGCACCAGCCACATCTTACATAGCAACTTGACCACCAGTTAAACCAGTCTTTCATGGGTGACATTGGATGAGTAGGCTGAGCAGGCTACTTCTATGGGTCCCGGTTTCCTTCTGTAGGAGATGGGAAGTTAATAGTAGAGACCTTATTGGATATTTGTGTGAGAATACATAACATACTATGTATCTATTTACACATACTGTATGTAAGTGTGTGTGTATGTAGATACATATACATGCATAGATATGCAAAAGCATATATAAAGTCATTGGAATGATTTTGATGTATTAGGTAAATGCTGATACTGGAGTGGAGGAATACATTGTCAGTGGGACAATGTGTTTGGATCTTGTTTGGCTAAAGCCAAACTATGTTGATGTTTACCCCTGTGAAAACGTGCCCAAAAAGAGATGAGGGAAAAACCCTTATTATTATTTTAATTAGCGGTACCTTTCTGACATATATATTGGTGCTGAGTGTGAGGATCAAAGGAGAGAAATATTTACCAACACAATGCTTAAAAGCTACCTTCTGATTGTTCAAAGCACATTTATATCTTGCCTCTCATTTTATCCTGACAAAACATTTTGGTTTTGTTTCTTGAGACAGGGTTTCCCTGTGTAGCTTTGGCTGTCCTAGACTTACTTTGTAGACCAGACAGGCCTTGAACTCACAGAGATCCATCTGCCTCTGCCTCCCTGAGTTCTGGGATTGCAGGCGTGTGCTACAGCACCTGGATAATAAGCGAATTTTTATCAGCTAGTTTTTATTAGCGTTATTTTAAAAGAAAGAAACCCAAGAAGATTGAGGGGCTCCTCTGAGGTCATATAAGTAAATCGTAGTGCCATAGCTAGTTTTTTTCTTCTTCAATATTTTCCCACCACACTGCATGACAACCTAAACTCAATATCTTGGTTTCCTCTCTCATTAAAAGGAAACCAGAAAACTTTGGCTGACTTCTCTGGTTGTTTGTACTCCCCAATGCCACCACTGACAAAAATATGTATATACAGGGGTTTGGGGCTGTTATAAATTATGAATGACAATCTCTTTAGTGTGTCAAATCCATCCCTTTGTTTGAAACATTCCTTTTGGCATTGGCAACGGCCCTGAAGTAAATAGTTTATTTGCCAATAACATAGCTTGTTAAATTTTAATCAAACAGAGTATTGTAAGCTCGTAGTTACTAAGATATACCCCTTGGGAATGCGAGAGATCGCTTTAGAAATGAATTAATAATGGGGCCTTTGGAAGCCAAAATGAAATGGCCAATGGAGCCTTGATGTGAATTAGTACATTTTTAGTTGCAAATTAGTGGAGTTAGTCTCGTCCTGCCCCGATTAAAATTTCCTTGCTAATTATTTCTGTAAGATAATAAGACCAACCAGATGTGTGGCGCTCCTCTGCTGCCTCTTCCCTTAAAGGCTCGAGCCTTTCTTGTGGTGCTTTAAGCATGCAGCCCACCATCTCAGCAAGATGAAGGCACGGCGGTGGCCCCAAGGAAAGTACTAGCACGGTTCGTCATGTGATGTATCTCCCCCCAGGCACACAGTAGGGGCTGCCTTCAGTCCACTCACGAGGCCATGGCATCTCTTAACTAATGAGATGGATATGTGTATGGATATGTCAATACGTATCAATTCTGGGTGGAAGATTTAAAGGCGAGTGTATGCTCAGCCGTTTCCTCTGTTATCTGGTGACCGCATGGTGTATCGGTGGTTGAGGCTCCATCAGTCTGGACCCTTCAGAGGGCACAACATAAAGCGCAGCCTATGTTTGGCTTTTGATGGACACAAAGAGCAAGCAGGGAAGGAAACTATTGTTAGTTTAAATCTCTAACATTTGGTGGCTGGCTGATGCTTTAGCAATCCAAGTCTATCCATACAAATACACAGGGCCTAGTCTCGGGCACATATCACCAGGGTTTCACGTTTCAAGCAATCACCAGGTTAAGGCTGGCATGTCTGGTTTTAGGACCCGATCCTGTTTCTTGTTCCTCTTCAAACCTCCATTGCCTGTCAGATTGATGAGTGCCTGTGAGAGACTAGTAATGTCTTCTGTCTTCCATGCATGTGGGAGCCAGAGGTCAGCCACACAGGTTGCTCCTTGGGAATTTTCCAACTCATTTTTGAGACAGGGTCTCTCCCTAAATAAGAGCTCACTAGTGAGGCTGGACAGGCTGGTCAGCAATCCCCAGAAACCCTCCTGTCTTTGCCTCCACTGTGCTGGGATTATGAGCATGTTCCAGCCTGGCTTTGAAAAGGGATGATGGGAGTGGAACACGAGACCTCATGGTTTCTTAGTATGGAAATGCTTTTCCAATTAAGCCATCTTCCCAGCCCTCCAATAATGTTTATGAAGTGAGTTATTTAAAAATATAGAGCCTTATCCTTTGGAGTCAAGTGATGATAATGAGGACAGTGACCTCACTGCTGACATTGACGTCTATACAAAACTCACAGTGAGCCCAGCACTATGCTAAATAACTCAACAAAACAGTTCAATTCAGTTCTGATGCTAAGGCAAATACTAGAGTTGTCTTAGTGTTGAGAACCATAAAAAAAAAAAAAAAAGAAATCAGAGCTATGGATGAGATAATACAGTCACCAGCGCTGTTACTATGCTGCCAGATCAGGACTCACCCCCAAAATGTCCATCCCTCGGGCTCTTTACAGAGTCAGAGGCTCTGTCTCCACAGGAAAGAGACATCCTGTGTGGCTTGACGGGCAAATAGCGCCTACAGACTCTAAATTGCCCCACACACATGATGACCCTCCCCCCAGGTGAGGAATCATTCAGCCCCCAGCTCCAGAAGTGCCATTAAACCTTGTGTGCCAGTGAGGCTCAGAAGCCTTGTAGTCCAAAGTGCCAAGACTGCAATGCCACCTTGTCTGGGAGAGTGTCGGAAATAAACTAAGGCATCACGAGTTGATCACGTTCTTCAATAGAGGTTTGCACGTGGTTTCTCGGCAGCACACACACCTCACGGAGCGAGACACTCTTGGAAGGCAGCATAGCCCTACAAGTGCAGCAGGTAAGGCTGGCTACTGTTGCAGCCTGGTCTTGCTCTGCCTGGCAGCACTTCCTGCAGCTGGAGCCACTGTCCTAGGAGCTAAACCAGCTCTCTCTCAGGGCGGGAACCAGCTTAGTCCCGTGAGCTCCTGTGGAAGTCTCGCTCACCTGCCTAGTGAACACAAAGGGAGACACCTTTCCCCCTCTCTAACCTCCACATCTCAAGAATGCTCTGCCCCTTCCGCCCCTTGGAACCAGTTAATTAACATGCAGGAAGTGTTGCTATTTTTGTGTCCATCTTGAAAGGATTTTGAGTCTGAGGCTTGACAGGGTGGCTATTTCCTGCACATTATACATTCCCTCAACCTTCAAGGTCTTTTCTGTCACCGAGTGCACAATCTGTGTCATATGCCTTCACAGACACACAGGTGCTCTGTGTGTGTGTGTGTGTGTGTGTGTGTGTGCGCTCTCTCGCTCTCTCTCAAACACAAACACACAGAGTTTAAGAAGACAATGCTTGGAGGAGATTGGGACATACAATATCTCAAAAGATGAAGTGGGAAAGAGTCAGAGCATGGGGGTCCACTGTTATTTAAATTAAATTAATTGACTTAAAGTGGGTGTGGTGTGTGCTATGTTGCATGGTGAGTGCATGTGGCTGTGCAAGCGCATTCACCCATCTGTTTATGAAAAGGCCAGAAGAGGACACGGAGTATTTTCCTGTATCACTCTACACAGTATTTCCTGTATCCTGTACACATTATTTCCTTGAGACAGGGTCTCTCACTGAAGCCAGAGCTTCCCATTTCAGACAGGCTGGTTGGCCATCAAGCTTCTAAGATCTGTCTCTACTCTCCAAAGTAGGCATTACAGGCATGAGAGGATATGCTTGACTTTAACGTGGGTGCTGGGGATTTGAACTTAGGTCCCCGTGCTTGTACAGTAAGCACTCCTACCCACTGAATTAGAGCCCCATCCCTAAAGCAAAATCATCAAATGGGCGGATGATTGTCAGGCGAGGATGATGCTTCTCCCTCTCAGCTCGCAGGATGAATTAAACTGATAAGATGTGTGGTAAGAGGAGGATGGAGCTGATCTCCCACTGGAAGCCCATCTTCAGAGGTCACTGTGTCCTTCGGGAACTTACAGTGTAAACGCTGGAGGATGTGGCACATTGGCTGAGCCTCCAAGGCTGAAGGCAGAATGAGGATCTGATTGCTACAAGCCGAGGTGCCTGCTGTTATTCTCATGCTCCTTTGAATCCTGCTTGGGAAGAAGTCTGGTCAAAGAAGTTACTGAATATGAGGGATGCCTCCCAATTCCTGCAGGAACCCTTGCTACAGAGTGGCCCTAAGGGAGGGCAAATGAAAAAGTGTGTGTGTGTGTGTGTGTGTGTGTGTGTGTGAGAGAGAGAGAGAGAGAGAGAGAGATGACATACATGAAATGTCACACCACATAAACATTTAAGGACACTTGAATGGATACACTGAAGATACTTGTGGGCATCCTCCAGTGTGGTGTTGGAACAATGTAATATCCACTCCTCCATTGGATCTGGCTCGTCTGATAAATTTCCTCTTTTTCTATTTCTGCGTATCTGTTTACCAAAGTGGATAATTCTAAGTGAAGGGGATTTTCTTTGATTTTAGATATATATTATACCCATGGGACACCAACTGTCGAAGAGCCTCTGGCAGCTTCATGCCATAAATGGAGAAACTAGGGTCTATAAGCAGTTAAATCCTCACAGGGTCATGTGGCATTCAGGGGGGTGCCTTGAGCAGACATGATACTTCCCACCCTAGAGGTCACTATCTATGATGCTAACTATGAGTGGCTACTCAGCACCCAAGGGATTGGGTTGGCCCGGGGTGTGTGCCAATCAGTACAGATATCCTGACCCTGGTGTAAAGGAGTCTGAATGTCTCTCCTTTCCCAGAGACTCTGGACATGTTAGTCATAGACTCTGGACTCTTCTGGTAAAGGGCCATCCTGGGCTAATGGAATTTGACTTGATAGTAAAGATCTGCCTAATAAAAAGATATATGAAAGAGATCAAGGGTCAGTGACATGATCACAGAAAGATGGTGTCACTGTCTGCTGTATTACCTCCTTGTGTATGTGCCATCCTGATGCCTTCTTGTCTGCCACAGTCCCTTTCAATTCCTGACTCCCACTTTTAGTATGTTCAGGGTGACAGTTCCATACATGGAGCATCTCTTTTCCCATCTCAGTCTCTATACATACCGGGGAGGCTCCCCCTGTCTCCTGCTTTCTTCTTATCTCATTGTTTATTACAACTACCATTCCCTCTGTAGGCCAAGGTTAGAGGGGCCTCCAAGCCCTCTCCCCAGAGAGATTACAGGACACTAGAAACAGCCTCAGGGCAGGGTGGGCGGTTTTCAGTGTGGTTGCTGTGTGTAAGGACATCCTTGGGGAACATGAAGGGAGTGTGGGTTCTGGGATGAAGAGTATGGATGAAGGGAGGATAAGGTGGAGTGAGGTGGCTGACTAGGCCCCTGGCGTCTCCAACTCCAAGGAAAAAAGAAGCATGCAGGAGATATTTCTGACAATGCTTTATATTTCTAAAAGACGCTCCCGCCTCCAGAGAAGAGCTGAGGACCAGTAGGTTGTGAACTTGGACTTTTGGCTCAGATGGCCCGACTAGCTTCATCACCACCAACTGAGTGTGACCTGGGAATGTTATCTCATTTCTTAAGCCTCCATCCAGCCCTCTGTAAGGGTTATAAATCCTATGCCAGGCTTAGGAAGTGTCCCTCTTACTGACGTGGTGGTTAAAAATGAGGTGGATATTCCACAGAACTGTGCCTGGGGCTCGACACAGGCGCAGTAAGGAGTGCCTAGTGTTAACACTTGCTATCTATTAATAACTACGTTGCCATTAATATTTGTTGAGAACTGGAGCATGTAGCTCAGCTAGAAGAGTGTTGCCCAGCATGCAGGGAGCCCCGGGTGTTATCCCTACACTACCCCGAAACACCTCTGCAATCCTCATACTGGGAGGTGGAGGCAGGAGGCTCAGAAGCTCAAGGCTATCCTCATCTGCATAGCAAGCTCAAGGCTAGCCTGAGCTACATGAGATCATGCCTATAAACAAACAAACAAACAATAAATAAATAAATTTAGCATTATTAGTGGCCTAAACCTTGTTTATCGATTGACTTCTGGGTGACCCTTTAAATGTCTTATGTAGAGTAGATACCAAAGAAGTGTGCTTTACAGCGAACAAATAGGAATTTGAGGCAGTGTTTACTCTGCTCTGAGCTTGCTACGCAGTTGCATACTTCGGACCTTCTCCTCCCTTTTCTTGGAACACCATTTCCCATCTTATTCCCCATGACTGCCCACGCTTGTCAAGAATCAGCCTCGAGGCTTAATTTTCTAGGAAGAAGAAGAGAGGAAAACCTGCTATCACCGAGGTTTTGTGTCTTTGCCTTAAAAGCAGCTGGAAGAGACACAAAATACTAAAATAAAATAAAATAAAATAAAATAAAATAAAATAAAATAAAATAAAATAAAATAAAATAAAATAAAATAAAATAAAAAAAAAATCAAGACCTGAATTTTCAGTTCTGTTATGTCAGGCACCTTAAGCGTGACCTTGGGGGAATCCCTTGGTATTTTGTGCATAAAGACGTGACAACGGGAATGATGCTTTTCCAAAAGAGTGGACTGGCTGTCTCCTGCTCTCCACGGTAGACCCACCTTTTCTGCAGAAGTGCACACGGAGCACCCCTTATAGAACAGGAACCATAGTGGTCTGTAGGTAAATCTCAGTAAGCATCCACCAACCCACCAACCGTGGATGTGGTCACAGTTCAGTGTGGGAGGCAGACATTAAAGAAGTGAGTGCGGTGGAGAAGATATGGAATTACAGTCTGTGATGTGTGTAGCCAAGAAGGGGTGGAGGCACACCCAGAAAAAGCTTTTCTGGGGATCTAAATGGCAGGAGGGAACAGCTGTTCATTGGGGGTTAGAGACCTCCCCCCTGCCCTGCAGAGTGGCCTGTGCAAAGGCAGGGCAAAGACCTAAGCGGGCTGAGAGAACTAAGGCCTGAGGACAAGCAAAGTGGAGATGAGAGGATGAAGAGGCCAGCGGAGTGGGCAAGGGCCAGCTCCCACAAGACTAGCAGACAGCATAAGTATAGGATCCCAGGTGAAACAGAAGAGGGTTCCTTTGATAAACCGTAAAACCATACAGGAATGCTAATGTCTCACTCTGTCACTAGCCTCTTGATTTCCTTCATCTCCAAGATAAGGCAGCATTGTTTATCCAACCAGTCCATACCTAGGACTAAAGATGGTGGCAACTCCTTGCAAATAGCATTTCTGCATGACCATGTGTCGAATACCTGGGCTCTGCCATGGCTGCACCAGGCTCTGTGGGCCATGGCTGTGCCAGCACTCAGACAAAGCTGAGCTATTATCGAAGGGGAGGGAGCTTCCTGCAGGCTGTACAGAGCCGTGATGTATGAGGCTATTCCTGGCCTGGTGGGAGGGAGGCTGGGAGGGGGGCTGGCCGGAAGAACAGTTATTTCAGGACATATCGGGCAGCAATTTGTAGCCTGAGTGTATAAAGCAGATCTGAATAGATCAGAGATCCGGAGACCGTGCAGTTTCTGGACGCTAAGGGATGTCCCTCGATGGCTCCGGGTAAGGTGGCTCTGTCGTTAAGTGTGACAACACAAGTCCTGGGACCAGAGGGTACAGCACTGGTACCTGCCGTGTGACCCTCTGCAGGTACCTGTCAGGCCCCGGGTACATGGGGCCTGTACACCTTACACATATTTCTCCTGATGACTTAATTATGGCTCTTCTGAGGCCGATGGGCAGACTGACGCTTGGAGAGGTTCAATGGTTACCAGTGTTCTGCAGGCGTGAGAATCAGAACCGAGCTGTGGACTCAGCTCTCTGCAGACAGTAGGTTGTTTGTCTTAACATTTTACTCGCTTCTTTATACCATGCATGACAGACCAGGGCCACGGGCACAACCAAACGATGCAGTACATTTAATGCTTAGCTTGGCAATGCTGGAGCAGCTCTTGAGTCCACAGCACAGCCAGACTTCTCTGTTAGCATGTGGAGGTGGGTGATAAAGTTGGGTCTTAAATTTAGCTGAGAGGGACTGGCTAGGTTTTGATTTTAAGAGCCTTCTCTAATCTCTTGGATAAGAATCCTGGACCAAAATGTATGTGTCTAGGGATGCCTAGAAAGGGACAAAGAGCTACAATGTTGTTAATTCTACTTGCAAATAATACTCTTGGCTATGGTCTTTATGATGGCCTGGCCAGATGTCAGGTGCCAGTAATAGGGAAGAAACTAGTGTCTCATGCCACACCCAAGACACTGAGAATCTTAGAGCAGTGGTGAGGAATGGCAGGGGAAGCCTACTCCCTCCGTGAAGATTTTAAATGTCTTCACGTGGTGCAGAGTCCCCACTGCTGGGCATCCCTTCTCTCCTGGAAGGATGACAACCAGACTCTTGTATTCTCAGTGCATCTGGCTCAGACAAGAGGAGGTGCGCTCTGCCTCCTGTGAACACCAAATCTTGTCCCAGCCATTAAATCATCACATTCCCCTGGCCACAGTGCCAGGTTCGTAGGCAGGCACTTAACCAAAGGAAAATGGAAAGAGGGGAAGGTAGGGAGGGCTGTTCTTTGGCTAGAGGCTACAAAAGATGAGACTGGGGAACTCTGGAAACCGTTTGTCCCTGGAGTTAGAGATCAGTGTTGAGAAATGGACAACCTTGTGTAAGCTCCTGGGTCCATCTGGACCTTTGACTTCTCACATGTGAGAATCAATGCAGCATCTTTATTACTGAAGCCGGCTTGTGTGGGCAGTGTCCTTTCTACATGAGAGAGAGAGAGAGAGAGGGCAGTATGCATGTGTGTGTGCATGAACAGGTAGAGGCCAGAGGTTGAACTCAGATGCCTTCTGTGGCCACATATACATTATTTTCTGGCACTAGTGGCACATGGTCTGCCACTAAAATGGCTGGATGGGAAAACCATGAAGCCTCCCGGGCCATGCTGTCTCTGCATCTCCATGCTGGGGTTTCAGGTATGAGCTGCCGTGCCCGGCTGTTTTTGCAAGTGCTGGGCATCTAAACCCAGGGCGCTTTGCTGACATTCCCCCAATCCTACCCAGCAGGCTCTTACTGAACAAACCACCGTCATCGTTAACAATGAGACTTTCCTGTGGGTTTAGGAAGAATGAGAGCCTGCCGGACCTGCCGGTAGCTTGGAGATGGGCGTGGGAGTCAGCTGGCCTGGGTCTGTGACTTGTCTGTTGCTTTCTTTGCTCTGAGATTCTTGCTAAATTACCCTTCCTCCCCATGTCTCTGTGTGGTACCATAACAACAGCCCCTACGTCGCTGAACTAAGAACTTTAAGTGGGATCATACACACCTAAGGCTGTGACTGCTGACAGCAAGAACTCAGGGGATGTGATGATTCACAACAAGTTGTTTTTTTTTTCTTTTTTCACCCCACCAATTTGGGACTCTCTGAGTCACCATGTGCTAAGACAGATGTGGTCGTTTTAAAACATACACAAGAACTGTCATTAATTTAGCCTCCAAGATGGGTCTTGTATGGTCATCTCACATCCACTATGTACAACGAGACATTTGTTGTCCCCACTGATTGGCAATGGGCCTGAGACTGGCCGAGGCTGGTAAGAATGTTCAAGACAGCACAACACAGACCTCTCCACACCACGCCATCCCTCTCTCTTTCCTTGCCTTGCCTCAGCCACTCACAGACTCAGCTCAGTTCCGGTCCACAGAAGCATGTGTTTGCCACACTACCACAGGCTTATCATAATTCTTGAGATTGACTTGCTTTTTAATCGAAGAGGTTTAATTAAAGAGGAAACGTCTTATCACAGTTGTAAAGGGAAAAGGGGCACCTTATTCACAGAGGGGGAGATAGCCTTAAAAACAAACAGGACAGAAACAAAGGGGCATTATTAAGTCCTGGCTCCAGCCGCTGCCCGCCCCAGACTCAGGCTTGACACCTGCTCTCCCTTTTGTTAATTAAGTACAGGCAGGTGTTGAGAGGCATTAACAGGAAGAGAGTGGGGTGAACTCCACCAACCAGGAAAGTGAACCAAAATAGAACTCTCTTTTTCACCTGTGGTCCCTTGGTGTGTTCTTACTTGCGTTTAGGGAGTCAAACTGCCCAGCACACACAGCAGGCTGCAAACTGGAGAACGCTGAGTCCCAAATCAATCAACCAATCTATCTATCTACCTATTAATCTGTCTGTCTGTTAGCCTGGGATTCTTTCTATATTCTCTCTCTCTCTCTTTCTCTCTCTCTCTCTCTCTTTCTCTCTGCTCCCCTTTGATATCCTAGATAATCCCTATGTTGGGACTTGGTTGAGATTAAGCTAAACACACACACACACACACACACACACACACACACACACACACACATACACACATGGGGTGGGGGAGGACAGAAGATGGGGGAAAGAGAGCATGTGGATCTTCCCTTAGGTAAATCTAAGAAACCCTGAACTATAGTGTCACATAGATGCTTAACTGTCACCAGACAGACACATTGGAGAGCTAGACACTCATCGCTCCATTCCTCTCTTCTGGGTGAGCCAGCCCCAGTCCCCTGCTCCACAGAGTGCTCTGTATCCACACAACAAGAGCAGCCATGGTTGTCATGGTGACTTCTCTAAACAAGGTAGGTGATGTAATTCTCCTTGGGAGTGCAGCATTAAGCAGAGCATGCGCTGCACATGATTCAGACTCTGGAGGAGAAAGACTTGCACTGATCCTGACAATCCCCAAAGAGCCAGGAAGAGGAAAGCCATGCACACAGGCTGGTCCAGCTCTGAAGTGATACATGCTGATGCATGGGTGACTCGCTTGGTCCAAAGCCATGTGCTCTGTCTGTCCCTCCCCAACACTATGCCTTGATCTTGGCCACCTAGATGCCACAAAAGTACAGAGAGACCTTGGGAAGTCACATAGGGACCATTAGATACCCAAACTAAACCCTATGCCTGACTATGCTGGGAAGTACAATTTTCTAAAATATGTTCTAGTACACACAGATTCTGCCATATTTATTGTTCCCCTGGCTGCACAGTGAGCGTGAGGCTGTGTACCTGGAGGAGACCAAGAAACATCATGTTAAACAATAAAACCAGGCATTTTTATTGTAGCACTTGTCTGAGTTTTTCGTAGTTTAGTGCAGTTTGGAAGTCTAGGTTGGAAATGTCTTTCACTGGCTTTCTGTTTTTAAAAAAAATTGATGATAGAACTTTTGTCTTGTGTCTAGTGGGTTAACACTCCATGGACTCTTGGGGAGCACAGCTCTGTGAGGTAGGCTCACTCGGAAGCCTTCAATGGGAAAGAAATTACTCCCTCCGTTTTCAGAAAACTGTACCAATTTTCCCCTGACTGAGATGAAACAGCTTTCCCACGACTTGTGCACTTCAGTTTCATTCCTGGCCCTCCTGAAACACATCTTCCTCCTTTCCCCAGGGCATAGAGAATCCCTGGCCTCAGTCATCTCCTAAGGTTTGTGGGCCTATATGGGAGAGCAAGAGCGCAACCTGATGAAAGACCCACCTTCCTGGAGACAGACCGTTTACACCACCAATTCTCAACATTGTCACTTCCGTTTTGTGAATCTGCCCTGTATATTGGATCATATTTAACGTCCCCTCCAAGCCTTTATCCACCAGATGCCTGTAGCAAACCTCCAGCCTCGAGGACCAAAATCATCCCTGAATGCTGCCAACTGGCTGTGAATAAAATTGTTCCCAGCCAAGAACCATTGTTCTAGATCAATCTTTCTATGGTAATGGCACCATTTGTGTCTATCTGTGTTTCCCAATATGGCAGCCATAAACAGCCACTGAGCACTTGAAATGTGGTTATGGTGGTGGGAATCATCTTTTGTTTCTTTTTTTTTTTTTAAATAATATAACATTAAAAAATACACATTGAAGAATCAATTCTGATTTATCTAGCCATCTAATACATATATATTATATCTTATATAAATAGATAGATCACAATTGATACCCCAATGTGTATTTATCCATCTATAGACAGATAGGTTATAGATATAGATATTTGCAGGTGGCTGGTAGCTACTGTATTAGATAACACAGCTCTAAACAATATACTTTGGGGACTATATATGCTACCCTAAAATTTTTAACTAAGCATTTACTGTATGCCAATCCAAATGCCGCTCACAAGATGCGTGGCGAGTATCACAGCGGCAGCTCTCGTGAGCATCCCGCTAGCAGGTGTGATGGAAAGCAAGCTAGAATGGAAGGCAACGTGTGCTTAAAGCTTGCAAGCTGAACAATGCAGACCCCAGAGGGGACGTGTCTTCCTAAAATCCCATCACACACATTCTGCTGAGTGAGAAGGCTTCCTAAAGACACCTCGAGAGGTGCTAGGGTAGTCAGGGAGGACTTCATTAACACCCACTGATGCGTCGTGAAGGGTTGTTGACGTGATTAGCTGCTGAACAGAATTCCCGGGAGCACGCTGAAAGCAGCGCCTTGTCCTGCTCATCGTCGCCACCACCAGCAGCTGGCACAACACCTGGCCCGTGCAAGTGACCGGCAGCCTTCCTCAAAGGCGGCCGGAACTCTGAGAAGGATGGCAAAGGTTCGAGAAAGCACGCCGCGCCAAGGACATTGACCTCTGAGTCACTTGCTCAGGGAGTACTGAGAGATACTCAGTGATAAAATCGTGCCAGAAGGATTTGGGCGAGGGTCAGCACTCATGTGCTCGCCTCCCCCCCCCCCCGGGCATATTTTTCACTGATGCACAGTGCACAACTGGGCTGTAGAACACAGCTTCTAATTGGAGCAAAGGGCAGCAATAACCGTGCTAGCTACGTTACTACGTCTTGTACGATACGATAAACTGTGGCCTCCATGTCAACACAGTCCTAATTGTCCCAGTATATGAGTATATTTGAAAATAAGACTGTGATGTTATTGAATCATACTGTGGTCCATATGATCGGTGTCCTGGTACAAAGGGCAGACTGGGAATAGATATATGTGAGGGCCTGTGTAAGGACGTGGAGGGACAGCAGCATGGACAAGAGAAGGCCAAGGACCTGAAAAAAGCCAGGCCTTAGACTTCCAGACTCTGTCAACCATATTTTGCCTTCAATTGTATATTCATTGATAGTCTTCACCCTCCTACTGAAATGTAAGCCCCATGAGGGACAGGACTTTCTTATAGTTGCTGCTATCCACCTGGCACCCGGGATAGTGCCTAGCACACAGTAGGTACTCAGCTGATAGTTCCAGAATGATTGGGTCAGCCCTAGGGCCTCGTCATGCAACTTCTATGGTTATTTCTACCCTGCTCTTTCAGGTAAGGAAGCTGGACCATGGAGAAGTTACTTCTCAGACAGTGAGAGTTGGTGGTTCTCTTCGCCCCCGGTTCCCATGTTCTTAGATACCAGGAGAGACTCAGACACATCACACAGATGTGAAACTGAGGCACAGTAAGAGAAGTAACTGGCTCAGAGATGCTTGAGCAGGGCTGGTGTCTGAACAGAGGATTCTGGCTTTATAAATGATTAACGTTCATTCATAACCACAGGGGTGAACTTGCTTCTCAGACACAAGCACATGCTCAAACAATCTACTGGAGACCTTGATCTTTTCCTGTGTGTGTGTGTGTGTGTGTGTGTGTGTGTGTGCGTGTTGTATGCTTGTTTTTGAAAGCACACTTGACAATGCTTGTATATTTAGAAGCCAAAGGTTGATATTACTAGATTTCTTCCTTTACTGTACCCCAACCTTGTTTTTTAGAGAAGGTCTGTCCCTGAACCCAGAGCTCCACATTTTGGCTGGACTGGTTGTCCAATGAACCCCGAGGAAATGCCTGTCTCTCTTCCTCTCAGAGATGGGACTCCAGACTCCCATCTCTGTGCCTCATGTGGGTTCTGGGGACCTGAACTCAGGTCTTCAGGCTTGCGAAGCTCATTTCCCACTGGGCCACTCCCCCAGCCCTTGGGCTCCCTTTTTCTGTTTCCATGAACCCAGAGTCTCATGAGCACTCCCCCACTGAGCCACATCCGAAGCTTCCATCTTTTGTTACTACAAAGTGTCACGGGTGTGTGGAAGTATTCTTTAGACACTTCCTGTTTTGTCTGGCTCCTCACAGCAGCCCTGATGGAAGGATGCTCTCAATCAGTGATTCAGTTTTCTGGAAAGTTACTCTCTGTCAGCTGAAAGGACTTGATCAACGCTGCACATCTGGGTATAAACCATGTTCCTACAACTGTATCGTGGTATCCACAGTCAGCCTACAGTGGGACCTCCAGGGTTGCATGAGCACATTCGGTAGTGTTGCCTCTGGCTGACCACATGGCTTTGTCTCTGGTTACATTCTCTCCGATCTGTGTGAGGAAGAGGGTTTTGCTTCAAATAAAAACTTCAGAGCTTTGGAGTTTGGGAGTACCTCCGTACCTCCTCAGCCCCTATGTCTGAGGTTCCTAAAGTATGCAGTGGCAACTGTTCGGCCAAACACCTCTGGCATCAGTAAAGTTAGCATTACTGACATAGAAGTGGAATAGAGGACAGCCTGGAAGGTGGTGGGCTCCTAATGCCACCCTATATCAGGAATCCAGGTTTTATCTAGAATCGTTTTATCCACTGATCCAATCCAGCCTGGTGTTCTCTCTCTCTCTCTCACTCTCTCTCTCTCTCTCCCTCTCTCTCTCGATGTCTGCTCTCTGCATCTTTTTCTTTTTCTTTTTTCTTTTTCTTTTTCTTCTTTCTACACCTCCACATTTCTCGGCATCTATTGCTGTGTCCTTCTAAGTACTTGGCCTTCCAGCCTTTCTTTCCTTATTGCTTTATTTTTCTCTCTCTTCAGTCGCCATCCACTCTGATTCCCCCTCATGCCTTCTTCATGGTTCTATACCTCCTCTATCAGCTCTTTAAAAAAAAACAAAAAAACAAAACAAAAAGAGACCTTTTATCTACATCTTTAATTCCTAGCTCTTACCACCTAGGCGTTCCCTCTCTCTCCCCCTCCCTCTTTCCTGCCCTCCCTCTCTTTTCCTCTGGCTTCATCTTCTTCTTCTCCTCCTCCTCTCATTTCCCCTTGTCCTCCTTTTCTCCCTCCCTGTCTCCTTCTCCTTCAACCCCGTCCCTCCAGATTTGCCATTTGTTGCTGTTTGTAGAGGCTGACAGTGCCCTTAGTGGCAGTAGATCACACACCAGAGGTTTGAACAGAATCAAACTGCAACTGATTACACCGATAAACCAATTAAATGCCATTCAAAAAGTAATTTCCTTAGCTTCCCTCACTTTTACTACAAATCTTGTTTGGCTCTTTCTGCCATCCCCTCCCTACCTCTATTCTTCCTCCTTTCTTTTGCCTTCTCCACTTTCTGACCTTGTTTCTTCTTCCACCATCAAGGCTGCTGACATCACCATCATCTTCAACCTGGGATCCAACTCATATCTTATAGTCAGTTGTTCAGAGAAAACCACTGGCCTGGGCGGTTCATGAAACTAAGATTTTATTTTTTTGCCCCTGTCATTATCTCTCTGGGGAAGTCCTGGTGTATTTCTAAGACTCTCATCATCTGCCAATGAAGACAGTGCATTGAGTGCCTTCCAAGGTAACTTTTAGCTCTAATGGCCACATGGCATCAACAAGATGCTGAGTTTGAAAATGCCAGAGAGGGCGTTGGTACCTCCTCGTGCCTTCAAGCAAGGCCACTAGTGGTGCCCTGCCAAGCCAGATTCTTCCCCTTCCAGGGAGGCTCACCTGCTCCACCCCATCACTTCAGTCCTCAAATCAGGCATCTCACCACCAGGAAACTTTCCATCAAGAATCTCCGTTTGATCCCCCATACTTAGATCCCCTTAGAACACAAAGCCGTCATACAAAGGCTTTTTATACATACAAAAGGCATTAGAGATTTACCAGACCCCATTTCTTGATGTTCTTTGTCAACAAAAAGTGTGACTTAGAAATGTCCATGGTTGCCATGTGACCAGCTGTATTTTAAATCTGTGTGGCCCAGTTTAAAATTTTTGAAACCTGAAATGCCATGTTTTTGTTTTGTGTTTTGCACACACACACACACACACACACACACAATTCAGATGAAACCATGAGCAAAATTCTGTTACCTCTGTAACTTCACTATTTTAGACAAGCTAAAGAGCTAGGCCGAAGTCAAACCAGCCTTGCTAGGTGTGTGTGTGTGTGTGTGTGTGTGTGTGTGTGTGTGTGATTAAGACAAAACATCCAAGTGTACCTGAGCCCCCCATACACCATAAAAACAATCTAAGAAGAGTGAAGATTTTGACTGTGGCTTCAGAGGTCATAGGGTCTGGAACCTTGTCTCTGGGCTGGAGGTTGGCAGAGCATCGTGGCGGGGTGGAGTGGAGTGGAACTGCTCACATTGTGAAGGGAAGACAGGAAACAGTATGTGGCCAGAGACGGGACTTATCTTTTCAGGGCATGCCACCAGGGACTACCCTCTAATTGCTACCACCACCTAATTCTAAATCCACGAGTGGATTAATCTACTGATAAAAACCAGAACCCTTGTGAGCCAATCACTGCTCAGTTGCTTCCTTTCTGAACACAGCTGCAGGGGGTGCCCAGCTGTCAACATCTGGATCCCTGAAGTGGGGGTGGAGGACATGTGAGCTTCTGCGGTGGGAGTCAGGGACGTTTCAAATCCAGACAGTGACCCCAGCTCAGATATAAGCTATACCCATAACCAGACCCACACAGGAGTGGCGTTGAATCCAAATTCTGCTCTCCCACCACATCAGAAAATGTGCCTCTGCAGTCTGGGTGTCAAAGGTAAGTTTCCTAATTCAGCCTCCGAGCCAGGCTGCACTTCCATGGTGGCTCTCTGAAGGTCCTCTTTGGGTGTCTGTATCAGCACTTGGACTCTCACTGGTGACTAACCACCCTGTTGTTTCCTCTCTAAGATGGGGTATACAATAGCCACGATTTCTCCAGGACTGAGGAGACTCGGGCTATAGAATGTTTTCATTATAAAACCCAAGATCTATACAAACTAAGACCTGTTATCACAGGGCACGTGGATTCAAACTTTGACGTGATGAATGAGATTAATAGAAATATCCATCGTGAGTGTGAAAATAGTAGGTCATTTGACATACCCAATAACCACATAAAACGCAGAGAAGAATGCATGTCACCCTCCGGTTCCATCACTCAGGGATACCCCAGGCAGGCCCAGACACACACAGATACTGTTGTATGTGCTTGAGGCTGCACCATTCGCTTAGACTGTAGTGTGATCGTTTCTCCTTGGTGCCACACAGCATGTCGACCCTGACTGCAGCATTGCTTGTCCCACTGAGTGGGCCTCTCTCCTGTGCTCTGAGGAGACAAGATGCATCTCTGTGGCTGTCGCATGTCACAGGGTGTCCTGCTGCTAGTGTTAAGAAGAGCTGACAGGAATCAAACTGTGCGTGCGTTCCAACAAATAAGGTCCACTGGAGGTGTGAGCCCGGTCCTGTCCCTCTGTAAGCTTCCTCTCTTCAGCTCCCTGTCCAGTGCCTTGCATTCAGAGTGTCGAGATGTGGAACTGAAGCAGACAAGAGCTGCTCAGGGCAGCGTGCAACACATCAAGAGAACAGCTGGGCGTCAATGGCCAGCTCGGCTCTTCATTTGCACCCTCTCGCCTTCCCTCTTAATGCTGTATCTTTGGAAGATAGGGGCAGTGAGAGACGATTGTCACAGCTTTCTATAAAGGGCTGATAATAAATTGGGTCCAACTGGGCAGCAAGAATACCATTAGCAATCGCCTGAGGATACCGGCCCCTTGTAACGTCCCACCGAGACAGGAAAGCGAAGAGGAAAAGCAAAGACACAGAACATGATCCCAGTATGTTCAGTTACTGCCTGATAAGATGGAGATGAAAGAACACACAGAAATAACAGAGAAAACTTTGCTGAATTGAAAAAAAAATAATTTTTTCCCCCTGCGAGTTAAATAGACTTAGCAAATTCCAGGAATGAATAATGAAGAATGAGAAATGCCTAGAATTCTCGGGGAGAGTTTTGAACTTCAAGGCTGAAGAAACGAGTCTATTAAGAGAAGTTGGAGGATGACCAATGTTTCTGCCAGTGGTTTGGGAACACGGGAGGACCAAAGAGTGTACTGATTGTTTCTGACCCCGGCACCTACAATGGCATGTAAGAGCGGGTCAGTAAGGAGATATGATTAACTATTATTAACTCCAGCCCACATCAATCATCCCTGGCTTACCTCAGCATCAGTCATAACTCACTGTCTCAGCAGGGGACAAAGACACCTTCCCTTTACACTTGAGGAACATGAGAGTCAACACAGGGCTATAGTCAATCCAAGTTCATGGATCTGAAAACTGACAGAGGTGGAATACAGTCTCTGCATTTCAGGCCCGTAGGTCCGGGCTCAGGCATGCCCGAGAGTTTCAAAGCAAGGTATTCCATCTCCTTCCTCTCCTTCCACTTTAGCAAACGTGTTAGAAAAGGTCCCCCCTCATCCCCATTCTCGGGCAACACATACATTAGCCAGCTGTCCCCATGGCGAGCACAGTCTGCAAGGCCTAACAGATGCCCACGGTGTATGCACACACATAAATCTTCCAGGCTGACCCATAAAGAAATTCCATGTGATACGGTGGCCCTTGGCAGTGCGATCTTGATTTGCAAAGATCTATTTTCCTTAGTGGGCTGGGGATGATCCTTCATCCGGAGTGTAATGTGATGAGGAGGCACACAGACAGCCATAAAAAATTCAACAGGAAGCCAGCCTTCACTCGCAAGGCAGAGAAAGCCTGGTCTCCCTCCTGCCCCCCTAGCCTCCCCTCCAAGCCCACCTCCAAGCCCACTCCCACTATCTGTTTTGCGTTGTAGACAGGAAAATCTATTTTCTGATAATGGGCTTTAACTCCTGTGACATTTCCCCCCGCATATGGTTTACCGTTTTGCATTCCGGGTGGTTATTTATCCTTCCATCCTGATTCATTCTCTCTCCCCCTTTTCCTCTCCCTTCGCCTCCTCCCCCTATCCTTGACCTGTCTCCATCCTCCATTCTCCAGCTTCCTCCTGGTTCTGAGCTAAGACAAGCCACTTGCTCAAGAACCAATACAAAGAACAGTGTGGTGGTGGGCAGTGTGGGGTGGGGAGGTGATGGGGTTGGTCATTTCTGGTTTTGACCAGCAGGGGGAGTGACCCTCCACCTTGCCTTTCATACATATTTCATAGCCGCTGTCAGCCTAGTCCCAAACCATTGCTGATCTTTTAAGAATGAGACAGAAATCCTTTGTTCCCTCTCTTTTTGCAGAAGCCTGGAGAAGTAGAAATGAGGAGGATTGGCAAGGAATTCACCCAGATTATCTCCCTGGGAGACATGTGCCTTTCCCCAGGAACACTGGGCACAGTTGACGCTGAGGCACATGTGGGCACCATAGACCATGGACACACATGTGTCCATTTGGTAGGACCTTTCGCTTTCTGCACTCTGCCTTCTTTCTTTTTTCCTCTTTCCCTTGTCCTGTCTACCCCAAGCTGCTTCCTTCTTCTCCCTTAGCCCCAGTCTTCCCCTGGGCACCCCTCAAAATGAACTTGGCAAGCCATGGGTGTCACAAATCATCCTCTTCTTTTCCAGGCCCTAACTTCTGCCAAGATGGCCAATAGACTACATGGAGAGGAAGTTGTCTTGTTCCTGCATCTAACCTGTGACACTGTTTCTGCTGGGATCCAGGACAAGGTTGACTCTTGGGGGAACACTGAAGAGTAACATCAGGGTCCAGGGCTGCCAGGCTGAGCGTGGATGAAGGCCTGGGCCTAGCTGTGATCCAGCATACGCTCAGAACAACGGTCCCGGATGCTTTTAGAGGAGACCCCGGCTGAACCTGAAAACAACCAGCAGAGTAGCCGGTGCCCATTACAAAGCCACTGAATGACGATTTTGGACCCTACCACTAGCTTGGAAAGTGAAATAGGAGCAAATATTCAGACCAGGTGGAGCCCGAGACAGTGATCCAAAGTGTCTGAGGGGGTAGAATAGTGGAGACGGTGCTGCGCTCTTGCCGACCAAACATAGAGGCCACATCTGGCCTCCCACAAATAATAAAAAAAAGCTCTCACACCGGTACACTCAGTGCCCAAAATAGCTTTGGCTCTGGACACATTTCTTATCTCTCCCAGCAGCTGAACCTTTGAAAGGGGAAAGGAAAATTACCATACAATCAAGTTTCTCTTTTCTCTGCACTGGAATAGCCAATCAAAGATCTACTAAATTCTTCTGACAAGCCATATGGGCCACACTCTGCAAGCACAAGCGAGCAGTTAAAACTGTCCAACATGCTTGGAGGTAGGAGGGAGGCTCAACACTGGAGTTATTGTGAGAAGGACAGTTTAGAAGGGTTTGTGATTAGGTGAAAAGGGGAGCTAGAGAGGTGGCTCAGTGGATAGCGCACTTGCTACACAGCCATGGGGACTAGTGTTCAGACACCCAGATGCCACGTAAAAGCTGGGCAGGCACAGTGACCTGCCTACAGTTCCAGCGCTCAGGAGCTGAGGGCGGGAGCTCTCCAGGGCCAGGGGACTAGCTCTCCAAGTTGATGAGCTCTGGGTTCAGCAAGAGGCCCTGACTCAGTGAATAAGGTGGAATGTAACCGAATGAGCCAATGGATGCCAGCCTCTGACCTTGACACACACACACATACACACTCACACACATGGGTTGAAAAGAACGTTGTATGTATAAAGCTAGATGATACTATCAGACTACATATCTGTCTAAACTATCAGACTAAAAACTGTCCTGGAAATGAAAACAGTGTTGTCCAAACTAAAATTCAAAACTGGGAGATAGGAACGGAGCTCTGTGAGAGAGCGTCTGCCCGGCCCAGCATGTATAAAATGCCCTGTATCTGAGCCCTGGCATCACAGTAATTCTTGCCCCCCAGAAAACAAGTGAAAGAAATCCCAACTAGAATTACAGTGGATAGGCCACAGAGGAGGACTTTGCAGCCAGTCCTGAAGACACCTGATAAAATAGGTTCAGATGAAAAGGGAAGAGGTCCTCCCCAATCAGTGAACTTGGAAAGGGGCAGGGAGGAAATGAGGGAGGGAGGGTAGGATTGGGAGGGAATGAGGGAGCGGGATACAGCTGGGATACAGAGTTAATAAAATCTATAATAATAAAAATAAAAATAAAAAAATAGAACTAAAGTGGAGGCAGCGAAGAGAAGGTTGTACTTATTCTGGTGAAAAATCCCCCACGAAGTCAGGACACAGACATGAAACACGGAGAAGAGCCACGGCGAGAACTGATGATGAAAACATCGCTGATTTAGATAAATCTACTTGCAAATCAAACAAATGCAGCACGTTTTAGAAAACAGTGGTTGCGTTGGTGAATTCATTCAGTTTCAATGACGAGAGAGTTTATAAGCCAGGTGGTGAGGGAAGCCATGACCAAGAAACAAACCAAGCCCAAATCTCCCTCTCTAGCACATGCAGTGAAGCTTTGAGGAGGGAAATGTGAGCTGAAATCTATACAAAAGCTAATAATACAATAGAAAAGGAAGGAGCCCGCATTTTTAAAGTACAGGAGCTGGAGAGGAGCTCTGTGGGTAAGAGGTCTTGCTGCTCTTGCAGAGGACGTGAGTCTGGTTCCCACAGAAGTCAGCTCACAATCACCTGTAACTCCAGCTCTAGGGGGACGTGGAGGAGGGGACATGGGTCTGGTGCCCTCTTCTGGCCACAAGGGTACTGCCTTCACACGCCCACACCCACACAAAGAAAAGCACATAGACACATAAATATAAATGAAATAACAGTGCAAAGGTTAACTTCTTAAATGTATACATTCCGAAAAACGAATAGACAATTTACAGGGTCTAAGTATGAGATTAATCAAAATGACTGTATGGTTCATGTAACCATAAATAGGATATGGAGTAAATATTTTAACAATATGAAAACCGATGTTCACAGCAACAAGATGCCAAACTGGCTCCAGTTGTCATTGTGAAGGGAGGGAAGGGGTTAACGTTCATTATTAGAACACCAGTCAGTGTTCTCAGCCACAGGTCAAACGTGAAGTTACGAATCTGTTATGCACTTTTTATAACAAACCTGGCTCAGAAAAAATAATGGGAACTGGTGAGAAACAGAGTACAGCTAAAGATAGATAAGACAAAAATGGAAAATCTCGGTGGATATAGAATTCAAAGCAAGCGGGTAGAATGTTCAAAGCACTCACTTTGTGGAAGCAGGAAACTCAAACCGTAATGAAGATAAAATGCTGTGTTTAGGTTTTGAATGTCACAGCTGCAGGAGGCATTTTATAAATGGGAAGATGCCAGGAGAAATAGTCAAATTGTAATTTTATTAGAATAAATGTTAACAGACTGAGTAAGTAAAAAATTAGCAATTTTGAATAGCATGTACTGGATTTTCAGTTTTCTGAAGGATAAATGTGATCTCTGAACACTGATGGCTCACTTACTAGAAACAAACAAACAAACTCACAAAACTTTAAAATTCTCTAACCAAAGCCATGGGTTCTGCTCCAATCTTTTTCTTTTTCTTTTTAATTGCAGAGCACAAATAGTCAATTGGAAGCTGCTTAAAGGGAAGAAGCATTTTCATTTGGCTTGCAGTTAGAGGGACTACAGTTTGCCACAGAGATTAAGGCTTAGAAGCAGGAGCTTGAGATGACAGTTCATATGGCCTCTGCAGTCAGGAAGCACAGGAAATGGACTCAGGCTATGAAGCCCAAGGTCTGCCCGCACTGACCGTTTTCTCCAGCCATGCTCTGCCTGCTAAGGTCTTTTCAGAACAGCAGCACCTGCTAGAGATAAATTAAAACACATCCCTGCACCCCTGGGAGGCACTTCTCATTCAAACCACAACGGACAACCAGCTCAGACCCACCCTCAGCCTCTAAACCACTCCAAGCGGTCAGCACTGAGCTAAGTCAGGGCCTTAGCCACAGCAAAGCCTAACAGTGAGATCCTCCCTGGAGCTACCAACATTCGGTAATTGATAGGGGAAGAACACCATCCTCTTACCCCCCAAAACAGGCCATCCTGAAGCATTCTCCAGTTATCTGAGGGGGTGCTGAGGCATCCACTGAGGCTCCCCAAAGCCATACTTTCCCCTCTATCCAGTCCTGCTTCTCTTCCTTCTGCGCAAATATCATTCAATCCCAAAGTCTCTGCATGCTGATGCCCATCTTAAATGGAGCCCGGGTTTTCTAGTCAGCCTACGCCTCTGTGACAGACAACTAACTTCCCGACTTCAAAAACTTACAGAATGGAAAGGCTTGTTTGAGTTACAAATTTCAGAGACTATGATCCCAAACTAAGTTCTGCTCCCTTGCCTTCCTCAAGGAGGTGGCATGTTGCGGCAGGAAGAACATAGCAAAAGAAAGCTGTTCGCTTGTGGCCAGGGTACGAAATATTAGAAGAAGGGGCTGAGTAATGCCCCATCAAGGGCATGTCCCCAGTGACCTAAAGACCTCCCACTGGGCCCTGCCAATTAAAGTTCCACCACCTCCCAGTAGTGCCAGTCTGGGGACCAAACTAAATCCATGGGCCTTTGGGAGATGCTCTTGATCCAGGTTATAGCACTGGGCTCCTCATCCCAGGGAACAAGGCGGTGCTGCCGGTGAAAGGTACACAGGACTGAAATGTGCTCATTTATTATACGGTGATCGGACCCAAACCATCGAGGACTTGGACATGAATGTATAAATAAGCCTATCACATATCAAACTTATTATATTCCCTGGTAACTCTGTGTTTGGTAGCTAAGTCATGTCTGTAAACACCTTTTTATTACATGAGGATAAAACAACAACAACAAAAAAGTCAGTCCAACAAAGTAGAGAAAGGAGAACAAGACACAGCCAAAGAGGCAATGACAGAGCTTTTTAAAAAACTGTATTCAGAGGTGTGTAAAATGATGGGGATTCTTGGAGTATTGCAGGAAGTGAAAAAAAATGAAAAAGAGGAAGAAAATGTGAAAATATTAATAATTGATATATAAGGGTAATATTAGACATGTGCACATATATGGAACTCACACTGTACCTCCTAATTCTGAATGTTTTCCCATTAGACTGAAAAGAGATAAGTAAGAACAATAAATGAAAACATTAATTCATTACAAAAATATATGAATATTTTGTGTGAATATGTGAATAAATTTTATCTTTTAAAAGGTGGCAATAATACAGACAATTCATCATATTTAACCGAGGCTCGAGAATGAACAAGTGAATGCATATAATGAGGAATATTACTACAGAACCAAAGTTAGACTTACATATTATTGTGCCACCATCATAGCTTTTATCTAATGAATTTTAAATTCTCAGCAAAACCCAAATTCCAGCACACAGGAGGTAGAGATAGGAGAATCACCAGCTCAGGGTCAGCTCCACCATGCGGTGAGTTTAAAGCCACTGGTCCATATGAGACCCTGTCTCAAGAGCGATTAAAAATAGCTCTGTGGTGCCTGCTGGTCTCAGCCCTAGAGTTTCTGATAATAGGATGATCCTGCTAGAGTCCACTCTGATGTGCCATTGTTCCCCTCAAGTGTAAGCCCGACTGCAACCCGTTGTGAACCTTCCACCAATATGGAAGCTAGAACGCACTTCCACATCTGTAATGTTGCTTCCTGAGATGTTAATGTCCCTTCTCACAGTGGATGGCTCTTTACGCACACTGGCTCTGAAGACAGCTGCCATCTGTGAGCTGACCCGTGTAGAACCACACATGCCAGAGAACTTCGGGAGGTCTCAGGTAAACAGCTATCAGCCAGCTGAGACCTCAGCCCTGCAGCCTGCAAAGAACTAAATCCTGACAACAGCCATCTACACGAACTGAAAAGTAGGTTCTCCCTTACTTGAGTGTCCTAGCGAGCCCTGCATCTCTGCATTGGCCTTGAGGGATACCCGGGGGGAGAGGACTGAGACACCTAAGTTGCACAAACTGTAAGATAAAGACAGTGATAGTCAAGCTACTGACTCTTCAAATATGTTTTCTCTCTCTCTCTCTCTCTCTGTATGTGTGTGTGTGTGTGTGTGTGTGTGTGTGTGTGTGTGCACAGTCATACCATGGTGCATGTGTGGAGGTCATAGGACAACTTGCAGGCATCTGTTCTCTCCTTCCACCACGCAGGCTCTGGGATGACACTCAGGGCACAGGCCTGGTGGGATGCACCTGTAACTGCTGACCTATAGCTGATGCACCTTAAACGGCTGGCCCCCTGTTCTCAGTTATCACACAGCAATGCTTAGCCAGAGTATAAGGACTTACAGACAGAGGTGCACAAAGATCCGGACACTAAGACGCTCACTGCATTTTTTTCTTTTTTTTTTTTTTTTTCTAATTCTGAACATTTAGAATCAGTTTAAATGTCAATGGGTAAAAGCTAAGGAAATCAATTACAACACAGGTGAACCACGGAATCACCGTTGGAGGTTAAAAAGGTCGCCATGGTCTCCTGTTCCATCTTAATGCATTCACAGTGAATTGGGAGACTGAGCTCCTAGGATTCATCTTAGAAAGGAAGAAAAACTCCCTGAAACCCCTGTGTGAGGAAAATGGCAAAATCTTAAAAGGACAATTTTAAAATTTCAAGAGAGGGTAAAAATAGAGTTTTTAATATTTATTTGTTTATTTATTTTAAGGATTGAACCAGCAGACGTGGAAGCTCACACCTTTAATCACAGCACTCACGAGGCAGAGGCAGATGGAGCTCTGTCACTTTGAGGACAGCCTGCTCTACATAGGGAGTTCTGGGCCAGCCAGAGAACCACACTAGACCTTGTCCGGAAACAAACACAAACAACCATTGGTCATGTTTGTACTCAAACTTGGGGATTGGGGTGATTTTTCTTTATCCTATATTTTCCCACTTCAGATTATGTTGTTGTGGTTATTGGTACAGGGGGTTGTAGCGGGAATCTGAAATCGAGGTTAATTAGTGCAGGCAATGGGATTTGCTTAGAACATTCAGACGTGTTTCTCATAGGCCCTGCTTCTTGATTCCCTGGGCTTTCAGAACCACGGACAGTGCACTTAGAGCCTTTCTGCAGTTTTGTAGGATTAGCTCTCTGCCATCTGGAAATCTATCACCCTCCTGTGTGGACAGGCTCTTCTCATCTTGTGGCAAAGACATGCATCTTTGAGATGCTCTCTCCAAACCCCTTGCTTTCTGACATTTCATGATGCTGGCAGTCGAGGGGATTCTGAGGAAAACCTGTGTTCTGAGAGTATGTGGAAAATGACTCTGTTTTTCTCTCCTATTTTAGTTACCTCTGTCCTTCTGTCGATTCTCTGTTTCATCTGTTACTTGGTTAATGACCCTATTAGAAAGCAGAAATGATTCCCAGCTTGAGAACAGCTGATGAATATATTTTTCTCTCAGACCTCAAAAAATACCTTGGGACAGCTGTGTGGGTCCCTGAGGGACAGGCCATTAGCCGGGAGGCTGTCTTCATGGCAACGTGCATTCCCTTGCATCAGCATGAATGCCTAGCATGTCTACCTCCTGCAGCTTGCTCACTGTGACCCTGCCCTGTCATGCCTGTGTTTAATCCAAGACTCCCACACCCTGGAGGAGGAAGGGCTCTGAGTGACAGGATGTTGGCATACTCACTCAGTGTCATTACAATCAAGGCGTATGCCATAACTGCAGGAGGAAGGGAAGGGAAGGGAAGGGAAGGGAAGGGAAGGGAAGGGAAGGGAAGGGAAGGGAAGGGAAGGGAAGGGGTAGATGTGTAAACTGGAAACGCTCCATATTTTCTCGCATCCAGAAAGCCTTCTAAATACCTCCAGCCTCACAGCTGAGCCCAGGTTGTAACAACATGGGGTTAGCCCAGGTGTTTGGTTGATTCGCTGTGACCATTTCTGGCAAAGAGAAGGCTGCCATGAGGTCATTGTCCAGTTGGTTGACTGGTTAACAGTAAGCATGAAGAATGACCAACAGACTCTTTAGCATTTTGAATTGTTGAACCAACTTTGTAACCTTTAAGAGATGTTTTTATTATTTTTAATTGTGTGTGTATGTGTGTGTGTGTGTGCATACGTGCTGGTGGCAGCAGATGCCAGGAGTGGGCATAAAATTCCCTGCATCTGGAGCGATAGACATGGGTGCTGGGAACTGAACTTGGGCCCTCTGCAGGTGCAGCAAGCACTCTTAACTGCTGAGACATGTCTCTCCCCTGCCCAATAACTTGAAATCTCAACGACCATCCAGAACAAGCCTTCTCTCATCTGCACAAGGCTTTTGAAATGTTTGCCCATCACACTTCTGTCTTCATGTCTTCATTGCACGCTTCCCCAAGGCTTAACCTTGCCATGGATTTCCATCACTCTCAGAATAATGCCACTCCCCCCCCCACTCGGTGACAAAGGAGAAATCAGTGTCCTTGTCCTTCGCTTTGATTAAGGAAATTAGAAAGGGAATAAGGGATGTGCTCTAGCGGGAGCACCGACAAGCCATGCTCCTCATGTCTCATTGTGAGTGAGAGCACACTGATGTGTCTCTCCACTTGTGGAAAGATGTAACCTGTCCCTCATCTCTGCACTTGGGGATAGTTTCCCAGTCCCACTGCGGGGATGTCTGCAGGCCTGTAGCTCGGTGAGTCCAGTGTCCTGTGGTCAGGCCTGTAGCCTGGTGTGCTGGTAAGTTTTGTCTTCTTGACACAAACTAGAGTCACCAAGGAAACCCAAACGGAAGAAATGCCTCCATAAGACTGGCCCCATGGGCACGTCTGTGGGGCATCTTCTTAAGCAGTGATTGATGTAGTAGGGTCTAACCTGCTGGGGGTGTTGGCAGCCCTGGGCTGGTGGTCATGGGTGGTATGGGAAAGCAAGCTGAGTAAACCTGTAATAAGTGCTCCTCCATGGCCTGTGTTCCTGCCCTGATGTCCTCTTATGATGGACTTGGAGCTGTAAGGTGAAAGAAGCTCCTAATAGTCCTGTTGCCTTTGGTCATGGTATTTATCTTAGCAACAGAACCCTAACTAAAATGCTCAGGGCGGCCAGCTCAGATGCGTTTTCCCAAATGTCTCTACTTCCCTCAAAGAGTTTCCCTGATGTGTCAAGATGTGGTCTGTTCTCCTAGACCCACCACCCACCCTGAGGACATTTCCACATATTAAATGGGCACGTGGGCCCCTCTCTTTTGCAGTCATTCCAAAGTATTGTTCTTAAAGCAAGACACCCCCCCTCCCCCGCCAGACATCCAGTATTACCTGGTGGCTTGACAGAAGTATAAACCCTCCCACCCTCTAAAGCTGGAAATGCTAGGGGAGGGGCACAGAAAGCCGGGCTTAGTAAACCCTTTAGTGCCTTCCAATTGATGCTCTTAGTCTGAAAACGTCTAAAAAGCAGGAATAAGTCAAGCAAAGTGCCTGGGCGCACTGTTTCAAGCCTAATTCTATTAGTATTACTTGGCTTAGTCAGCCAAGTGCTATCCATGCAAGCGTGAGGAACCGAGTTCATCCCTCAGCACTCACGTACAAAAGCAAGGCATAGGGTAATCTGGAAGCTCACTGGCCTTTCAGTCTAGCCAAATCAATGAGCTCCAGGTTCAGTGAGAGAGCCTGTGTCAAAGAATAAGGTGGGGAGTGATCAAGGAAGATATCAAATACTGACCTTTCCTGTACACACACAAACACGCACACACACACACACACACACACACACACACACACACAGGTGCACATGTTCACCAAACACATACATACGACAGAGAGTGACAGAGACAGAGTCAGAGACAGACAGACAGAGAGGGAGGGGAAAGGGAGCAGAAGAGGGACTCTGGTATTCTTATCCCTGTAACTATATATGCCACCGAGTGTGCTGCTGTCTCTCATCCATTACTCTCTTAGGGAATGTGGTACAGTTCGGTGGTTTTAAAGAGTACAGTAGAGACTTGGAGTCAGGCTAACATTGCCCCAATTTTTGTGTATGCCACTAGATCCTTTCGGTGCTTCCCTGTCTGTAAGATGGAGGCATGACTGCCCCACTGTGTGTGGTGAGAGGGTAAGACCTCAATATTTAACGTACTGAAGTGTTCCACTCCCAACTTATCACTAAACTCTCCGTGTGTTTACTTCACCTCAGTTATGCTCAAAACTCTTGCAAAGCAGGGCTGACAAAGTGCATTCTAAGGTTTATTTTTGTCTCTCTCTCTCTCTGTGGGTTTTCAGACATGAAGGATGCAGTACCCACAGATGCCAGCAGAAGGTGTCAGACCCCCTGTATCTGGAGTTGCAGGTGGTTGTGAGCTGCTGGTCTTGGGTGCTGGGAACTGAACCCAGGTTGTTTGACAAAGTCCCAACCACAGCAAATGCTCTTGCTGATCCATTTCTCCATCATCCTGATAGACCATTTACGGTGATTTGCATTGTTCTGCACATAGAGCTGAGGCACAATTAAGGCTTGCAGACTTGGCTTTAAGTACCCCATATGTTAAGATTTCTAACCTCATCACCATCAGATAGCTTGTATCAAGAAGGAAGTCACCATGAATTGATGGCAGTGGTCTTACAGAATGACCTGGGATTGACCTTCTTCCGTCATCCACCAGTAGTCCCGTGACTTTAAGGTTACAAAGCTTCATCATTGAAGTAGGGATGGTACTTTGTAGAAGTCTGCAAACGGGAGATCCCAGATGCAAGTTGGTGCAAATCAAAAAGTCATTTGTTGGCTAAAGTGTTGCCTCACAAGCATGAGGACATGGGTTTGATCCTCCTGAACTCATAACAAACAAATAAACAAGACGTGATGATGCACGCTTGTAATCCCAGAGCCATAGAGGTAGAGACAGAAGGATCTCTGGTGCATCATAGACAGCGAGTCCATCTCTATCAGTGAGCTTCCAGTGCAGCAAGGGACTCTGTCTTGAATTACAAGGTAGGACTCAATTGAGGAAGACAGCCAATGTCAATCTCTGGACTCCATCTGCACATGTACACACAATCTGCACACACACTCTTCCCACACACACATGTACATACACACATGCAAAAATTTTAAAAGATGTGTGATTTTAAATTCCAAGAAATTCCATGGTCAGGGTGGTTTTATTAGTGCTTTATACAGTGGCTTGGCACTGTCAATCGGATCCCAGGTTCTTTCTGCCTTCTTGCTCTCCCATCCATGGTGAGAGACTTGTGCCCTCAGGTTGGCCCTCTCATAATTACAAATTGGCAGGTGGTTCCAAGAATCCAACAGAGGTACAAGAAAGCCCAGGGGGAAATAAGTAATTTAATATCACCTGGGACAAATCTATTCAGCCCATCTCTCCCTGTTCCAAGACCACTACAGATATGAGCCCAGCTTCTCTGGTTAATATAAGCAAATCATTCTATTTAGTGCTAAAGCAACATATAATACCACTATCCAGAAACAAATCAACAGGACCACAGTTGCAATTAAATAATTTTCTAAACATGACCACCATCTTCCATCCTTCCTTCCTTTATCTTGTTTGAGTCATGTATCAGTTCTCATGTTCTGCCGCCAACTTCCTTCACACATTTGCCACGTATCCACCTGTCCGTGTGACCCTCTCACCTTCCAGGCCTAGACCAACACTTTCTTTCCTGGACCTCCATGAAGGTTCCTTCCCACAATGTCTTCTTAATGTTTATTATTGATCCATTCCTACCCATCTCTTCCGCAGCCACCGGAGTGATCATTTTGTAATGTGAACTGCTTTGAAACCTTCTGCGGCCTCTTATTTTCCATAGAATTAAATTAGACGCCGATGTGGTGGGTATGAGAATGCATATCCCAGGACTTCAACCACAAGGAGCAATTCATGGGCCAAAAGCCTTCAGCGCTGAGCCCTGACCTTGCAGAAGATCATACTTCCCACAGGTTGTCCAGCCAGTGGCTGAGCGACTGGATGTTAAAACAAGATCGCACACTGCTCTCAGATTCTGCCTCCTGGACTGTGGGATCCCCAAGAGCCCTCCCCTGGCTGAACTTCTGACACACTACACAAAGGGTTGGCTTCTTCATGCCCAACCTTCCTTCTTTCTTACATTTGTGAGTGTGTGTGGTATATGTTTGTGGGTGTGCACGTATGGGGGGAATAGATGTGGAGGCCAGAGGCTAATGTTGACTTTCTTCCTTAATTGCTCTCCATTTTGTTTGTTTGTTTGTCTGTCTGTCTTTCTGTTTGCTCACTTTGAGGCACAGTCTTCACTGAACCTGGGGAACTCACTGATTGGCTAGAAAGTCTGGCCAGCAAGCTCTAGGGGATCCTCCTCCAGGGTTATAGGTCATACATGTCTTTTATGTGAGCGCTAGGACTCTGAACTCAGGGCCTCATTCTGTGTCACGCCTGGAGGTGCCTCTCACACGTCCTGTTTTTCTGCATTCATATGACCATGTCAGTGGTTGGAATGTAGCTCAGTGGTAGAGGATCAGCCCATCCCTAAGTTTGGTCATCAGGACCACGAAAAGGTTTCATTAAAAAAGAAAACAATTATGGGATTAGCTCAGAGGTTAAGAAAATGTGTCGCTTTGCAGAGGACTCCCGTTTGATTTCTGGTGCTTTTATCAGACAGACAGTTCAGAGCAGCCTAGAACTCCAGTTTACACACACACACAGTGTGTCTCTCTTTCTCTGTCTCTCCCACAAATACACAACTAAATAAAGACATAAATGTTTTTAAAAATAAGAAAAAAAAGTTCAAATCAATGTTGGGCACAGCAGTGTGTACCTGTATGTAACTCCATAATTTTAGAAACTGCAGTAGGGTAAGCAATGAGTCCACGTGTTCGAAACAAGCTTAGGCATTGTCCTATCTACACTAGATAAATTAAGCAACTGACTAATAAGGAAAAGAGAAACCACCCAGTGACTGGTCGACAGCATCTAGATTTGTACAAGTGTATTTTAAGATGCTCTTGGGACTGTAGAAGGTACTTTTTTTTTATTATAAAAAGACCTCTGTTTTTAATCAGAACTTGACTGTACTTCCTGTCCTGTGTTGGCATCCATGTCTAGGAGCAGCCACATCTGTGATCTCGGCTCTGCCTACTTGTGCAGCCATCACTTACTTTTCACACTCAAAGGTCCACCTACCCTGACAGTAAGCACCCTCCCACGTGATAATACTTGCACATGCCTCTTTGGTGTCTGAGCACCACTCCCCACTGCAATAAAGTCTCAGTGTAGCTGCCATTTCTCCATGAATTCCATCTCCTATATGCATGTGTGTCTACACACTGCACACACACACACACACACACACACACACACACGCACGCACGCACATGCACAGAGTGCACACAAACACTCACTGTCACATACCCCAGGGTACCATGTCTCTGTAAACTGCAGCTCAGTGCACACAACAAAGCACTCATTGTTCTGTTGCAAGTTTTGACTCCTGTCTTGACACAGAATGTGAGCTCTTTGTCATGCAGATAATATCCTCACACACCCCCACCCCCCGCTGTTTGCCTACTACTCAGAATAGGATCCAGCATACATTACATGTATAAGTATTGATGGTCCCTTCTCCTTCTGTGTCATCAGCACATGGCTGCAGGGAGACAGAAAATCCCAAAAGACCCCTGAGAGACATGTTTCGTACCCACCCCCAACATCGACCTAGTTTGGATATGGAGGGATTGAAATAGCTCCCCAGGCTGCACAATTGAGCATAGAGACCTTTCCAGCATGTCTGTCCCTGGGTTTAGACAAGAGCTGGTCTCAGCTCCAGGGAGGTTTAGTTTAAAAGCATGTCAATCATGCTTTGGCGAATCCTGGATTAAAAGATCAAAGCTGACAAGAGAGGGGGTAGCCAGGACATATGAGAGATGTTTGGAATAGAATGCACATAGAGGGCGGCTTAGGAGGAACACTGAGTGAAGCTGATGGTTTCAGAGGCCCAGCCCACATCCCATCCCGAGTTCTCTGCCATGAGACTTCATCAGCTACCCGGAGAGGACACCTTTAGTAACTGCAGAAATCTGTGATGCTCCAGCAATGAACTTGGGTAAGGGGGACTCTGGAGAAAGGTTTGAAGCTGGAGATAGCAGAGTCCTGGTCCTTGTGTGTTTGCAACAGGCCAAAGAGTACTGGGAGAAATCAGTTCCTCATGAGAGCTTCAGATAGTATTTCTGAGGTCCACAGTGGCCCAGAATCTGTGTTTAGACACAGGCAATATAGTGCCTACAGTGGATGAAACAGGAAGATGAATGGTCCCTTTGAAATGCACTAATAGGTTGCAAAAATAGGCATGAAACAAATAATCGCATAAATAAATCTGGACAACAGTGATGAGTACTACACAGGAAAATCAAGAGATCTGTGAGAGATGATTATAGAGAGCGGCTCATTTGCAAGATGAGAAGGGATTAAAAGGAAGAAACATGAGTACGAGTTCGTTAGAATATGGGTAGCATAAGACATTGACTATGGAACAATATTTTTCCATTCAGCAAATATTTATGAGCATATGTTATCTTTTGGGGTCTAAGACAGTGAGGAAAGAACCTATCGGAGCAGAAACAAAAGATAAAGGAAAACAGATGGGTCGAAGTGGGAGGTGGAGGGTGTGGGATCTTTCAGGACCATGGAGAGCCTCTTGGACCTCATATTTCCTTCTGGGAACTACGAGAAGACGTTGGAAAATTTAAGCCTCTCCGTGACGGGATATGATTTACACATTGAGCAGATCATGCCAGCTGCTTTTGAGAGCCCAGAACCTGTTGGCTGCCGTGGGAACAACGTTCAGAGTTGCCCTATCATATCGCAGTCTCTAGTCAGGTGACCTGAGCTAATAAAACTCTCCCTTTATCGTCTGTCTCCCCAGTGATGATCAGAGGGGTAATGGTGCCTTTCGGGTTCTGGGCCTTCACAGTTCTCCCTTCAATACAAGGCTGGGCTTGGGAGTGAGAGATGCCAACAACACCCAGGCACTGAGTGGTTCCTACAGCTTGATCCTCTACATCAAGCAGACTACTTGGTGTTTTGTGACCTGGGGATTGGACATGAACTCCAATATGTCATGGAGATGGACACACGATGGTCCTCCAGCAGACACCACCCTCTGCAAGGGGAGTGAGGGGAATCACTTTCCAGAATTTCCCTTGTCTTCGGGGATTTATGTTGGGAGCAGTATGCCTCATCAGAAATTGGGCCTCCCCCTGTCTCAGGGATCTCGTTGACTGGCTTAGTCAAGCCTAGTATACAATTCTCAGGAGCCTGCAGGGAGGGTGCATTTCAAAGATGAGCACAGAGAACGATGTGTTGTCTCATTGCCTCCTCATAAAAAGGCAAGAGACGTCACAGCCCCTTTGTAGCAGTGCAGAGACTCAACAACAGCATCTTAAGCTTCTACCTAAGTTTCTGAATTGGCTAATGACCCTCAGGACTTCTGGTAAGCAAAAGAATACACTTCGCTTATTCTTAAGCCATTTTCCATTGTGTTTTCTCAAAATCGCAGCTTGAAATCATTGTAAATGTCATGGTTCTCTGGACCTGAGTCTGAGATGCTAACACTTCATAAAGTTCACAGTCACCTTACTAGAATCTCACACCCAACAACAGCTCTGTACTGAGTGAAATCTGTGTCTGATGAAGCTTGATTTCTGGCCATCAGATAGACCATTTGACTAATGTGATCAGGAAGCTGACATGTTGTCTACTAAAATGTCTACTACTTACTACTTGGGGGACCTTCTTATGAGGTGGTGGGGAGGGGACCTTCTTATGAGGTGGTGGGGAGGGACTGTCAAGACTTTGTGCTTGATTCAAACCACCACTTGGAAGTTTGGCCACTGAATCTAGACCACTGCTTCCAATAGAGTGGGCTTTGAGTAGCCCACTTTGATTTCCCAAGTGAGTAAGTAAACATGCAGTTTTCACCAGAGGGTCAAATGGAGGAAGGACAAGTCAGCATCCTGCTCTTTGACAAAGTCACAGACACACCCCCTTTTACTAGTCCAGCTCAGATACTGGGGTTCTCTGATGGACTGGAAGACAGACTGGGATTCTCGGAAATCTGGAGATGGAATTTTCTCACATTGTGCTCTGGTCACAGGGACCACTGGGAGGTAATCTGCCACGTGGTCAGGCACAAGTGCTCACACATTCAGCCTTTATCCTTGGGAGGCTCTAATCTGGTTAGCTGTCTCACAAGTCCTGGTTCTCTGACTCCAGCTCGAATAAGGCACATCTCCCAAAGATGATGTCTTCTTGTAGCTTCTCTTCCCCTCCCCTCCTTTTTCTACTCTCTTCCTTGGGTGTAGGCAATCAGTTGCCTACAGATTCCCTTTCCTCTGGGATGGAGGGACCTGGGGTGTAACACAAAAGACACAGGAGTGCTGTACTTTTTAACGTGGACATTTAAACAGACTATGGCATTCTTACATTAGAGTGTTCAGAGTATCAACTTCATGTTATTCCCACTTGACTGAGAAATAGAGAGCTGCAGCCATGGCTTAGTTGGTAAAGGGCTTGGTGTTTAAGTGTGAGGACCCAAGTTTGATCCCCAGAACTCTTGTAAAAAAAAAAAAAAGTCATGAAGCTCTGTTCTTGTAATTCCAGCAGTGATGAGTGGAGACAGGAGGATCCCTAGGACTCTCTGTCTAGTCTGGCTTATTTGGTGATTTCCAGGTTTGGTGAGAGTTCTTGTCTCAATAACCCAAGGTAGATGGTAGCCGAATAAAGAAACCCAAGGTTGACATCTGGCCTTCTCATGTACCTTAATAAACCTTTACACAAATGTGCACATGGGCACACATGAGCACACACACACACATGCACACACACACACACACACACACGCACGCACGCACGCACGCACGCGCGTGAGTGTACACATACCTTAACATGGAGAAAGAGTTGGGGAAGAGGAAAGAGAAAGAGAGAACAGAATATTCCCAGGACCCACAAGTGCCACAGGGCCCCTGCACACCCTACTCTGTTCCTGTGCTCTTTTCTCTGACTCTTCTGATTTCTGGGTAAACTTTGCCCTTTGGGGGATTGATGTAGATAGGACTTTGTAGCAGGTGCTTTTGTGGTAGTTTTTGTTTGTCCTGATTCAACACTCTGCAGGCTCCACCGCAGTTGTATGAGAAGGTACTCCACTTATTTTCATGCTACGGATGAAGAAACGAAGGCTCAGAAAGGAGGATCAGATACAAGCCAAGGTCAGCAGGCGGCCATCAGAGCCCACTGTCTTTTCCTTGTTGTCTTTAGGAATGGCTGTCCACTGCCCCTACAGTGGCCCATATGGGTAAGTCAGAGTGTCCCTTCCCCACATATCCATCAGAACCATCTTCTGTTGAAAAACACCCACCCCTGCCCTTTTGAAATCCTTTCCTCATGCTTGACTCCCACATAAAATCCTCTTTATTTCCCCAGATCTTTCCATCCTGTACTTTTGATATAAAACCTTTCCCAGTTCCACTAGCAATTACCACCTAGAGAAATCTCATCTATTCTGGGAGATTCATTTACGCTTTCACACCAGGGCTGTCTTTTAACACAACTGAATGGTCCTCTTCAGGACAGCCTGCCCCCTCCACTTACACCTTTTCAATGCCACAAGGCTCCTGACTCACACCCTCTCCATTGCGACTCTCAACCTTTTCATGATTTCAGTCTTTGCGATGTTGAAAATAGATCATTCAAGGCAGTGGGGACTGATAAGAGGGCTTGCTCTTGTCTGCGTGGGGCCCCTGGGTTTACCAACACTTCAGTGTAAGCGTCTTTGATGAGGATTTAATTTAGATAATGTGGACACCAGATTTTTATCTATCACCCTAGTCACCTTACCTCTGGGTAGAGTGAACATAATCGTGTAGGCTATTTAATCAGGAGCTGAATGAGGGTGTTTGTGTCTATAGGGTGTGGTGATAGAATCAGGTGGGAAGGGCTGGTTCTCAGCCCAGGTTAGTGACTCACTGTGCAACCTTGAGAATGTCACATCTCCATTCTGGGCTCTGGAGTCCCATCAGGGAAAGGAAGGGAATGTGAACCAAATTAGGGAAAGAACACTCCGGTGGGACCTCACGCAGGGACATCATCTCCAGCTGTGCAAGGCCAGCCCCACACTAGGTTGGCAGCTGTGGCATTTGTATCTGGAGTGTTTACCAAAGGCTTGGTCTTCAGACTGAGGAGTTATTGGGAGGTGGCGGGATCCTAAGGGGATGGTATCCAGCAGGAGGAAGTTAGGTCACTGGGGGTAAACCTTTCAGGGGAAGCCTCTTTCTGATTCTCTTTGTGGTGAACAGGCCTCCTCACTGCATGTCCCTGTCATGATTACAGAGCCTCCATTTACCAAGCCATGTCCCCAGACCAGGGATGCCTTCCTAACTCGCACCACAGCACTGTGAAAATTATACAAGATTTTTTTTTTCTTTTATGAAACTACAGTCTAGGGTTTTTCAGCTTCTCCAAGTATCCACACTTTATATAAGAAATGAAGAATATTAATTGATGTGGCCTCTTAGGTCCCAGACTTCCCTAATGCTGTCTATTTCCTTTGATTTAAAACATTCCTTCCAGAAGGGTAGGCCACTAAGACTCAGAAAGGAAACACGACTTACAAGGCTCAGGAAGTAAACAAAAGCCGCAAGTTTCAGGAAACTCTTTGAAAACAGTAAGATTTACAATGCCTCAGCCCTGGGTTTGGTAAGCAGCGCTAACTGTTGGGGAGAGAAGGCTTTCCGGCCAGCCCAGCCTCCCGCCAGGCAGGGGGCTCCAGAGGTGCAGCTTTTGTAAGCTGTCCCGCTGCTAGGGTGTCGGATGTTTCAGCTATGCAACTGCTATTAAGTCACCCAGGCTCCTGAAAGTAACCCCTCACCACACTCCTAATATGCCACTCCAAACTCCTGTTTTCCCAAGCTCCACTTGGGTGAAATCGTTTCTTTCATTGTCATCATTGCTCTAACTGTGGTGAATAGACTTTCGTCTTTATTGCCCCAGGAAAAGTCACAGAACACCTGACACTCTATGTATCAGTTGATAGGTCCTTTTTGTCTTTACTCTTCCCCATGCTAATGCTGAAATTGTTGATAACCACCAAGCCACATTCCTCAAATAAAATAACCAGAAAAGGGATGCCGGGCAGAGCAAAGGATTCTTTGCTTCTTGAAACGGTCTCACTCCAGAGAGAAAGAGGCCAAATGTTCGCCAGTAGAGAAAACAGTTTTAAGGAGGGTGGAGTAAAGATTTGGGGGGAAATGTGTTATTTGGAGGAGGTAGGGGATGGAAGGGAGACACTGATAGGGAAGGCGAAAAGCCACTGTTCTTTGAGGTTTCCGGCTGAGTGCCAAAAATTACAACAGATGCAGCTGAGGTGGGTGGGCGGAGGGGAAAAGCTGGAGGGAGAGTAATTCAAACTCAGAGACTTCAGGGTCTTAGGTTTCGGGTGTGCTCGTATGGACTCCTGGACAGGAGTGAAGAGGCTCGGGTAAGCAGACAGCCTCCCCCACTCCACCCACACAAACCTTCACAACATTCATTATCTCAGCTCAAGGATGGTCAACATGTCTTTGATTAGGGCTTAATTGCTCACGTTGCACGCAGGATTTTGCACTCAGCTGCTTTTTTTTTTTTTTTTTTTTTTTTTTTTTTTTTTTTTTTTTAGCCTCCATTAAATATTTAAGTAGCTGGTCCCTAGAGCATTTAAATTAGGATTTGATTTATGTCCAATTGATTTACACACTACCTTTGCCAATCAGATCCTCTTTGCAATAAATGTGAAATTGGGGCCAGGAGATTTAGTCTTCCAGCTGTGGGGAAAAGCTCTGGAAGGCTGTGAAAGAGTGGAAACTTAAATGAAAACAGGTGGGGACTATTCCACACTCCAACTTTTTACTTCAGTTTCATTGACTAAGTTGGAGACTCCCCCAGATCAAGCTGGATGGCTTGAATGTCCTGAAATGTCCTCCCACAGGCTCATGTACTATATGCCTGTTCCCCACAGGGTTGAACTACTTGGGAAGGTTCTAGAAACCTTGGGAGATGGAGCCAAGAGAGGCAAGTCGCTGTTGGGGTATTTTATCTGCTACCCATGTCCTGCCTTATTTTCTGCTTCCTGCCCGGTGTGATGTGAACTGCGTGGTGTTCCGCTCAATCACAGGGACCAAGCAATTGTGGGCGCTGCAGACTTCTGAAGGTGTGAGCTGAAGTCGCTCCACTTTAAGGTGTTTCTACTGGGTCCTGTGGTCACAGACACAGCAATCACAGAAGGCTCATGGGAGGATATTCATAGCCCCTTAGTAGGAATAGCCAGCATCACATGAATCCTGGACACGAACGTTCTCATTTTCAGCATTGCAAGGTAGGTAGAGAAATTCTTCCCATTGTAGCAGAGCGTCATGGGACTTTTTGCTAAAGTCCGTGATTTTTAAGAAGCCACTCCAACAAGCTCACTGGTTTGCTAACACATCTAAGGTTGTGTTCTTGTCTTGATTCTTGGTTAGAGAACTTAGCTGCTCCCGGAAAGCGTGACTGTTGACTCTGTGTTTGTTTAAAGAGAGAATATTCCATCAGATAGGGTGATGTGGTACATGGCATCGCCAAATTTACAAATATTCAATGTTTGTGCCCACCCTCTGGGATAGGCCCCATTTATGGGTGGGAAGACTAAGGTACAGAGGAATGAAATGACTTGATCAAGGCAGTAATTAGACAGCGTGGATTCAGACTCAGTTTAGCTATGTCTCCGCTGGCAGTTTCTCAGACACTTCCATGACATGACATTGGGGAAGGGGTTTACAAATATGGTCTTCAATTTTCAGGAATTAAGTAAATGGTAAAAATACAAATGAAAAGCCAAAAAATAAAAAATAAAAGAATTATGAAAAAAATAATAGCAGTAGTTGAAGTGATGAAGAGGAAACAGGATAGAGATGTTTTTCTATCTTCACTAGCGCTGAACCATAAATTTAGGCATGAGTCTCCTGAGAAAAATAAACCCTCTAAGGTTGTATTCTCGTCATAATTCTTGGTTAGAGAACTTAGCTACTCCTGGGAAGTGCTGCTGCTGAGTCTGTTTTTTTTTGTTTAGACAGAGAATATTCAGCCAAGGTGTGGTGGCCCATTTCCACACTCTGGAAAAAGACAGAGCCTAGAGGGTCAGAAGTTCAAAGCCAGCCTGGGCTAAGTGGCGAGTCTGAGGCTACATGAGGCCTCTCTAAACAAAACCAAACCTTCCGTCGCCCCCTGAACTGTCACAGGCGGTGGACATGTCTGGCTGTTTGTAGGATGCAGTATGTTATGGTTGGACAGGGGGTGGGATCACTTTCCCTTACAGATGAGTGGCTTAGCACACAGACATTTATTACCTTAATCCTGGGTGCCAGAATCAAGAATCAAGCTGTTGGCAGTAAAATGGAGACACAAGTCAGGGGTTTCTCTGTTCTCCAGAACTGTTTTGGTTTTTTGTTTTTGTTTTTTTCAAGCTGAGTTTTCAGGATGTAGGTGCAGAAGCCTGGGGCCTGCCCTGTAATGGTGTTGAGTGCCTGGCAGAACAAAATGTAACTGGGACCCAAAGGATTCAAGCGAAACTTCCTCATGGATGGACCTAGGACTGGGAGATAGATATGAAACTCTTTTTGCAGACTCAGGCACCATGTTAGCTTCTGCATTTGTCCAGCAGTGAGCCTCTAGTGGAGCATTACTCTCTGCCTTTTCCAGAGTCTACTGGCTCTAGCACACTTTGGTCTGGGGGTACAACCTCCCTTCTCCTCCCCATGTTCCCGTGGCCGCCTTCCCTCTGTGTTTGTGTCTCTACTCTTCTCATGAGGGTCTCAGTCATATTGGATTATGGTCCCATTTCCTCCAAGATGGCCCCCATTTTAACCTAAATGATATCTGCAGCCACTCTATGCCCCAATACTACCCCATTCAGAGGTTCTGGGTGGAGATAAATTACTCAGTGAAGGCTAGGTCATCAGAGAAAGCCTCTCTGAGGAGGGGATACTTGTCATGACCTAAAAGCATAGCTGACCCAGCCATCTACAAACATGGAGGAGGGACAGTTCAAGGTGAAGGGTGAAGATTCTAAGTCTGGGATAAAGATGGCATGTAACAAGTTTGAGGAGAAGGAAGAGGAGGTGCCAGCAAGGCTGGAATCTTGACATTTCCTTCAAGGTCGGGGTTTGCAGGCACTGAGCAGAGCAATGGTCATGAACTGATTCAGTTTATAATAGGTGACATTGGCCACGACATGCAGCACACCCAGCAGAGAAGAACATCGCATAGAGCTGTGGAGTGTGTAGGGATGTCCTTTAAGCCCAGCTGAGAAATCGTGTCAGGTCTGTCCAGTTGCAAAGCAATGCAGCTGGAGAGGACAGAGTCACACCGTGTTTGTCATGTTTGAATTATATGCCGGGGGGGATAAAATGATGATCCTCTGGTTCTGAGTATTATATCCGACCTGTATCTATCTACCTGGAGCTGCCAATTTTCATCTAACAGATGCCTGGTCCACTAGTCTGTCTCCCCACTTACAATTTAGCCCCATTCACTTTAGCTGCTCCTTTATATCCCACATTTTCTGACGACAACCATGTACTGTCCATGAATCTCCTAGTGCTGGGTGCCTAGGTTGTTTCTGATTTCTCAAAGTTGCATCAGTGTTTCAATAAAGATGAACCCAGACATTAACCCAGCTGTTCATTTATTGAAAAGAATTTAGGCAGGTGTCTGAGGTAGCTCCAGGATAGAAGGGGTGTAATTGGAGTGCAGAGTATTTTTACTCTCAAAGGACTCTGTCTACAGCACACATTCCCATGCCTTCAGGGGCCCTGGGAATGGTCTGTTGCCAGCAGAAAAGGCCTGTCCTTTCTTCAGCAGGACAGTCCCAAGGATCCCCCATCCTGCCTCCTTCCTGCTGCCTTCCTGTCTTCCTTTGCCCTCCTAAATTTAAATTAGCAGGGCTGAAAGCCATATGCTACCTTGTGTCTGATCTCTAAAAACACCGAGTGACATTTTGGGAAGGGGACCAGACTGCCAAGTGCAGCTTGGATCTGGAAATAGCCTAGTCCTCCTGGAGACCATTGTCTCTCCTGTGATATTTGTCCTTTGATCCCAGGTCCAGCAGGAGGAGAGATTATTGTCTTATACCTGCTCTGACTCATAGCTCTCCATCTGTTCCAACAAGTCATTCTTGGTGCAGAGACAGAAAGGGAGAGAGGATTGGGGAGGGAGATGGGATCTCACCTCCTGCTTCCTGTCCCTTTTCCAAGAACACCTATGAGGAGAAATTCATTGGCTCTCTATCATAAACTGTGTCAGAAATGACTTGTGTGAAGTCTGAAGCAATAAGCAATAAAGTGAATACTTCCATTAATATACAAAGAGCTCTTAGAAATTAAGAAAAATCAATCCTGTTCTCCTAAACTAATGAAAGACATGAGAGCACCACCAGAGGAAAACACAAAGTGGCCAAAAGAAACACTCAAAGATATGTGCTTCACTCATTACTAAATAAAGACAAACTAGACAAAGGAATGATGGCTCAGTGTTTAAGAGTACTGGCTGCTCTTGCAGAGGACCCAGGTTTGGCTCCCAGAACCCACTTGATGCTCACTTCTGTCCCTATTGCTGTCTGGAGGACAAAATACTACAGAAAAGCAAACTAGTTAATTGGCCCTGAAGTGCAATTTCACCTTGAAATCAAACCTGTTATATGTAAGCAACATGGTGTTCCCATTGTAGGTTGGGTTTCCACAGCTCCCTCTGTCAATCCCCCCTATGGCCTGGTGCACACTGGGAGCAGACAGAGTTAGTTGACGTGATGTGCCTCCTGGCCTTTTTTTCTGGGGACTTCCTTAAAAGTGACAGGGGAATAAATTATCCTAGGTCTCCAGTAAGATTCAAAAGTGACTTAGCTAATAGTTCAGCCTTTTGTCTTTATTTCAACCCCTTCTTCTAGTCTGTGAATTCATTGGTTTGCTCCTTTGAATCACCCCATACTTCTTGGCATTTTTAGTCACATTCATCGATTGCCCACCGCACCTGATGTCTGTGTATGTTAGTGTCTGTATCTTGTCTTCCATCTCTTCTGCTTGGTCTTGTCTGTTGATGATGCTCTCTGCTGTGCTCTTCATTGATTGAGCTTCTCATGGACAAAGGGACACAGACAGGGACCCAAACCTAGAAACTTAGATGTGAAACAAGCAACAAAGAGTGGAGGGCTGGGGAGCTGGCTCTGTGTGCAGGAGAGCTCACCACACAGGCAGGCGGATCTAAGTTTGAATCCCCGGCGCCAAGCTAAAATCTGGTTGTGACCACACACCTGAACACCAGCACTGTCAGGATAAAGACAGAAAGATTGCTAGGGTTTCCTGGCTACCAGTCTGGCCTCAGGCTCAGCGAGACACTCTGTCTCAAGGGAACAATGGGGAGAATGACAAGGAAGTACACCCAGTGTCCTCCTCTGGTCTCCACACATGCATGCACATGTGCTTATACACCATGCACATGCAAACACACAAGCACAAAGAAGTGTGACAAGGTACTTTTCAGAGAACTATGGGCTTCCAAATAAAGGCAGGGCAACCATGGAGCTAAAGGGCATCAGCCCATTGCAAGCAGGGGTACCACAGAAGAGAGAACAGGAGCCCCGTGGAACAGAGATGATCTCGGCAGAGCTTGAGACAGACAAGTCAAAGAATAAGAAGACAAAATTGTGATAATTACAACCATTACAAAGTGGGGAAAGACAGAGTGTAGAGACAGGGCTTGCCCCAGGAGAGAAGTGTTTGAAGAAAGCTCTGTCCCCCTGGGATGTTGCTATAACAGGGGACATCCTCCTGGGAGTTACGTCATGGGGGCCTTGATGAGGAAGATGTATGGGCAAGTGCCAGCTTGGATGCCAGGTTATGGGGGAGTGTTGGGAGCTCCTGCAGGCCAAGCTGTGACTCATCAGCTCTCTGGTAAGGAAGTGACCCATGGCAAGCAAATGGAAAAATACTTCCTATAGATGAATGAATAGGCCCCGCTTTCCTAAAGGGCAGATGATGTCTCCATGCATATCCTATTGGCTCTACGGAGAACATGGTTAATGCGCATCTTATAAACATGGCCACTGAAGGCGTCTTTGCTGCCACTTCATGCACTATCAGAACAACAAATGCCTGCAGGTATTAATATCTCATTTAGTCATAATTGATTTGACTTAATTTAATCATAAACCCAACCTAGGAAGTGGAACACGAGAGCTTAGAAGGATGGAACAGGTCAGGGGGAGAGGGCTGGAGAGATGGGTAAGTGGTTAAGAGGACTGGCTGCTCCTCCAGAGGACCTAGGTTCAGCTCCTAGTATCCAGGTTGGGTGGCTCACAATTACATGTAACTCCAGCTCCAGGAGACTCAAGGGCCTTTTCTGGACTCTATGCACAAAGATCTACACACACATACAAACAGAAAGAGAGAGAGAGATCTTTTTTTATTTTTACCTTTTCAAAGAAAGGCTTAACGATTCACTCAAGGCTGTCCCACAGAGACTGGAAGTGTGTGCCCCTTGGAAATTTCTCCCCCTACAGTAACTAGGATGACCTCGGCTGACAATGCCCTTGTGTGAGGGGTGCTCATGTCTGGATTTGATAAGAAGCCTGAGTTCAGAGCACCCAAGCTCCAAGTGAGCACTGTCAGACTGAAGCCCTGTGCCCCTTCCACTCTCTGCCAATCCACCCCTTTCCATCCTCTGGGGCGGACAAGAGACAAGACTTCCTGTGGCTTAGCCTTTTTCCGTGTCTTAGAGACCTTAAAACATCAACATTTCTGGGCATTGTGGTCAGTGAATCCAGCATAGTCAGGAATGCATGCCTAGCTCAGGAGTCACCAGCGCTGGAGATATTTGCTACCCTGAGGATTTCCAGCAAGGTCTAAAAACAAGTTTGATTGCCACAGCCCACGGGGAGGGTGGGGCTAAGGGCAGCTCTCCACAGGGAGGCTGACCTGCTCCCAATGCCCAGGCTTCAGGAGACTCTGACTTCATCTGCTTGTGTGTCCTTCATCTCTTCTTTTAAAAAGAATACACACACACACACACACACATATTATTATATTCATTCATTCATTCATTCATTCATTCATTCATTCATTTATCTATAGCAAGTATTTTTTTCCATTTGCTTGCCCTGGATCACCTCCTTACCAGAGAGAAGAGTAAGAGCTTGGGCTGCAGGCCATATATATATAATATACACACATATATATGGGTATGTTATATGTGTGTGTGCATGTTTGTATGGATACAGGGAAAAAGTTGCTGACTGGTGAAAACACTCTCATTAATACGTAACTCACAGAGACAAGTTACTCAGAACTGCCATCAGCAGCCTGCTGCATGTTCTATGGAATGGTTTCCATTTTCAAAGATTTATTTTCATTTACGTGAAATACAATGTGTGTGTGTGTGTGTGTGTGTGTGTGTGTGTGTGTGTGTAAGTGCTCATGGAAGCCAGAAAGGAGTATCAGATCCTCTGCAGCTGGATTTACAGGTAGTCAAAAGTCACCTACGTGGGAGCTGGAAACAGAACTCTGGTCCTCTCCAAGAGCAGCAAATTCTCTTAACCACTGAGCCACCTCTGCAGACAGTTTCTACCTGCGTTTGCATATAAATACGATGCCCTTTAATGAGTCATATTGCCAGGTAGCCAGGATGCTTTTGGTCTCCTGAACTATAACTTTTTGTCCTCGTGATTTCTTTTTGATGGTTACATTTTCTCCTCTGTTTATTTAGCCCTTCTCCTAATACCAGCACATGGACTGTTTGCAGGTTTGGCTTAACAACAAGCAGCCTCCAGGAATATACCGCAGTCACTTCTTCCCCACTGGGATTGAGATCCAGACATGGTCATAAAGAAGGGCAGACTTAATTTTTAATCTCAATAAAAGCTGAAATGCCATCTTCGCAAACATACTCCTACTATGAATGTGTATGCATGTTGCCACATTTTCATCAAAGTGGAATATTATTATGCTTTCCAGTTTTAGCCAGCCTGGGAGGCTAAATACAAAAGGTCCATACAGGGTTAAGATGCTCTTCTTTTTTGAAGGGCTCTCCAGGGAGAGATGTTGACCTTGACCAGTTGATATATGTACGGGATGGGAGTGACTCATTTTCAGAGCACCTACTGTGTGCTGGGCACAGGCCCCGAGGCTTGCCCTACACATGGAATATAGTCTCCTACTGCCCAAGACTATTAGAGACCACAGCTTCAGTGGTGAGAAAATGCCAGGAAAAAATGCCAGCTTGAGAATTAAGAAGGAGAAAGGAACCTCGGGAAAGATGCTGGTGAGAAGTGTCCTATCCCACGGGCGCCTTTGCAGTGAGATAGCCCACCCACAGGTACTTTTCCAGTGGGATATCCCATGAAGTTCAACACCCCTGAGACCTGGTACCCCTAAATCACTGTCATCCAGAGTAACCCCACAGCTCACAGAGGTGAAGCATGTGGAAAGGACACACACAGCAAGCAAGCGACACAGCCCAATCAGAGCCCCTGCCGTTAAGTTCCGGGGCTCCTTGTCTCGGGCACTCACTGGCAGTGTGACACGCTCTGGGAAGGGTGAATGCAGCCAGGGCAGCGGGATACAGGTAGGGAGAAGGAAAAGGACTTTGCAAATTCCCAATCTTTCTTTTGCCTGGGATTCGAGAGGCAGGCTCCTCACAGGCTCCAGGGGGTCCCTGCCCCCCCTCCTCCAATCAGCCTGCACACTCATCCATCCATCCATCCAAACTGGGTAGAGTCCCCTCCCCCATCTTTCTTCACAGTGCTCACTACCTGCCACACACCGACCAGCAGCGGCCTCTGTCCAGGGTGCTGAGGTGGGGGGGGGTACCTGTATAATTAGATTTTCCTCCACTTTGAATTAGTCGGGATCCTGCCTAGAGTGAGGCACAAAAGCTTTGCTAATGACTCTGTCTACAAACTGGCACTGTGCAAGTGTGTGTGAGCGTGTTCATTTGTATCTCGCGCACACACACACACACACACACGCATGCACAAACACACACACACACACACACACACACACGTACACACACGTGCTCTGAGTGCATTCCCGTCTGTGTATGGGGCCACGAGGCTCAGTCTCATCTCACTCCACAGGTTCGTTATAGATTTCTCTTGGTGGAGCTGAGGGGTGGGAGGGGACAGGACCAGATGGCAGACAGGAGGGTGGCTGTCGGCGCTGCCTCCTCCTCCTCTCACCAAGCAGATGCCCTCGGAATGAGGCCCGGAGGCACAGGCAGGATTAGAGGGGGAAACTCCGTATCAATTAGTGTCAAAGGCCTGGTGCTGGGAGGGGGGGAGGAGTAGCCAGTTGGCTCTGGCTGGTGGGGGAGGGGCTGAAAGCTGGTTGGAGGAGGGGATTCTCTGCGCACCCCACAGGGGCTAAGACAGATTCACCCTTACATAATTGGGGCAGCACCTGCCACTCCTATAAGCCCGAATAGGAGAAAGGGCCAGCTTCCATCTTGCAGCCGCTGGCCTGGCCTAATCCTTCTGTTCGGGCTGGAATATCATGAGGTGCTGTGTGCCACTAAATAACATTAGATTTGCACAATACTAATAGGCATTAGGTTTTATTAATCTTGTTCTTATTCTTGCAGCTGAGATTATAAAAAAAAAAATTCTTCTAGCAAATGACTAGTGTTAATCTTGAAGCTGAACACTGGGTGTAGACCAGACAGGAGGATGAGCCCCATCTAATCCTCTTGTTGGCCTGACAGGACTTCTGTTTCATGGACAAAGGAGCTAGATCCCAGAGAGGGTAGTCAGGCTGCCTAAAGCCACACAGCTAGTAAGGACGGGCTGCCCAACCCGGTCAGAAATGAGCTAAGTAAATCAGAAGAGCAGAGGTTGTCAGCACTCCTTCCTAGGGTGGGATTAAGGCCACACTGATCTAAAGGAATAATGCATCTAAATCCTTGCTTTTTGCCCTAAAGTGATCAAATAAAGAAAGACATTTGAATTTCAAATCTTAAGACCAAAATTTAAGCCCAGGCTGATATACCTGAGCTGTATGGCCTTAGGCAAGTGTCCCAGCCTCTCTGAATTTTTTTTCTCTACGTCTTGATGAAATCCTGTAGCAACGGTGGCTAGGTAAATTTTTTTTTTCTGCTACGTACTTATCATGGAGTACTATGTGGGCATTGAAAATGGTGGGTGAGAGGAACAGGGAGGCCATGGTAGCTCACATCTGTGATCCCATCGCTTGGCAGGTTGAGGCAGGAGGATGGCCATGGATTCTAGACCAGCTGAGGCTACATGTCAACTACTAGCTGGCCAGGGCTATAAAACAATACCTCAGGCTGTGTTGCTAAGTTATTCTAAGTGCTCAGCTCTTTTCCTCTGTGGTTAAGGAACAGGGTGATGGGAAGAAATGAATAAGGAGTTAGTGAGAAGAGAATCGTAAATGCTGAGGTATTCCTCAGTCACAGGATGCTATGTTTTGTTTTGTTTTTTTAATTTTATTTTCCACATCAGCGCTTACAAAGCTATGTGTTAACAAAGCTAAATATATTAGCAGCTGCCTTCCTCCCCACTGCACTGACCCGCTACATGTGGTGAAGTCCAGGGCCTGGGTCTGCACACTGGGGTGTCCCACAAAGGCGGGGGCCGGTCTGCAGATCTGAGGAGAGTAGATGGGGGAGCAATGGGAACCAGAGCCCCACGCATCTCAGACGCTTACGGCAGACCACTTCTGTCTGGTTCTGGTTGGAACCAAGGCTCCTAGAGGTTCAGGGGCTGCTGGGGAGGTAAGGGTTAACCCACAAAGCCATAAAGCTGACCCTGGGGTGGCCCACTTAGGCGACCATCTGCCAGCAGGCCTGCTGCCAATCACAGGCAGAGCCTGCCTTCTGCAGGCTCCTCCTCTCAGCCCACACAGCCGCCCACAGGCTCCTGTGGCCTCTGTGTCTACAGCCAGGGCCCCTGGCAACAACCTTCCATTCCTCCCCCATCCCAAAAGCTTCACTGGCATCTGCAGCAGCAGGGGTCACTGATGCTGCTGGCCCTGTGGTCCCATTTGACCCTGGAAAAGGTAATGGTTGCTCCGTCATATGTTTAAGGAGGCGGCTGTGTCTCACAGAAGCTCTGTTGTTTGGTCAGGGACCAAAGTCTTGGGAAAGAGTTTAGACTCCTGAGGGAAAGGCACCCACCCAATCCTAACACACACATCCTATGCCTTCATATTCCCCCAAAGGCAGAAACTCCCTCAGGATAACGGGAGGAGCCAGAGGGGGTGTGATGCCCCACATCTCATTGCCGAGGAGTGTTAGAGGGAACCAGGGAACCGGTTTCAAATCTCCATCCCACCTCCTACCCAGCTTTGGTTCTGCCCAAGGCAGGAGATCCCATTTAAGGTGTCATGTAAGGAGGTTTTAGCACCTCTTCTATTGCGCCTGTACCCTGCATCAGATCCTTGTAGACCAGAAGACAGGCGAGAAAGGAGTTAAGCTGAGAAGCAGATGGAAGAGAATAGAATCCTCCTTGGAAACTGCCCAAATGTCAGACCCAGCAACTCAGGACTGTCAGCCAACAGGAGGGAGGGAGAACAGGGAAAGCTCCCAGAACAGATGGGCTAGCCAAGGCACCAGGGGGTTGAAATGGCCACCATAATCGTAATATCCCAAATTCCTCTGGTGCATTCCTGTTTTCAAAGCTCATTCAAATCCATTAACTTATTGGAATCTCATGACTTCCCTGGACAGTAGATGGCCAGCGGCTGTGAGGCCCATCTGGCAGAATGAAGCAATGGAGCTCAGAGAGGTTAAGCATTTACACAAGGTGACACAGCTCATTTGTTGTCAGAATGCTGAACAAGAGAGTCAGGTCAAATCCAAAGCCAGACATCCATGTATTTGGAATCCCATCCTCTTGTGCTCCACTCTGCACCCTTAACCGATGACATATTTAGTAGTGAAATAGCCACAGTGACAATAATAAAGCCAAGGCATTTCGCTCACTTTGTGGTAAACATTCCTTTAAGCACCCGATGTATAGTTTTTCATTTAATACTCACTTTGGCCTTATGTGCAGTTGACGAGACCACCAAAGGCAGATCGAGGATCAAGAGACCAAGGCTCACAGGGTGGCTGACACTTGCTGAAGGACACAGCTTTAAAAGGGAGGTGCTCCATCAACTTTCCCATCTATAAAATGAGACCTTGGCTTCTGAAGGCCACAGTTCATCTGCCTCAAGTCCTCTCCACAGAAAAGCGTTCTTCCCAGAGCCGGAGGCACTCCTCCACCTTCTTAAGACAGTCGGGGGTTGGGGACCCCCACAGTGAACCCCTCGTAGAACTTTTATTGTTTACTTGTTTATATGCTCATTTCACACTAGGCTTTAATGCAACTGGCAAGATGGGGATCTGAAGCCACGGGAACCACAGGTGTGGTTTCATCTTCTTTGGGGGAGTCGGGTGCCACTACAGCACAGTGGGGTCATGACGGAGAGGGTGCTTCTCAGAGGGCTGAGAAAGAAGGGACGAGAGCTGCAGGGGCAGAAGGTGGTTTGGAGAGGTCTGGGGAACTTCTATTTTCCAAGTATTGCACATCACCTCTCTTTCTGCCCACCCCCAGTCCCCACAGGAAGTTAAGTCAGTCTGGGGGATCCTTGCAGAATGAACACAGTCTTTATCTTGCACACTAGTCCTGACTGCTGGGTGGGCTGACTCACGAAGTAGACGTGAGTGAGCCTGACCAGGCTGCTGATCATCTCTGATGTGTTGAAGCCCTTTCTGGTTCTGATCTACCTTTTGCCAAAAGGATGTGCTGGTAGCATCTGTGACCCACAGGGTGGGGAAAAAGAGAAATCTGGGTGGCACCGAGAAATCCAAAGGAAGCCAGGCTTTGTGTCAGGACAACTGCTCCTTTGACACAGGAGCAGTTGTGTCAAACCCACTGCATTTTTGCAAAAGGACATGCTGGGAGGAAGTTTGCCTCTGTGGGACCTCACATCTGCTCCATAAATGTGCCTGACACAAAGGAGGCAGGCTTAGGATCACATGTCATATAAAGCAATGCCTCGGTAGGAGGCAGATGACAGCCAGGAGCTGATGGCACAGGAGGCTGAGGCCCCATTACCTCAGGGGTTCACTACGATGAGGACTTTGAAAAGGAAGAGGCAGCAGTGCTCCCACGACTCTATTGAGAAATGAACATAGAAGGATCGAGTGGAAAAGGCAGATCGAAGCCCCCTGGGGAACTGCAGAAGGATGAGCCTTTCCAGAACTTCCTTGCTTTCTTTCTATTGCCCATGAAGACAACCCATTTTGTCTTAGCTATGCGGTACCTCATTTTTAGTGAGTGTCTTTGCTTATAATGAGCCTCCAAAAAAAAAAAAAATCTCAAAACCATGAGGGGAGGTAAGTAGGAGAAACAGAAACTGGATATATATAAAGTTGCCTTTGATTTAAAGTGAGCTACACAGCGGCTGACTTCAATCCTTCACACAGTCAGTCTGTGGGAACCGAGGGTTAAGGATGCCACAGAGCCCTAGAGTCTGGGACTCCAGAAGTGATGGAATCAGGGCGTTCAAAGGTAACTACCTGTGGGCTGTGACTGGAGGGGTCGAGGAGAGGAGGGAAATGGCTCCAGTGGGTTGGTTCCAATTATTTGTCTGATTCTTTTTTTTTTTTTTTTTTTTTGTCTTATTCTTGACTACAACTGTACCTGGAGCCTGTCCATCTTCTCCTATGTCCTTCCTCCTTAATCCAGAGGTGAAGACTTAAAGAGAACGGGTATCCCTGTCGCATGGGATTCATCCCTCTGCTTTAGTGCCTATAGCTGGATGATCTTGAATGACTCGCACCATCTCTCTGGGCTCCAGTTTTCTTGACAGTAAAATGAAGACAATGAAAATGTAGCTGCCGTGGAGGGCAGCTGTGAGGACGGTGCTGTATAATTAAATAAACACTCAATAAATTCTCAGCGTAGTGCTGCTAACATTCCCGTCAGCTTGCCCTCTCACACTGGGAACAGTCACCCTACCTTGCAAGGGCAGAGATCAGCTCTCTCAGAACCGAGAGCTGCTCACTCGCAAGCACGTGGTCAAAGCATCTGTGTGAGTTGGAGTTCTGATGTGGCTGTCGTAATTCAGAACGGAATGGGGACTGAGGCCGTGTTGTGATATGGCTTTCCAGTCACTGGTCTATTCCCATGGGACAGATATCTGTGATGAGCAATTAAAATGAAAACAGGTGTACTGGGGTTCCAGGTCTGGAAGGGTTGGTATTTCGGAGGGATTGGTCTATGCCTGACTCTGTTGCTATGGGCCTGGTGTGAAATAGAGCATCAATGCAGAGAAGACCTCATGGAATAAGGCTGCTCCCCTCATTCTGGCCAGGAAGCACTAAGAGGAAAGGCAAGAAATTTCCAGAAAGCCTGGCTTTTTGACACTTACTGTCTCTAACCAGGCCCCACCTACTCACAGCCTGTGACTTTATCACTGTATTAATCTGCTGATGAACTTACAGCCTTTGGGATTCCAGCCATTCACCACTCACACACCTCTCTACTGGCAGCCAAACCAAAGTAACGACACATGAGTAAGTTCTTAGACATTTTTTTTTAATTCAAAGTATGACATGGGGAAGGAAAATCATACTAGAATGGAGTCATAAATGACAAAGTTACCATCCTTATGCCCACTTATGTCACTGACCTGCTCAACAAATGTGAACTAGATCCTGACAGTTAAGCTGGCCATCCTACTTGGCCAGCCACACACAGGTTTATAACAATTATAATGCCCATTCTCAGAATCGCCAAGAATTCAGTGATAAAAATCTCTCTCACAATTCAAGTGCTCTTATTTAGTTAGTTATTTTTTTGACAGGGTCTTGGTATGTAGCCCTGCAAATCCTGGAACTCTATATGTAGACCAGGATGACCTCAAGCTCATAGAGATCCACCTGCCTCTACTTCTCACGTGCTGGAGTTAAAGGTGTGCATCACCATATCTGGCTTCTAGATGCTTCCTAAGGAAAAAAGGTGCATCCATTCATCTTTGCATCGTAAGAACCTAGCACTGATACCAATTTCTAAAATATTTTGTACATATGTTCCCAGAATAAGTAAATATATATATATATATATATATATATATATATATATATATATATATA
>NW_026590062.1:5811871-5822486 GCF_907164565.1 Psammomys obesus
ATATATATATATATATATATATATATATATATATATATATATATATATATATATGTGAAATGCCCATTAGCAAATACCAAACAAGACAAGAGAGATACCACCCAAGAATCAAAGAGCAGCTGGGACATAACACAGATGGAAAAGTACTTGCCTGTAAGCATGATGACCTGAGTTCTATCCCCAAAACCCATGTAAGAATGAGCCCCATATTTTAATTCCACACAGGGGAGGCAGAAACTGATGGATCCCTGGGGCTCTCAGGCACACGAGTGTGAGCATGCACACACACATGTGCACGCACACACACACACACACACACACACACACACAGAGAGAGAGAGAGAGAGAGAGAGAGAATGAGACAGAGAGCTGGAGAAAGAGGGACGACGATATCAAAGAGAAACATACAGATAATTGGAATTATTTTTTTGTAGCCAGCATTCAGTGAACACTAACACCGTGTTGGGTAACTGAACTCAGTGCTTTGTCTATTATCACATTTCATACCCCTGAAATGTTGGGTGGACTCTAGAAATATCTTAAGTTTTAAGTTGCATGCTTTCCAAATGGTGAAAAATTATTCCATCTCACCTGCTTCTACCTGGACTGGAACCATTCCTTGGTCCAGTGTATCCAGGCAGTATATGCTACCCCTGCCCCATTAGTCCCTTACTGACAGAGTTGTTAGATTGACTATTGCAGTCCCATTACAATGCTGACTGTCAAGTAACCGTTATTACTCTTGGTACCAAAGAATGACCAATTATATGTGTCTTATAGGTCCAAATGTGTGTACACAGCTAGGAGGTACCTTATGGGGACACGGAATAGCCCTTGGCAGCACGGGAGCATTGGGAACTGACATCAGAGGTTTGGAAGATGAGGCTACGGTCTCATGGCTAGACCACGTCAAGCACCAACTTAGGTTAGATTGGTCCCAGCCACCCTCCATTTCCAGCTGCTTCTTGAGGGGACTCACAACAAATGTAGTGACACCTAACCCATGGCTAGGTGGCTTACAATCACAGAATCTATGTTTCAACGGCAAACACGCCCCTCACCTCTTATTCCTTTGTGCTTTCCTTTCCTGGAGTCACCTCTTGTGCTTAGAACAGTGTCACCCAGCTGTGGGCTGTGCGCTGGCCTAACAACCCTGGGATGGTTTCCACAAGGCAGTCACCAAAAACATTATTAATACATTGAGGATGTGTGGATTCTTGGTCCCAGGGTTTGGTTTCCCATGGAGTCATTAGGCTGGGGGGATGGGGGGTGGATGCTAACTCTAAACGATGATACTCTTTGGTTACAGATGACCAAGCCAGCTCCAGCCAGTCCCCTGGTAATTGCTCACACTTATCTTTAAGGGGAGCCAGCCTGAGAAGAATTGCTTTCTTCTGTAAGATGGCCGGAGGTATGTGGCGGGGTCTCAATGGTGCAGTGCGCTGTCTCTGATGTGTGCTTGTGCTGGGCTCATTCCCAGTTTGATGTCTCCAGTCTGCACAGTAGCCTTGGGGGAGATTGATACAACCTGTTCTGCGGCTGATAAAACTGAGACTTCAGGGGGTGAAATCACAGAAGAGAAGAGACCTCGCTGTACTATCAGGTTCCGTGAGCATGGCGCAATGTGTCATGTGCCAAAGTACCACACAAAGTTCAACCCAGAGCACAGCAAGGAAGTCTTTCCCAAAGACTGGCATTATTAAAAAAAATTTTTTTTTTTTTAAATGAAGCATCTCACTATGTAGCCCTGGCTGTCCTGGAACTCTATATAGAGAAGGCTGATCTTGAACTCACAGAAATCCGTCTCTCCCTCCAGCTCTGGGATTAAAGGTGTGCACCACCACAGCCAGTTAAATCTTTATTTACTGTTATTGTATGTAGGTGTTGGGGAGGGGAGAGGGTGCCACAGCATACAGCCTGCCAGCCTGGGCAATGTGAGCCCTGACTAAAGAAACCAAAAACCAACCAGAAGAGGAACGCCCCTGCCTTGTAGGTATTGCGACTTAAGTAAATGAACATGTATGAGATACTCAGAACAATGCCTGGCATGATTGCCATTTGCACAAATAGCTCTTAGTTCTCTCATCTCAGAAATGGAAAGGAAAAGTGGTCTCCCCCCCCCCTTTCCCGACGATTCCATAATATGAGAGTCTTTAAAAATGCACTGCACAACTCTGCAGGTAAGATAAATCACCCTTAAGCTTCACACAGGCAGGACACAGCTGGGGAAAGACACCGCAAGAGGGAACCAGGCCCCAGGAGTCCACACCCCCACACCTTCCGCCCGCCCGGCACTCAGGGGCTTCAGGTGAGACGAAGCTGGCGCTGTCCAGACAGACTCTAAGCTCCAGGGTCCCGGCAGTGGATCTGGCTTTTGTAGCATCACAGCAGCCTGATGGGGGCACACCAAGCCAGAACTAGTGCCTGCATGCAGAGCATGTCCTCCGCTACTTGCCTGAGGTGATCACGGGATGTGTGCTCTCCGCTCAGCATCCTCACATTCAACAGCAAGTGCCCAGCTCCTCAGGCTCTTCACACCCCACCAGGGAATTCGAACAATGCCACCCTGCCTTCCGAGATGGTTTCTCACATCTTCTCCTGCCCTGTACTCAGCTTCTCTGGTGCTCTGTGACTCAATAAACACTTGTCCATCCAGCATGTGCCAAAACCAAGCTGGATGCTTTCCTGATGCACGCACACTAAGTCCTTCTATCTCTGAGCACCCATCCCACCCCGCCTCACCCCAGGGTGTCGAACACAGTATATATTCACAGTTCTCAGGAAATGTGAGTTGGGGAGCAGTCGTGTCCTGAGCCTTGTGCTGTGATGTGAGTACGGAGATAAATAAGGCAAAGCCCTTTGGCCAAATGTATACAACCACACACACACACTAATTACCATGTTCCTAGATGATTCCTCTATTGACACTTCCATTTCTCAGCCTGATGGTTTATGTATTTAACAGTAATTATCAGAGCTGGTTAGCCGCCGACTAGCTTCTCTAGCCTAAGGCCAGTGACATCACCTTCTGAATGCTGTTTGCTCCTGTGCAAAATATGTTGTGGTACAGAAAGGGATCCCGCTATGAACATTAAGACACGAAGTGAATAAGCATGGTGTCTACGGCATGCATGGCAGGTCCTCAACAGTTAGTAGTGGATATGAGTTTTCAAACACACCCCCTTCTCCAAGAAAAAGAAAGACCTTTCATGTGCACTGCAGCCTCCTTCATCCTGCACCAGTGGCAGACATCACTAATCGATCTTAGATGCTGCCCTAGAAGCTACCTCAACCCGGTGCTTCTGGCGGCCATCATTCGTTGATTTGTGGCTATGGGCCATGTGCAGAGCTCTGCTGTCCTGTTGTTAGCCACTTCGTTCAGTATGTTGTCACTCTAAGGGACAGCTCATCCCTCTTGGAGCACTCTCATTGGGTGTTGAGGTAACCTCCCCAGCTACTGAGTCTCGGGCTCAGGTGCATGCAGGAGGTGCCTATTAGATGCAGGTATCAAACATCGGGCCCTGCCTAGCACAGTTGCTTCCATTCTGCTGACTCGCTGATTAACAACTTGGAGAGGTCACTTTTCATCTCCACATAACTTTCCTCTCTCAAGTTTAAGTACACTGCATGGGAACATGACGTTTGAAAGCTGGATGGCTGGCATATTAGGGGTATGGCTTTGAATTGTGGATATTCTTCCAAGACCTATCATACCCATATAGTCAGCATACCCATCTGTACACCGGAGATACAGTGCATCTCAGAGGCCTGGGGGACAGGGTGCTTAGGGACAACTGCATTGGAGAGGAGCAATGCTTTGAGATATTAGCCTTAGTGGATTTCCTTCTCTCTCTATTTCCTGACTCTAAGGGTAGAGTCAGGTTAGGACTCTACCCTTCCTGCCCAGGGAGGCTGTGTCAAGGCTGAAGACAGGAAGGATAGGAGCACATCTCAGTTTTTGCTTTTCGGAAGTCCTGAAGCCCTTGTTGGGGGTCTTAGGAGAGAGGCTCGAAGAAACACAAAATTAGAAAAAAAAGAAAGAAAGAAAGAAAGAAAGAAAGAAAGAAAGAAAGAAAGAAGAAAGAAAGAAAGAAAGGTTCCCCTGAACAAAGAGGTGGCTTAGGAACAGAGAAAGAGGAGAGGGAGGGAGGGGAAGGGGAAGGGGAAGAAGATATAGACAGAGAGGGAGAGGAACCAGTTAGGTGCCACATGGGTGGGAACAATGTACATCACCGTGGTAACATGTTTCAACTGATAACCAGTGGCTAGAGTTGTACCAGATTGGGAAACCTTGGGCAAATTGAATAACCTCTCTGAACTTGTCTGCTTGCAATATGAAGGCTGTTTTCAGTGATGCCAAGTGTGAGTATAAGGGAGTGGAAATAGATGGTAAACCTTGGTGCTTAAGAAATGTCTACCCACCCCGCCGTCTACACCATCTCTGGGCCTACACCTCCCTGGGGTGCCATGTTGAAGTTTTGGTCTGTTCCAGAACACATGTGGGGGTCTAGAGCAATGGTTATCAACCTTCCTAGTGCTGTGACCCTTCATTTCTTCATGTTGTAGTGTCCCATAACCATAGAATTATTTCCATTGCTAATCAAAACTGTAACTTTGCTAGCTATGAATTGTAACATAAATATCTGACATGCAGGATATCTGATGTGTGACCCCTGTGGGTCATGACCCATAGGTTGAAAACCATTGGTCTAGGGTGATAACTAAGCAGTGATGAGCACTTGCTGTTCTTGCAGAGAACCTGGGTTCAGCTCCCAGCCCCTACATGACACCTCACAGTGATCTATAACTCCAGTTTCAGGGTATCCTACCCCCTCCTTTGGCCTCCATGAGCACCAGACATTCACAGGGTATGTAAATGGAGGTGAAACACCTATATGTGTAAAATAAAAATATCTTTAAAAAGGATCGAATAACAGCTAACACGGCTGTCTCCTTTCCCTGAAAAAAAAAAAAATGTAGCCCATTTTATAGTGCGAGCATGGAGCTGAGAGGATATAGACGACTTCGTGAAGGCCTTGCCTCGCAGGTCCCAACATGAAGCCTGTAGTGCAGGTGGAAGTATGAGTCCCAAGTGTCACCTGCAAGGCTCCCAAGGCTCCATGAGCAGTCTGATAATCTGCTTTTTTAGGACAGCTTCACCCAGAAGGGCTATGTGGTCTTCCCTCTGGGCAACTGCCCAGTGCAGGAGAGAGCAGTAACATCCCACCATTTCCCCAGCCCCAGGAGCTAAGCCTCAACTCAAGGCAGGTCCTTCCTCCTGTCCCTGAGCCCTGAAGAAATCACAGAGATGCATGCTGGCAGGACAGAGGGGGCCTTGGAGGTGACACTCAGTGTTCTATACCATCACCTAAACTGCAGTCCTCATGTCGACCTCTGTAAGGCCATGCTTACCTCTGAGCTCCATGCTCATACTCTATAAAATGGGGGTTTACGCAGAGCGTTGGGGCCAAGATGTGGTGAAATTATTGCTGTAAGTTGCTAACACTGAGACTGCTTTATGGATGGGAGAAGGCCACAGTTGTGTTGTGTAATTGCTAATTCCTGTGGCCTTGCCCAAGGTACTTTCCTACAGGTGTGGCCCTGTTTCTGACAGTGGTGACTTCCAGTCTGTTTTCTGATGGCTAATTATTTGTACACATGCCTCCCAGACCCAAGTGTAAGGAGCTTCAGAATGGAGGCATTTTTTTTAATTGTTAGGCTTTGCTCATAATAGAAGATCAATGCTAAGTGAAGGCATGGGTGAGCAATGGAAAGTAAGATGTGAAATCCCTTAACACAGGTTTAAGGAAAGGTCCATGGCAAGTGCTGTGTTTTGATTTGTTTTGTTTTTATTTTGTTTGTTTCTGATAGGAATGGCATAAATACAGTCATGAAAATGTCCAGTGCAAAAATAAACCCAGAGCAAAAAGGAAACCTGAGGTCTCTGAGTTTTGGATGCTGTTTAGGTTTGAGAAAGGGTCTTGCTCTGCACCCAGGCTGAACTTGAACTCCTGTATTCCCTCTCTCAGGCTCCCAAGTGCTGGTATTACAGGTGTGTTCCATTGTGTCTGTTAAGTGTTGGGGAAGGAAACAGGATTAGAAGAGTGAAGCAGATGTTCCGAACTGTTACCTTTAATCATTAGTTAAATAAATAAAGTAGATGCTCAATAAATATTGGTTGGATGGGAAGATGGATAGATGGGTAGGTGGATGAATGGACAAGTGGATAGGTGAATGGATGAGTAGACAGATGGGTAGATGGATGGATGAATAATGGGTATATGGATGGATATATGAGTGGATAAATGGGTGGATGAAAGAGTAGATGGATAGAAAGGTGTATGTATACATGGGTAGATGAATACATAGAAAAAGAGTAGTTTGAAAACAGATGAATACCTGGAGAAGAATATGTCTACATGCTGAATGAATGAATGAATGAATGAATGAATGAACAACTAGATGGATAGGGTAGATAGGTAGGATAGATGGATGGATGGGTAACTAGATGGTGGATAAATAATCAATGGATATAAGATGTATCATGAATGAATTACTAGAAATGAGTGAAGTGCTGGGTCAAGTTCCCAGCAATCATGAGGAATCACGTATGTGAAAAAATGCCACAACTGCCCAATGCCTGTGCCCAGCTGGGATAGCCTGGAGTAGATGGTGCCTGTGTGTAGGTGAGCTAGCCGGGGGTAGGTAGTCTCAGTCAAAATTTACTCTCCTTGTCTTTATTCCCTGGAAAAACTTGCTTCCAGGGAGGAAGTGACACTAATGTAGCATCAGACTGACAAGTCCAAAATTGAAAGCAGCAGGCAGCGCCGATGGATGGATGCCCTGAGCCATGCCCTCTCCCATGCCCCACTGTGGCACCAAGATGGAGCAGGATGGAGCCACATATTGGGTATGAAAGCAGCTTGCCAAGAGCTTCCATGCTTCCATATGGCACCCCGATTTCCTTCCTATGTCTGGTGAGCAGAGTGGGTGTTTCAGACAGCTTAAGATCCAAGCCCTAGCTCTCATATCACCAAGCTCTGTGACCTTAAGCAAATGGCCTACCTCTCTGACCTTCTTGTCTACAAAGTGTCACAGTACCCAGCTACCTCAAAGGGCGAAATGCTTTTTCTGCAGTCAGTCACCCTTTGAGGGTACCAAGTACTCAGAAACCATCTTCAGTAGTTATGATTATGTTTTCTGATGGGTGAATTCTGGGGAGTGAGGAGATCTGGATTTCCACATACTGTATGACTTGGGCTTTTCCCATGACTACCTTTTTCCACCTGCATAGTCAAGCACAGACTTCTCAAACTCTCAGGTGGAAGGTTTATTCCAATCAGGGGTAAAACTTCAGTGTCTCTTCCATGGAACTCTGCTCCACACCCAAATTCTTTTTGGACCTGAACCTGAGTGGCCAAGGGCAACCATGTCCAATACTCAGGTCCCACCAAGAATCAATAATCATCCCATCTCCATGTTACAGACCAGACTGCTGAGCTCATGAGTAGCTAAGGATGTGCTTGAGGACACATAGCTTTAACCAGAGGACAAGCTGCACAGCTCCTTCCCCAGGCACTTAAGGAGTATCTTTTTGGTAAATGAGAGCTCTTGCTTTCCTGTGGTGGGGTGCCCAAAGGGCACAAAGGAACACAAAATATGGAGAGATACAGCAGGTGGAACTTTAGATCCAAGTGTAGGTAGCAAACATCAGATTGTCTTTAGTAGCAAGTTGCATGAGCCACAGCTGCGATCTGCATCTGCTTCATCCTGAGACCCCCATGGGGGGAAAAAACACCCAAATATCTCCACCATCGTTGGGACCCTACTCTCAGCACTGACAGCAGGATAGGTGTGTGCCGTTTCATGGTTTAACTTCGGGCGAATCGTCCCACACCTCTGAGCTTCATCTGTTTGTAAAAGGAAAACAGATCAATAGTTTCGTCTCGTTCCCCAGGGACCACCGAGCCTCTTGATGTCTTGGGGCTGGGTGCCCAACGGGATGTATGTCAGCAGCAGCTCTTAGAGTTTCTATCTGATGTGTCCTGAAATGCCACACTTGTTCTGTGTCTCCGTCTCTCTGTCCCTAAATTACCGCGGCTGTTTCAGTTCCTGAAATGTGCCCTCTGGCTGCTCTTCCACCTGGCTGTGAACTCACCACCACAATGAGGTGACCGCAGTGCACAGAGGGTTGAGTGGCAGAAAGCAGTAGGATGATAATGGTCTTTCAGCATTTCTGCCCCAAATACCGTGTAACACGGCCTCCAGGCCACACAGGACCAGTGCTCAGACACACACCCCCATCTCTGGAAGCGTACAGGGCCCCAGAATCACCTGCCACCTGGCTGTGGGAGGGAGGCTAGGGCAGGCAAACTGGACAAACAAAAGCCCATTGTCTCCTGGAAGCTCTGAAACCCGATGCTGGAAACTGCCTAGCTGCTCACCTGTTCTACTGGGCACAGTCTAGGGGCTGATAGGCATCTCATCATTGGACACCATATGCCACAAGAGACCCTGAAGGGGCAGGAAGGGGCCTGAGGTGGCAAGAGAGGGCTGGTGTTATGTCAACTGACTACAACAGAGATGTTCGTTCAAACCAGAGACCATGGCACTGGAGCCAGCACTCCCAGTGGCTGTTAGTTGGTTGGTTGGTTGGTTGGTTGGTTGGTTGGTTGGTTGGTTGGTTAGTTAGTTAATTTGTTTGTTGAGACAGAGTTTCACTATGTAGCCCCGGCTGCCCTGGAGCTCTGTATTCCTGGTGTTGGGATTAAAGGCATATGCCACTACACCCAGCTTTATTCTTTTAAAGGTTTTTACCTTCAATTATGTGCACATTTGTGTGGTGGGGACGCACACATGTGCAGGTGCCCTCAGAGACCAGAAGAGGGCGTTGGATCCCCCGGAGCTGGAGTTAGATGGTTTTGTGAGCTGCCCAATGTGGACCTGGACTTGGGTCATCTGCAAGTACAGTACATACTCTTAACTGCTAAGCCATCTCGCTAGCTCAGGGCTCTCTCTCTCTTTCTCTCTCTCTCTCTCTCTCCCCCTCAGCAGGAAAACCACGAATCATCCATATGCAAATATAAACTACATAGGCATTCTGTTGTTGTGCACATTGCAAATTGTGCCTCCTGGTCCTCAACCTGAGGGACCTCTAGACTCCTCAGCCCTAGCATTCTGGTGCTACCCCTCTGTAGGCTTCCGTTCTCTGTCTGTGCTTTCGCCTGTGTTACCGTTGCTCATTACTCACACGCTTAATCCCTGTAAATAAGTTCTAGGATCCCACAAGGACTGGGAAAGATGTTGTCCCTGGCGTCTGTGGTTCAAACTGTCCTATGAATTCCACGGAGAAACACCGCCGCCTCCAAACGCCTGAGTTAATCACACTCACAGAAGGAAAAAAAAATTATCTTGACTCATAGTTTTCTCCTTCTACAACGTGGGTCCAGGGGATTGAACTCGGGCCATCAGGCTTGGCTGCAAGTGCCTCTTACCCCTGAGCCATCTCGCCAGCCCACATCTCCCTTCCCACAGGCTTGTAACTGTCAATCAGACTCCCAGCTCTCTGGCTAAGCTTAACTTTTAATGAACCCAGTGAACATGACCCATTGGTGGGTGTCTGCTCTGTGAAACTGGGGGCAGGATCCTAGGTGTGAGAATCCATCACAGGATCCTCTGCACGTGACACATTTGTGTCCAGCGGATCTTAATATTTGTTTTGAACAGACATGACACATGTAGGCATGTACTACTTAATAACTGCTTTAGGCTTCAGCCCATTACCGTGTTTGCTTTGGCTTTGTTTCTATGACATCTTAATTCTGAATTTTATTTCACGGAGTTCCGCACAGAGGCTGGAGTGTGTGGGAATGCCCTCTGCAAGATTTCAAGGTGAGGAGAGAGAGACAGAGAAAGAGAGAGACTGGAGACTGCTTCTGAGTACAAGGAAGAGCTGAGGTTTACATACCAGGCCAGGAGAGACAGACAAGACTCACCCCCTGCCACCATTGGAGCAAAATCTTCCACCTCGATTCAGAGGTCTAAACAGTATCTTTTTCAGTTTCCCAATCTGATGGGTCACAGACAGAGAGACTGCTTAACTTTAACACAGGCAGGAGACACGCTTTTCGGAGTCACCTCTGACTGCATTAGAGTTGAGACAGAAGCTCACAGAAACAGACTGGAATGGGGGCCCGGGCTGCCAGGACTGCCGCCCTCCCTGGGTGGGCATTAGGAGTTGAAAACCTGGGGAATCTTTACCAGGTGTACAAGATTCCCTTTGTTCTGGCTCCTGTTGCCTCCTGGGAGGCATCTATAGCTGCAACTCCACTTTCTCTCCCTCTACTGCTCTCAAATGTCCCAAGAGTGCTTCCACCCCGGGGCCTGTCCATCGCTGTTCCTTCTAACTCCGACGCTTTGCCCCCAGCTGTCTTCAGAGCCTGCCCACTCTCATCCAGATTCCTGACAACTGCATCCCACAAAGTGCTCCTCCTCTCACCCCTTCTTCTTCATTCCACCATGGGGCTGTCACCTGACCTATTTGTTTATTTGGTTCTTCATTCCCTGTCTCCTTTCTTTCTTTCTTTCTTTCTTTCTTTCTTTCTTTCTTTCTTTC
>NW_026590062.1:5822496-5896649 GCF_907164565.1 Psammomys obesus
TCCTTTCTTTCTTTCTTTCTTTCTTTCTTTCTTTCTTTCTTTCTTTCAGAGTAGGGGCTTCCTTTTGCTGGTTGGCTACTGTACTGTGTAGTATCTCAATAAAAATGTTGAAGGCATAAATAAGTGAAAATATAACTCAATGCCACAGCCAAATGCAGCTCCCTTTGCTTTGTGAGTTCTTTCCTCTATCTGCATTTGCTACCTTCGAAGTCTGTGGGCTCACTGCCGCCCCCCTCATGATCACTGGTTGCTCAAAGAACACAGAATGCATTTATATTAGCTATCTAGACCATGAAGGACTAGAAACCTAATGGCCCACACCAGAGACAGTGCCCTTGAGCCAAAGGCGAGGAAGTTGGAGATTTTTGTATTACATGGGCCGTTCCTTTCCAGTGCCCCCCACAGGCAATGCCCCCTCCAAGTGGTTTCACCTGCTTGTACCCTCGGGAGACAGAATGATCTCTGAGGTCCTCCTGAGCACAGAAACCCCTATGCCTTCCCCCTCATCGCAGCTCACTGGTAGATTAAATTAGTGAAAAAAGTCAAGTCACATCCATTTCATAGGTCACACACTTCAGTGTGGGCGTGAACAAACATCCTTGTGCTGTGCTGGGGGAAGGGGGTGTCTCTGCCTTCCCTGTTTGAACCATATCCCTGCCCCTTCATTCCCACTCCCACCGGAAGTACGTAAACTTGACCACCTGGAGTCTCCTTTCCTGAAAACCGTGACGCCCTGGATGGAAGAAGCCGCATTTCATTCAACTTTTCCTCCCTGATGGGCCTGGCTCATTGGGATAATAAAAACTGTGATTTATTATTGATAACGAGAGCTACCACAGAAGACATCCTTCCCATGTGCCGGGCAGCGCCGTCTATATGAGCTCATTCAGTCCTCTCAATGGTTCTCCGAAGTGGTTGCTATTATTAGCCCCATTTTATGGATGAGGAAATCAAGACTGAAGTTGAATCATTTGCTAGAAGTCTCCTAGCCAGCGTGCTTGCAGGTAATAAGTAGAGCCATTGATTTGACTTCTCTGCCTGGCAGATTCTGCACACAGTCCCGCAGAGCTCAGTATCTCCGGAGAGCTGCGAAGTCATGTGCAGAAATGAGCAGAGAGGTGCTCGACATAACAGAGCTCATGATTGTTGGCTCATTGGGGAGCCAGGGGCAGGCCTGGCTAGCCTGTCCGTCCTACTGGGCACGTTCTCAGTGCATGGGCGACTTCGTTTCAAAAAGAAGAAAAGGTGAAAAACAAAATGAGAGGTGGACAGAGCCTGAATAAGAACACCCAACGGAGTCCTCTGGCTTCCATGTGCGCACACGCACACACACACACACACATAAACAGAGAGAGAGACACACACACACACAGAGACAGAGACACACATCGAGACAGAGACAGACAGACACCAGGCACAGGCACAGAAAGACACACATGGTCACAGTATTGGCATGAAGGAGAGGCAAGGCTAGGGAGTCTAAGCACCCTGTGAGTATTCTCTTGCACCTCAAAAGAGTGTCAATGAGAAGCCATTGAAGAACTCTTGCTAAGCCTATCCCACCTTGCAGGAGGACAGATCCAGCTGCCCAGAGAGTTGGGACAGGTTTTTAATTTGTTGTAACTCTGTACCAGGCCTGACGTATTCATGGAGAATGAGGTCCATTTTGGGGCCTCTTTCCTCATTACTGAAATTAGGACTTGGGGAATGCTCCACATTGTGTGGTGGCCTGGAGTCTGGTAGCAGTCTATGGGGACTCACAGGTCTGATGGCATTCGACCTAAGCTCCTCTACTGAATAATATGCCTCCTCCTTGAGCCAGCCAGACATCTTTATCTGAAGAGCCTCATTCTGACACCAGGAAGAGTTTGTTTGCAGCATATGTCATCGTTCAATGGCATCGATTAGAACCCTCAGAGTGTCAGAGAGAGAGGTGGGGCTGGGAGAGAGCTCAGCTTCCCTCAGATGGGAGCCTTGCATATTCAAACAACCCATCCATCGTCCCTTGAACATCTCCACACCCTGCCTCTTTAAGATAGAGCATTTGCCAAGCAAACACAGAAGAAATGTCACAAAGGGTCCCCACCACTAACCCCAGTATGCCATTCAAATTTCAATCTTTTAGATGCGGAAATGTTTGACCCAGCAATGTCGCTCCCTTCCCCCAGAAGAGCGTGTGTTCAATGCTAGGGCAAGTGTTTTCTGTGACCCTCAGAACGCTGGCTCTTAGCCATGGGTTGTCAGTAAAGCACCATCTAAATGCCCCTCACCCTGATCCCAGGATGGGGTCAGCACAAATGTGTTAACTGATTGCCTGGCACCAAGGGGAGTCTCAAATTAAATGGTTCAAAAGCATTTTTTTTCTGCTTTACAATTTGGCCATCTTTCCCCTCATGCAGTAAAACCTCCAATAGTTTGGAATTTATGAGGCTTTGGACAGGGACTGGGCTCCAGTCGGCTTCTGGAGTATTCTGCATGAAAGGGATTTTCGAAGAAAATTAATAGCTTGCCAAACAAATAGGAAAGGGAGTGCACACTATTTAAGGGGGTGGGGGGGATGCCATTCTAGCCCTTAACAAACACCCATCTGCAAACAGTTCATATGCTGACTTCCAATGATTTTCACATGTTCATTCTGTCCCCAGCTACGGCTGTTTATCAACATGATTATAATGGTTTGGGCTGGCTTCAAAGGCTAGGCTTTGCTGATCAGGAACTTCTTAGGTACAAACTTTTTGAGGCTGAGCAATTAACAAAGGAATTAAGGGAATGTCTAACAATGTTACTCATCTTTGGGTGGGTGAGTAGGGAGAGCTCCAAGTCTCCCTGTCTGTTGTTGATCTTATTGACTTCTGGGTGGTTCTTGTCAGGTACTATAGGGTGAGGGTTGACCTCACTGAACCTTGTCCTGTTAGACAAGGTTTACATCTGTTAGAATTTCCATTCTAAATAGCTACTCACTTCCCCCTCTGTCCCTTTTCTCTCTCTCTTATCCCTCCCTCTCCTTCCTTCTCTCCTTCCTTCCTTCCTTCCTTCCTTCCTTCCTTCCTTCCTTCCTTTCATTCTTTCTTTCTTTTCCCTCTATACAGCTCCAATTGTCAACTTGATACAACCCAGAGTCACCTGGGAAGAGAGAACCTCAATTTCAGAATTGCCTCCACCAGATTGACCTGTAGGGAAGTCTGGGGAAGCATTTTCTTGATTAATGATTGATGAGGAAGAGCCCAGTCTATTATGGGTGGTGTCATTTCTGAGCATATGGCCTGGGTTGTATAAGAAAGCAGACTGAGGAAGCCAGTAATCAGCACCCCTCTGTGGCCTCTGCATCAGCTCCTGCCTCCAGGTTCCTGCCTTCAGTTCCAGCCCTGACCTCCTTCAGTGATGCAGCATGACTTGAAGGTATAAAAGGCCACACACCCTTTCTCCCAATGTTCCCTATGGTCAGTGTTTTATAGCAGCAGCAGAGAAGCACACTAGAACACCCTTTTTCTTTTTTTCCTTCTTGGTTTCTCTCTCATTTTTCCTTCCTTCCATCCTTCCTTCCTTCCTTCCTTCCTTCCTTCCTTCCTTCCTTCCTTCCTTCCTTCCTTCCTCCTCACCCTCTCTTTCTCAGGGTCTTACCTTGCAATCTAGGCTGATGGTGACCTCACAATCACCCTGCTTCAGTGATCTGAGTGCTGGGACTACAGTTGTGCACCTCACTAAGCCAGGGTTCCTTATTTTGCTCTTAAGGAATTCCCGATGTGAACTATAAATTATATAATTACTATAAAATTGATAAAACTCATGAGATTATGGCATTAAAAAGAAGTTTAAGACTGTGGATTTCTGATGTCCCCTATATAACCCACAGGCTATTCTGTAAGGAGTTCATGGGTCAATTCAGAATGCAGACACTTATTCTCTGTGCCCCATCCCCAACTCAATAACCAGAAAGGGGAAGAGTTAGCCTTCTGTGCAGGTTAACCTCAGCTGTTAAGTAGATGAGAACTACCACTGTGGTGACGCCATTCCCTGGGCTGGGACTGTAGGAGGAAATGGCTGTTCCGGAATGTTATCACTCCTTTTCTGGCTATGGATTCAATGTGATCAGTTACCTGAAGCTCCTACCTGAGTGACCCCACCGCCATCTTGTTGTTCCATACCCTTGAACTATGAGCTGAAATGAACTTTCCCCTAAGTTGCCTTTTCAGGGTACTTTTATATCACGGTAACTGGAAGAGAACTAAGCGGCCTGCATGGAGGGAGAAAGAACTACGGAGTATTCCCCGCTTGATCTCACATGTATACATTTCACCCCAGTGTCGCTGCCCGCGTGGAGCTGAGCTTTCATAGTGTCAACTGTTAGCCTTATTTGAGGAAGAAACGAAACAGAGCTGGAGACTTTTTGTTTCCTTTTAACTGCTATGAGCTTCCTCACAGGACCAAGGTGTATGAAGCAAACACTACACGCCACACGCACTGCAGAGCTTCTTCACCTGCCTCGGTCCTCACGGCCAAGGTGGTCACAGGCACAGATCATATTTTCAAACTGACAAACGTGTTTGGTGAGGTCAACGCTCTGGTTCAGGGGACTGCACCCCGGGCTGTCTGGTGCTCACCCACACCAGCACCTAAGCCACCGCTACATGGCGCCTCGCTGTGCTCTGTCATTCTGACATCTGATTCAGACATCTGCCCGAAATCTGATACACAGCAAAACTCTTGCCTCATCAAGAATGCCTCATGGGGCAATGGGGTGGGGTGGAGTGGGGGAGAGGGGAGGGGAGGAGCCAAGGGGGATTCTGCTCAGGAAGCAGCTGTCTGATGTGTGTATGGTGCTGGGAAACCAACAACTTAAAATCCGTACCTCAGTTCCCATGCTAAATTATCTTCAGCCATAGACTTACCGTATCCAAGGAGGGACTCTCGCCTACAATCAGATATTATGTGTGTGGACCAACAGGATTGGCTGGTGGCTTACCTGCCCGCCCCCACCTGCCCACAGACTTGTGCCGATCTGACTGAGCTGGGCTTCACTCAAACAACTAAACATTTCTCATGAGCACAAGTACATAGCTTGCCTCAGAAAGAGTCTCCGGGGCTCCGCTGGAGGCATGTAGCATCTTTCTCCTTTCTCCTCTCTAGGGCTTTGACTTTGGAGCCATGACATTTCCACCCTCCGGTAGTACAGAACCGTGGAAGGGAACTGGAAACTGACCATTGCCGCATGTATCAGATGTGGGCAAGAATGGGGATGATTCTGACATTCAGTTAGTCTGCTGAAACACAATTAAGCCCAGCCTTTTCTGAGGACTTGGAAATAAATGCTCGGAAATCTCTACTCTGGCTGAGATAAAGCATCTACAAATCAGAATGTGCTCTACAGAGAGGAACTCCCAGTCACAAAAGTATTCTTGCATAATATCAACCAAGAGCTTATAGAACTCTGACATAAACTTCAAGGGTGCTTTCCAGGGAGGACTAGAAACCCAGGAAGGACATTAAGATGCACTAAGAGTGAGAAAATACCGAGGGCCCATGAAACTCTTGTGAAAGTCACACACAGATTAGATTCAAATGAACAAAAGCTGTGAGGCTAGCGCATCTCTCAGTCAATTTATACGATCGAAGCTATTGTATGTTGACAGTTTCAGACAGACAGTCAGACAGACAAATGGACAGAAAGGCAGACAGGCAGAACCATGAAGCTTCTTTGCATGGTAATATTAGGGACACTTTTCTAAATTAAAATAACACCAAGAACCTGCTCTCCTGCCCGTGTGACCATAAAATAGAAGACTGTGGACCGAACACTTCTGCTGCCAGACAAATTTTCCCTGGCTCCTCCAGCAAGGCCATTTTCTCCGGCCAGTGCAGCACTGATGTGCCAACAGTAGAAACAGGAAGGTGAAGCCGGTGGCAGAAGACCAGGGAGATAAAAGCGCTGACGTCAAACTCTCTCCAAAGAACCTCTGAGCGAGCGGACAAGTGCCAGCTTTAATGACATCTGATGTCATCCCCCCTTCCTGCAGCCCAAATCAGTGGGCTTCCCCCTCTATTGCGCCTAAGTTGTCCTCTGCTTACAGGCTCTACATTCTGCCGGTTCTTCCTGATTCCTGTCCACCCATTTCCTACACAGGATTCTCCACTTGTCGAACGACCTGTTTGAGCCTCAGTCAGAACAAAGAAAAGTTGCTGGGTGTGGGTTTGCTCTTTTCAGAGCTATTTCTCCAATCAGCTTTCGTTGACCCCACACTTGCTGGGAAGTTCTGAGTCAGTTGTTGCTACACCAGGCATTCTGTCAGGGTCTCTTTCCCAGACATGTTTTCAATCTACTCCCTAACGCAGCCTGCCAGGATCAATCAATCCTGCGAGAGGTCTCCCCAGATCTTTTTCCCTTTAACTCTCAGAACCACGCAGCCACGGGCAGCAAGAGATGAGTTTTCATACAGCCTTGATTTTTCCTGACGGAGGGCACAGCCCTTCTCAAACTCCTCTAAATCTGACGATCTAGGAAAATGCTGTTTTTCTCTGCCGTGGAAGGCATCTGTGTCCCTCAGCCCTGTCTTCTCTTCACCCCTGCCTCCTGCTCTCATTTTTTGTCTGCCTCCTTATTTCTTTCCTTACTCTCCCCTCTTGTCATTTTTTTTTTACCACCACCCCAGGGTCCACACTCATTCCAAAGTTCAAAGCCACCCAATCCTTAAAAAAATAAAACAAAATAAAACTTTCAATATTATCTTCATGCTGACTTTGAGCTTCCAGCCTTGGTTTTGGATGCCGGAGAGAAAGAATTCAACCCCAGAAGCCTCGGCCAAGGCGTGGAGGAGGGTGCTGTTTGGAGTGTATTTGGAGGAACAGCATATGGGCTTTTGTCAAAACGTTCAGAGCCCACTAGTTTCTGAGCTGAGGGTTAGAATGTACTCCCTGAACACCGGCTGAGCCAAGTTCATATTTTGTACAGCATGCCCCCACCACCTCACATCCACTACTGCCTTGCCCCCCTGACCTATAGGCTTGGGGATAGCTAAAAAAGTTTTCGGTCAAGTACATACCGGAGCCATACCGCCCACCCTAAGAAAGCAAAGGGGTTTGCATGGGAGTCTGTGAGAGTGTTGTTCCCGGCCAAAGAATTCCCGTCCCTTTCAAACAGCCTCTTCCTTACACAAGCGATTATGTCCCATGTTCCAGCGTGAGATACCGGGAATAACGGGCATAGTCCAGGCACGCTGGCCCAGCCGCCTGGGTCCGCCTGTCAAGACCCTGGGACTCAGGCAAGAAAAGGGGGAACCTTCCAGTGTCCCCAACTCAGGAACGAGGTCATTACCTTGGCAGCGGTTTGCGGGCTGTGATACTGGCGACGATGATGCTCTCGGGACGCGGAGTGGCCACCGCTTTGAAGGTCCCTTTCCAGAACTTCTCAAACAGCTGTTTCTCGCCCTGCTGCAGGCTTGCCATCCTGAAACACCGGGGCGCTGTCCGAAGTGCTGAAATGTGGATTCCAAACCCGATGACACGCCCTCGGCTCCGGGGCGCTGTCCGTGTGAAACCCCCAAGGGGTGGGGTAGGGGAGAGAACGGAGTTCTGGGCGAGGGGGATGGGATAGACGGGACGTCTCAGGCTAGGCAGGCATCGGAGAAGGAAGGTGGTTCCCCGGCTGGGTTCACCTCCTGGCTTGGCTCTGAGCTGCTCTGGGAACCGACTGAGCTCCGCGTCCTCCGCAAAGCAAAGCTGGCCGGCTTTCTCCACCGCGCAGAGAACGAAGAGGAGGCGACCGGGGCGTCTGCCGTGCGTGCGCGTGTGAGCTCCGGCGCGCCCGGGTTTTGTCTCTTGCACAATGTGACGTTGGAAGGGGAGGCTGGTCGCGCGAGCTGCACTTTCCTCCCTCCCCTTCTCCGTCTCCTCCTTCCCCAGCAACCCCTCCTTCTCTGGCTCAGCCTCCCGCCGCCATCTGCATAACAAAAGCCCGCAGGTCTAGGGAGGATAAAGGGCGGGGCGTGCGCTTGTCTCCAAGGCCCCGTGGCCACTGAGTTGCGGCTCTGACCTCTCTGAGAAGTGACCCCGGCACCTCAAACAGAACCAAGCAGGGGCCCCTCCGTCTCAGCCCTCACCCCTCCTCTGTTGTCGCAGGCCTTCCCCTCAACCCTTCTATGCGCACTCCCGGGGCTGGGCCACCTCCCTATCCCTTTGCGAGACTTAGAGCGCGTCTTCCATTGAGGATGCTACGAAAAGCCGCCCCACCTATCCGCCCAGGCCGGCCTGCCCTCACCCTCCCCACTTCTGGGAGGGACTGCCCAGGTCTGCATGGTGGAGGTACCCCTGTGTTCCTCTTCACGCCTTGGGGCCGCGGGCTCCCCCACCCCCCATCCAGAAAATGCCGTTTGACGGACAATCCGTCACCAGCGCGCTTTCTCGCCATCTGTCGAGCCGGCCCCCACCCGCAGAGGGGCGCAGCGTCACATCTGTGCTCGCGGCGCTCTAAAGGATATCTCTTTTGTGCCTCGCAGCCGGCCCGCTTCTCGTCCCCACTGCCAAAGCCCTCCAAAAGCAGCGCGCCCCTCCCCCACCTCTCCTCCCCTCCCCACCCCCTGAGAACCCGCAGGAAGTGTGTGTGTGTGTGTGTGTGTGTGTGTGTAACAACGGTCCGATCTGACAAAGAAAGCGCCGGGAGTGGGAGGGTGAGGTGGGGGCGGGGAGGTAGTCCGAGAAATACAAGTAACTTTTTGGTCTTTCCCTCTTCTTCCTCCCCACCCGTCTCGTCAGTCCCAGGAGAGGCTCAGAATCTCCAACTCCAGCCGCGCAGGACGGAGACAGCAAACTCTCCTGTTTCACCGTAGGGAAGATGTCCTACTGGGATCCCCAAGCCCGTTTCTCTCTCGGAACCCTTTAATACTTGGTACAGTGAACACTTACACTGAAAACTCCTAGGAGCCTTCAAGAAGCCTTACGGACCTAAAGGCACGGACACCAGGTCCCACCCCGAAGGAGGAAAAAATATCTTGTAATTCTTGACCTAGTAGCAGTGGGGAGCGACGACCCCCAACGTCAGCGCGGACTGTGTAAATTCTTTACAAGAGAATAGGAGGTACCCAGAGGGGCAAAGTGGGGAGAGGAGAAGAAGATGGGGCGAGAGAAGCCGGAACACAAGAATAAAGGAGTGAGCGCTGGCCCTGAAGAGGCCTACAGTTTTTGTTTGGTGGATGGCTGTGTACCCTTTTAGGAGAGCCCAGAGCGATGCTCGCTCCGCAGTGACCCCTTCTGGTCAATAACTAGAAGTGCATCTGTTGGCTTTTAAAGTAGGTAGCAGGAGAGTGGAGTTGAGACGGGGCTGGAGCTGGGTGACCTGAAGATAGACGAATGTCAGGGAGCGGACTGATCCCCTCCATTCAAATTCTCCATTCTTGGATTGCTTTTAGGGCTTTTGACCCTCCCTTGGGTTACTGTCACCTTAAATGTCGTTGAGCTGTCTTCCTTCTTAGCTTTGGATATTTAGAGAGATCCTAATCTTAACATTTGGGTATGAACCGAGTCACTTCCCGGAAATGGGTAGGTGGGACCTTACCTCCACCAATCAACCAACACCTTGAAGAGGCGTGCCTGACCTTTAGTAAAAAAGCTTTATTTTTAGTGTGTGCAAAATGTCATGTGTGTGGGTGCCAAACTTAACCAGGATTAGAGTTAAAGGTGATTGTGAGCCACCCAGTGTGGGTTCTGGGTTTTGAACTCAGGTCCTCAGGAAAAGCAGCAAGTGCTCTTAACCACCGAGCCACCTCTCCGCTCAACTGCATGTCCTCCTCTTACCTGGTGTTATGGCAAAGCTCTCAGTTGGGCATCCTTGCCTCTTTGGAAGCCCAGAACAGCCAAGTGAGGCGAGAGAGGAAGTCTTTTTTGCTTGTGTATGGATGAGGAAGCAGAAGTTCAGGATGGCGGAATGGTGTGCCCATGTGACTTCAATGAGATAGTGGAACTCTGGGTATGGGAGAGAATTCTGGCGATCGCAGGCATACCAGACTGCAACTACGCAAAGCCTACCAGACACCAGTGAGCCGATGCTTAGAAGCACACAGTGCTGCGGGTTCTAATGAACACCTCCTCCAACATCTCCTCTAACACGCGCAGGGCTTAGAACCCATACTTCCAGCCTCAGCCCCGCCTTTTCTAGATGGATAATCTTGAAGGAATGATCTCAGTTGCTGTGTCAGTTGTTTTGTTACTGTGAAACTCCTAACAAGAAGCAAGCTAAATGAAGAAAGGCTTTACCTGGCTCACAGTTTGAGTCCATGATGGTGTGGAAAAGCATGGCGTTGTGTGAGGCAGCTGGTCCTGTTACATATGTCAGAGTCAGAGTCGGGAGAGGAGGGAGTGGATGATGCTGTTCTTTTTTAATTTTTTTTATCCTTTTTTACAAAGCCTGTGACTGCAGGTGCATGGGACAATTCCATTTGAACTCAAGGTGGGTCTTTCCTCTTCAGTTGAACTTCCTGGAGACTTCCTGTGGCTTTCATAGTGCTTCAAGTCCAGTCAAATGCACAATGAAAACCGTCACTCCTGCCAAAGCCTCCGTTTCAATACCTTACATGAAGTTTCTTGGATGATAACCCGCTTCCACCGGACCATACTTAGATGACCATACTCCGTATTCCATGAAGACTGAACATCGCAGGTTTAAATAGACCGACTCGGAGGATTAACAGAATCAGCATGACGTCGGGCTACAGAGCAGTCTGTGGGAAGTAGTTTAGTAAAGAAAATCAATTATTATTAGAGGCTAAAATCACAGCTAGAATCAGACAGAGCCAGGCACTGCTCAGCCCTGGCACTTTTTAGTCGGATGACCTCAGGCAAGGAACTAACTCATTGCCTCAATCATTTCTACCTGAAAAAAAAAAAATGGAGGCATTGATGTATATTTCACATGACTGTTGTGAAGCTTACGAGACTTGCGGAGGATGTAGTTCAGGGTCCAGTTCATTAAAGTTGTCCATCAGATGGCAAGCGACCACTAATGCTGTTGACATTACTGTCAGGTCACTTCCAGTCATCACGAACTGGTGCCTGTTCTTGAGTCTTGGTTGGACACAGCCCTGGATACAGAGGGTCCAAAGAGAAGACATATTTCATTTTCTGAGGGGCTTCACAACCCAGTTCATCCTCTGTCCTTAGCAAGTAACGTGTGCTTCTTTTCTATTTTATCACATGGACGTAAACATTAGGGCTGGCTTCTCTACTATAACTCAGACTTGTTCCTCTGTCATTTTATGCAGGAGAGCCGTCTCTGTCCAGCTCTATCTCCTTCCCTGGGTGCCAGTCTCTGCTTCCCCAGGGGCCAATGAGCCACACAAAGAGCTGAGACACATCAGTGTGTTGGTTAGTGAACACACACAGTGTGGCACACTGGTGTTTATCCTCTGCATTCTGTCACCGGAAGACATTGCTAATTCTGATTCACACTCCTCCGTCCAGACCTCAGAATCCTTCCCATTACCAGCTTCTCTGATGGACTTCACCGGTGAGGTAAAGCTGGCACTCTCTGTAAAAATGTATTTCCATCCACTCCTTCTGTACTTATGCTGATACCCTTTCATTTATGGACAGAGAGGTGGGGCTGAAGGGATTGTGGAATCTGTAAACTTAGGTATAGCCAGACTTTTGGCTGCTTTGTGGGTTCCTCTTTCTTCCACCCTTCTCCAATGCTATTCTTTCTCCCTTTCAATCCCTTAATACTAGTAGGAGAGAAAGAAGGATAGAAGTGGGCAACCATGTCATTAGACTACATCCTGCTGATTAGGGGCATTGGGTTCTTTGGGGCAAGTTTGATCTTTGCTGGCAGAATATCTAATTTCTCTTTCTTCTTTGCCCACAACTACTTAGCAAATGGCAACCAACCACAACCAACCAACAACCCACACCCCTTAGGGGTCTAGTATTTATACACCCTCTGAAAAGTTCCCAGAACTCCAAACATCACACAATAGCAGAAACTATCTTCAGGGGCAAAACTATCTCTGCTAGAGCACAGGGCAAATCATAGTCAGCTGCTGGGGACAATATGAAGCAGCCCCATATCCCACAGCTGGGATTAAAATGAAAACCGATTCTCGTAATATTTCTGTTTTAAAAGAAACCAAAATTCTCACTACACCCTGGCATCCCTACAGCCTCAGCTGAAGAGGTTTCTGAGCTTCCGTGCCCATTAGGCAGCATCCCTGATTCAGAGAGATAGCTGCCCACATTTTGAGTTCTAACTCAGCCTTGCTAACAGTGCTGTGTTACCTTGGGGAAACCCCTTAACCTCTCTGTATTCAGTACTTCTTTGACTACAGTAGATCTGGTCATGGTCTATCTGCATGAAGGGACTTCAGGGACCTTGACGGTCTAAACCTTCTTCCCAAAGTCCAGTGAAGAGTGAAAAAGTCAAATAATTACAGAGATAATGGGAAATATGATAATGAGACCGATCTGTCTTTGTGGCCTTAAACGGGACCTCACTAAAATCATGAGATTCTTTACCTCCTCACACAGGTGTTTGGGGAGAATGAAAAGTCAAGCTTATACTACTCAGGGTTTGTTGATTGCCACACCTGGAAAGTTCTACTTGGTGTCTAATCTGAATCCCACCCCTACTCTGTACTGTCCATCCTTTTCTAGACCTCAAATGTCCTTGAATGAACATGGATGGACCAGGAGTCCCTATCCCATGATTACATACAGGTCTCTTTTCACTGTCACCAATGTCGATACAGAAGTTGGAACACAGCAGGAATTCGTTAATGATGGTTTTAGGTGTATGTCCCATGTCTGATAGCTAACTACACAAGTATCCGTGTCATGTTAGCTTAGAGGCAGGGACGCATATGTCACCTCCACATTTCAAGAGTGTGGCACTCATAGTGTTTGCTGATGCTGTCCGTGTCCCTGGAATAAAAGAACTCAACTTTGCATCTTCTGTAAACATGTTTGACCTCATAGAACAGCAACGACAATGTGCAGATAGAAGGGTATAGGAATGTGTGAGAAACAGAATCAGGCACCTTTCAGTGGTTTGCAAGTGTCAGCTCACCTGGAGATTGAAAAACTCCTGTGGTTTAGAGGCCACTATTACTCAGGAAGTGAAAGCACAGAGCGCTGAAGTGAGCTATAAGGACACACAGCGGTACTAAGTACAAACCGCCATAAACCCAGTCCGTGTGCCTTGCAGAGTCTCTGTGGTTTCACTTCCCCCACCCCATGGCATGTAACATGGTTCTTATGTTGCCGAATGGCACTGATTCTTGTGCCCTGAGCCTAGCACTCGGGTGGAGACCAAACTAGATGCTGTTCTTGTGGAGTGACGGCCCAGTGGTGATGGGGTGTTAAATGCTTGACGAACAAGCAAACGCCGTGTTGCGGGTATAATAAAGTGAAGGTGGAGACCCCGGGCATTTACCAAGCTGGGTGCCAAGTGGTGAAACCTCTGCGTTTGGTGGCCTCTAAGCTGGAGTAGCAAGTGGGAATGGGAGGCTGCACAGTAAGGGAAGGGTTCAGACACACATGAGGGAATGCTGGGTGCTCCCAGAGATCACAGTGGGAAAGGAATGGAGCCCAGTGACGGGTCTGGGGATGGAGGCTGATGCTCCATCAGCTTCTGTGCAATTGGAGCACACACAGGTCTCCTTTTACACTTGGGCAGAAAAGTCAGAGGGCCATGTTGTCACAGTATGTTTTGTTGCTTAGTTTTTATTTTGTTATTGTTTTCTACACAGGGTTTCTCTGTTTGTTCCTGGCTGTCCTGGAACTGCTCTGTGGTCCAGGCTGGCCTCGAACTCACAGAGATCTTCCTGCCTTTATCTCCCAGGTGCTGAGACTAAAGGTGTGGGCTACTACTGCCTGGCTATTATAGTATGTTTTAATAGTCAATGAAATAGTCCTTCCCAAAGCCAGGTGCTGAGGACCAGGAGGATGCCCCCTGTGCTCCTAGCCTCACACTCAGAACCCCACCTCCCAGCCTTGCTTTTCCTAAAATGTCCTTTTCCTAAAATGCCTTCCTTGAACAAATCTCTCTTCATTTTCTCCTCAACAGTAAGAAAGTTGCCCAGACAACTGGAATTTAGTAACATTGTTTTGCTTGCACTGAGTTGACTTTTATAGTGACCTCCCATTATAGCATGCGGAGGAAGCTGGGCATTCCTCATCAGAAATGTTTGGGACAAGAAAGACATGTTTCAGTGGGCATGCTGTAAGGCAAACAGTTTGTTCTGCTGCAGCACCTGATGTCTCTCACCCTGGGTCTCAAAGCAACAGAGCCAATCAACCATGGACTGGAAATCCCAAAACCACGAGCCCAAATCAGCCTTTCTTTCTTTTAAACTCTTAGGGTCTTTGTCACAGGGGTGGAATGCCAGCAGGATCAACTAAGGCCCTTTGGATGTAGATGAAGGATATGCCCTATAAGCCTCCTTCTGTCTGCAGTGTTACCTTGATGCCTCTCCATTCCAGCTTCATTCCTGTGGCCATGACAAAAACAAAAACAAACAACAACAAAAACAGTCTGATCAAAAGCAGTTTAGGGAGGAAAGTGTTTATTTGTCTTACAATTCCATATCACAGTCCGTCTTCAAGGGCAGGAACTCAGAGGGAAGCAGAGCAGAAGCCACAGTGGAAAGCTTCTGATTGTCTCACTGGCTCATGCTCAGCTAGTACCATCTGCATAGGTAATGGCACCACCCACAGAGGGCTGGACCGTCCTACAGCAATAAGCAATCAAGATGTAGGGCCAGGGACACCGCACAGACCAGTCAGCTCTTCCAATGACCATCCGTCTGCACAGAGGCCTCCAGGCTGTGCCACAAAATTAAGAGGACGCCATCCCGAGACACCTCCTCCTTGTGTGCAGCCATCTTTTTGTCTCCTTTGTCATTCATAAGAAAGTTGGTTGTTCCCAGCATCTGTGTTCTGTGGCATGACAAGAAGGTGCCTCTACGCTTTCTGTGTTCTGGGGTGTATTGTAAGCGCATAATCGCATTTAAATTCAAAACAAACTCTACCACAAAGTGAGTAACGTGTGGGTTCTGTCTTCTCCTGTGACGCCAGCTGACAATGAAGAGCATCATCAAGGATGGAAGCCAGTGATATTTAAAACTGCGGCTTATTTTTCATGTGTTGGATAGATCTCTTTTTTCCAGAGAGGAATATCCCTCATTGACTATTTGGTAGGTCAAGGTGATAAAGTGTTGTGTAAGCTGGAAGACCTGACTTCGAGCCTCAGAACCTACCTGAGAAAAGCTGATTGTGGTACTGTGCTCCTGTAATGTTGCTGTGATTAATAATAATTTAAAAAAATCCCATGTACTGGCCGGTTTTATGTGTCAACACAATAAGCTAAAGTCATTAAAGAGGAAGAAGCCTCAGTTGAAAAAATGCCTCCATAAGGTCCTTCTATAACACATTTTCCCAATTAGTGATCAGTGGAGAAGGAATTGGTCCATGGTGGGTGGTGCCACCCCTGGGCTGGTGGTCCTGGGTTCTATAAGAAATCAGGCTGAGCAAGTGATGAGGAGCAAACCAGTGAGCAGCACCCCTCCATGGCCTCTGCATCAGCTCCTGCCTCCAGGTTCCTGCCCTGCTTGAGTTCCTGTCCTGACTTCCTTCGATGATGGACAACAATGTGGAAGTGTAGGCTGAATAAGCCTTTTCCTCCCTGACTTGCTTTTTAGTCATGATGTTTCATCGCAGCAATAGAAACCCCAACTGAGACACCCCCAAAACAAACAAGTTAAGGGAAGAAAAGGGGTTATTTGGCTCAATATTCCAGGTTACACTCTGTCGTGTCAGAGAAGCCACAGTGATAGGGACCTGAAGCAGCTGGTAGCCTGGCATCTGTCATGACACACAGAACAAGGGATGGTGGCTCTTCTCAGCTCACCGGGGTCTCAGTCATGGAACGGTGACACCCCCAGTGGGCAGACCTTCCCACCTCAGTTAAGGTAACCAAGATAATCTCCAACACACATGCCAAGAGGCCAACCCGAGCTAGACAATCTTTCATTGAGATTCCTTTCCAGGGTGATTCTAGAATGTGCCAAGTTGACAGTTAAAACCAACCATGGGGGGGGGGGGCACTGTAATATCTGCCTGTGAGGAATAGCCCCTGTATTGCCTTTTCCCAGGCTACAGGGGATATTCCTAGAGTGTAACTCAACAGGCCCTTTGCACGCAGCTGTGTAGCCCAGTTCCCTTTGCATTCAAATGGCATGAAGTAAGCATATCCACACTCTGGGCATCTCATTTGCTTCTGTAATGTCTAAATGTGGATGTATGAATCTATAGTTCTATATATAGAAATACAATGAGAATTCAGATTTTGCACTTAAAAGCATTTTGTGTGTGTGTGTGTGTGTGTGTGTGTGTGTGTGTGTGATTGGCTCCCCTCTTTGTGTGTGGTGGGGGAAGGTCACATGTGTGTAGATTTTCTGTATGGCCTCAAGTGCCTTCTGCTTCTATAGACCGTTGCAGTTTCTGAATTCGGCTAGCTTTGTCGTGTGTGCTATTTCTTTTCCACTGAAAAGAAATACAGAATTCACTCCCGGAATGCTTTGAGGCCGAAGACAAAGGCAACTGACCTTTGGTTTAGGGAAAAGGAAAAGAATGAGGAATTCTCAAACCATGGCTGTGTCTATGGCCTGGCACACGGCAGAAGATCTTAGGGACAGAATTAAAACTCCTGTCCTCTGGAGCTGGAGGAATTCCTGCGGCCTGTTCTCTGCCGCAGAACCCGTCCTCCCACCTTGTGCCTTTGCTTGGACACTGCAGATGTAATTACCAAACAAATCGATAGCCCGTGTTGTGGTGTGAGTGTGCTTGCTAATGCAGCGTCCCGCTCCTGGGAACTTAGTTTGTGTCACACGCAGGTCGGATGTGCTTCGAGTCCCAGCCCACCCAGCAGCTCAGAATAAGGTCCGGAGTGTTTAATCTTCCCTGTGAACAAGCACTTTATGGACAGATTCCTGTTCATTCTCGCTGTTTCCCTTTGAAGCAGACTCAGCTGGAAGTCAGGGGACTGAAGGGAGGTCAGAGAGACAGCCTGTCAAGGGGGACCGTTCTCTTTGACTTTTCTTTGTCGGGAGAGAGGATTATAATAAATGTGTCACAGAATTTTTTTTCTGAAAAAAAAAAGTGATAAATGCTATTTAAATAAAAAAAATCTTTACTACATTGCATAAAAAATTTCAGAAATAAGCTTACGTTTTCAGGCCTTGTGGCCTTCAAAGGAGATTGCGGATGAAGTGGCGAGGCCAGGTTTTCTATCCTCATCAAACTGGAGCCACTCAGAGTCCAGACTCAGGGTGAGGGCTTGACTCTCAGAAACTTCAGATGGGTGGCCCACCGGGAAAAGCTGGCCTACCGATTGGTTTAGTTTATTAATGCAAACAGAGAATCTGAATAACTACGTTAGGCAGGGGCTTTGTTTATTTTATTTATATTTATTTATTTATGTACCAAAGCCGTGCTCTCCTCTCGTGATTACATTTCATCCAGGCAGTCCTCTTTTGTGTACACCTCCCACACAGCCGACTGCAGCTCCAGAACTCGAGGGTCTGTAAGGATGCTCTTAGAATGAAAGCCTGTGCATCTCTGTGCTTTCCTTTCTTCAGAATAATTTACAAGGACCACTGTAAAAATAGAGAATGAATAACCACCGTTACAGAGCGGACATGAACATCTGTCAAGCAACTGGCGCATACCTCCAGGTCACAGAACACTCTACAGCCCCTATTTCCCCCGACTCCAACCAATCGCAGGAGGGTGCAGGCACAGTGCATCACTTTTGAGTCTTAGATAGAGATGTGCTGCTCAAGGCCACGCTGTGGTGATGAGACTGAGAACTGTGGTTTGGATCTAGGTCTTTCCGAGCCCAGGATCCCAAGAATGATATTTAAAGTTTTCAAAATCCAGCAGGGGATGACTGATCAAATAGATGCTGGGAAGAGAGCAGTCAGGGGGTCTCAGGAGACCCCGTGTAGTGGCCAGCTCTCTGAAGCAGGTGCATCTGGTAAAAAGGTGTTTGCTGACATAGGTCGCTCTATAAGCATCTCATGTGCCCATTACCACAGTCTCTGGCTGAGTGGCATTACCACAGTCTCTGGCTGAGTCCACTGTCACACTGGACCATCGGCACATTGACCCTTTTTAGAACCAAAATGTGGCACAGAGCGGACATTAGCAATGGCAGGTGGTACTTGGCATGGGTGGAGTCTTCCGAGGTAGAAAATTCAGAAACCACAGCTGGGCTCTGCTTTCAGAAAACTTCCCAGTAAGAAAGGGAGTTGGCCCCAGCCTAGAGAGTGAGTTATATCGCTTTGCATGTGCAATAAATGAGGCCGAGGTTAACAGTAAGTAGAATGCTACATCCAGAGCCTCTGGCCCCAGCGCTATAGAAAGTGTGGCTGATGGCTAGAAAAGTAATTCAAGTCATGAGCCTTTCTAATTACCACAGCACATTTACAAAATTTACTTGGCACAGACAATATGCTAGGGACTGTTTCAAAACCTGATATTTCAACATGAAAGAAAATCTCTCTTCCTTCAATAAACTCACACTCTACAGATTAGCTGCTGATGTGAGCTGTGATATAATGAGCTAAACTCAGAGGGCAAAGATGTACTTAAAGGAACAACTCTTTTCTGTTGGTACAACTGGAGAGACATGAAGTGTGAATTACCCAGGCCAGAGAGACAGAGAGAGGGAGAGGAGAGGCTCTGGACAGGACTCTGCAGGTGTAAAAGAGAATGAGGCTGAGGTCTTGCTTAGACTGTAGTGGCGTTTGCCTGTATGGCATCCACATCACCACCAGCAGATGCAGCTCATACTCTAGAGGCAGAGAAACACAGAGTCCAGAATTTCAGAGTTTCATGGTCAGATGTTTAGGAAGAGGAGAGGAAAGAATAGACCATGCCACCAGGTGTACCTTCGAATCTCTTGCTGACCTGATTCTACTTCTAAGAGTTTGGGTATATTGTTGTTGTTGTTTTTTAACATTCTAGATTTTTATCTCTGATTTCTAAATTTCCTGATTTAGATCTCTGCTCACTTTTTGAGTGGTCCTCCTGATCCTGTCTCTAACACCAGCTTCTTTTATTTTTACGGCTGCCTCTGCCCACTGCCATCTTGTTTATTGCATCTTTCTTGCTTGCCTCCCTCTTCTACAATGTAGCTTTGGGAAATGGGGAAAGAGTTGAAACAAGCACCTCATTCACCCAGTGCACCGGCACCTCCAGCCTTGGTACTCTGGACATAGTCAGTGCCTTCGATAACCACCAAGTCAGTATGCATGAGGGTTGCACAATGCCCACCGTGAAACTCCTACCTTCAGCCAGATGGGAGGGCTGCTCCATCAGCAAGGTTACCTGGAATGCCTTCCAGAAAGCCTTCTCTCGATGCATTTATCCGGTGACATAAATTTTCCTCAGGACAGCTAGGAAAGGTAGGCAAAAGAATGAAAAGGAAGAAGTGATTCATAAAGGAGAACCCAAACTGACCTCTGTAGTCAACCTAAGTTGAACACAAGGAGCTTGTTTTAGTCCATTTCCTGCTTTTATGGCAGGATACCCAAGGCTGGTAATTTACAAAGGAAAGAAGCTTATTTTGGCTAATGGCTCTGAAGGCAGAGAAATCCAATATTAGGCATTTGCTGCTTCATATCAGAGCAGGATGAGTTAGAAAGAAAACAGACATAGTACCAGAAGAAGAGGCTAATTCCCATAGTAGGTAACCTATCAGTCAATTCCCTGAGTCGCACTACTCAAACGCCAGCCACAAGGACCTACCAACAAACGCTGCTTCCTGTAAGATCTAAGGGAGCATCGGGTGCTCTTTGAGGGGATACACACAGGTGATAGGAAGTAGAACAGTTGTGTTAGGGCATGCCAGAGCAGGGTGCATGGTGAAGGTGGGCAGGGAAAGGAGGCAGGAATCATGAGGAAGCGGACTCATGACCACATATCAACCTTACTTTTCATGTACAGCTCAAGGTGACGTGGTGCTTTGGATCTCTCTACCCACTCCACTCCTCTTGGGGTATCAAGCTATCCCAGTTGGGACTGAAGGCACCTAGACGTTGGGATTCTACAAAGAGTGTAATTTCACAGATCTTGCCCTCTTATGTGGGAGCTGAGGCAATCATTCTCATAGAAGTAAAAAGTCAGTTGGTCTGGAGAGATGGCTTAGTGGCTAAGGGCATCTGTTATTCAGGCACAAAGATGTGAGTTCACATTTCTAGCACCCACATAGAAATCTAGGCATAGTAGCGTGTGCCTGTGGCAGAGAAAGCTAGCTGGCCTGAAAGCCTAGCCAAAATCATGAGCCTGTGTGCACATGAGCATGTACACACACATACCACACACCCATGGGCATGTACCAAATACACACAAACATCACACCGCATGTACACGGTATACGCCAAACAACACACACGCATCATACCATACACCAACTATTCTGTAACATCATACCGTACGCACATATACACGAGAGAGAGCAGAATTATGATTCCAAAAGCTGAGAATGGCAGAGAAAAGAGCGTAGGAAGAAGTTAAGAGATCGTACAAACTCTAGCCAATGAGCAGGATAAAGCACAGCAGTGTAACTGTCCTTGACAATGACTTACCATATATCTCAAAATAGATGAAAGAGGGAATTTGAGATGATCCCCACAGAAAGACATGGTGATGCATAAGCCGATCACCCCAACATGCTGTCACATGTTATAGCATGAAAGGGCTACTGTGCTGAACCTCAGAATGATACACAACCATCACACGTCAATTAAAGTAGCCAGGTAAAGACTTAAAATGTAAACGAATGAAACGGAAGCTAATGATTTTTTTCTGTTGAGTAGAAAGATATTTTTTTTAAGAGTCAACTGTTGTAACTCATGACCATTTCACAAAGGAAAGTGCATTTTAAATGTAAAACGCAAGAAAGAGAGATGTTATCTCAGAATAAAGAATCTACTTCTAAATTGGCTAAATCTTACTCACTGAAAAATTCATAGCATTTTCAATGTTGCTTTTTCCCTCATTTTACCAAAAAAAAAAAAGGTGAGAAAGCCTTTCAGTAGACCACACTTTGGAACACTGCCTTGCAGGGGATATAGTTGGCCCCAAGGACCCTGATGGGCACTGAATAAATCCACTCAAAACAGCAGAGCCAGTGGCTTCTTTCCCAGGCTGGAAAGTCAGCATTAAGCACACAGATTGCTGACCTCACATCCCACTCATCTAATCTACCCCTCCCTTGCTTTTAATGTAGCAAAGTAACAGAAATGACAATTTTAATAACTTTAGGTGATTTCAGGGGCGTTGAGTATGTTCACAATGTTGTATAATGAAAATGCATATCTGTTCCCAGAATGTTCTCAGCAGCCCAGTCCCTGTAGCCCTTAAATACCTCCTCTCCCCAACACAGCTAGCCCTTAGGGACCTCTATCCTACTTTCTGTCTCTGTGTCCCTCTTTTGGTTGCTCGTGAGAGTGGATCATGCATTTGTCACTTTTCTTTTTAACTGTTCCAATGGAAGAGACCCTAAGGAGCTCAAGAATTGATGGCCGCACAACAGAATCCCTGGGTGAAAGCCAGCAGCGGTCCCAGTTCACACGTGGCGGACTGTATTGCACAAAGTCAAAGCTACAGGGCTCAAAAGTGGATGTTCAGGGCAAGGCTGGGGCAGTACAGTTTACTCTAGAAATATTTGCTGAGGCTCTGATAGAGAACAATCCTTTAGCAGAGACCTTCGGTCTAGCTGAGAGCCCAGGCCTTTCTCTAAGGAGCTCACACACAGTTAGATCGGACATTAAACAGTATAGATTCAGAATTCAACAATATCCCTGCTATTAGGGAGAACCTCTTGAAAGGGGTTTTGCTCAGCCCCAGAGGATGGTGAAAAGATTCTTAGAAGCTATGGCTGAGCTGAGACCTGAAGGTGAGTTAAGAGTTGTGTTGCAGAAAGGACAGAGATAGGAACCAGGCAGAGTGGGGAGAAAAGGCTAAATAAGGCAAGAAACAGGAGAGAATGGAGCTTCCTCTTAGAGGTGGTTCAGTTCCCAGATGTTGAAGCTGAGGGTGCAGGCCAAAATCTGTAGGCAATGTGCCACATGTCTGTTCCACTAAGGCATTTGTGTCTTTTCTTGAAGCCAGATGGTCTTCCTGAAGCTCTCCGAAAAGGTTGTAATTTCGAGTCCATGTACATCCTTCTGGCATTAAAAGATTGTGTGTCCATCACTTTCTTCAAGAGGTTCCAGATTTTCCAGTAAGTATGAAGCCCCTGGGAACTGTTGATAGCATCTAAGTCTCCCATTGCTTAGGGCTAGATGGGTTAATCTTCTGATTGCAACAAAATATCTGACAAGAGCAACATAAAGAGGGACGGGCTTAACCAAACCATACAGTCCACTGTGGAGGGGAAGTCCCAGCAGCGGGGTGTGAGGCAGCTGGTCAAGCTGCGTCTGCTGCGAGGAAGCAGAGGAAAGAACACGGTTAGTCATTTTGTCGTTTTTTTTCAGACTGGACCCCAGTCCACGGCATGTGTCACTCATAGCCAAGGGAGACCTCAGAAAACCCTCTCTGGAGGTTTGTCTCATAGATGATTCTTAAATCCAGTCAAGTTGGGACTCAGTTTCAACACAGGCTACAAACACGGGGGCGGGGCGAGTTCCAAGAAGCCTGCGCACTCTGCTTTTTTATATTTCCTTCCTTTTCAAATCTTTCACATCAGTTGTCTCTCTCTCTCACCCCTGCTACCAGCCACACACCACCGAACTCGTTCTTATCCGTTCTTCAGATCTTCACCCCAAACCTACTCATCTGAGGAAGACTAATGCTAATCTGACTTCCTCATGACATCCCTCCCCTCTCGCTCCGCTCCACACCCCGTACCTCCTCCAAAGCCATCACCACACACTATAATTACGTAGTGAGGTAAATTGTCACTCAAAGCTCTCTGAAGCCCTGTCATCTACCAAAATAGGTGTCCCTCTGTGGCATGTGCAGCTCATCTGATCTATAGCTATGACCTCTTATTTTACACTCACGTACATGGCTCATCTACAGACAGGGAACAGTTGGAAGTGCTTGGACACGCCTTAAGTTCTGATGCCTCGACCTCACACTCTTAGACTGGTTCAGGCATTCAGTGGGGACTCAATAATACTATTGTTGATCACATGATTATTTCAATAACCGAGTGAATAAACGAGTTAGGTTCGAATGTCAATCATTATCCTACCAAAAATGGTGCCTGGAACACCTGGACGACTCCACATTTTGTTTATGAAGGTATGACACCAGAGGACTATTTAATCATTGACAGTGGCACAGTAGGAAAGGGTTGCAGTGGGGAATTGACCCTAACAGACTAGATTCCGAAGCCAGCCCAGGGGCTGTGTGTATATGGAATTGTTGCTGTCTGTGGGGGAGGGAGGCTTCAGTCTACAGTGGACGGTAGGTACTGTGGACTGTGGAAGAACTTTCGGGAGAGGGAACCTCACTGAAGGAGGTGGGCCATTTGGGAGTGCGTCTTGCTTTTTATCTCAACCTTACTTTTCACCTGCCCTTGCTTCTTGATGGCAGATACACTATCACCAGTCACCTCATGTGCTTCCCATGACATGACGGACCGTATCCCCTTAAACCGCAAGCCAAAATAAAACTTTTCCAGGAGCTGGAGTGATGGTCCAGTGGTTAAGAGCACTGGATTCTCTTCCAGGAGACCTGGGTTCAGTTCCTAGAACCCACATGGTAGCTCAAAATCATTCCTAACTCTATTCACAGGAGATCCAATGCCCTCTTCTGACCTCAGCAAAACACTCATACACATGAAATACAATAAAATAAATCTAAAACAAAAAAATATCAAAACACCTTCCTCAGATTGATTCTTGTTGGAGATTTGGTCATGGGAAAAAAGAAAAATAACTATTGTAGGAATGTTCTTAATCACTCACTGAATGAATACGGAATGTGCTAAAATTTTAGAACCTTTGCAAAAGAGCCAAATAAACCCTATCATTGACCAGAAACTGTGCCATTTCCCCTTCATCCTTCCCCTTTCTCTTTTCCTCCCTCCTTTTCTCCCTCCCCTTCTTATCTCTTCTTTTTGAGATCCTAGTCTATATTTTCAAATGGGACCTCACCCAATCTTTTAAGAAGATGAAATAATTTGCATTTTTCCCTACATCATCTCATGCAATGAGAGAGAGAGAGAAAAAAAGGAATAACCACACTCTAGTAGCAGCATTGGCTGTAATATTATTCACGACGAGAGTGAGTAATTTGGAAGCAGAGTCCAATGAGGGTGGGTCACACTTTTCCTGTAGTTATCAAATTAGCTGTGGCTAGCTTCTTCTCAAAGTCTGTGAGTCTGAAAACTCCTAACCTTACCTCCTCTATCCTGCGCATCCACCATCCTCATGTCTCTTCTTCATAGAGTGAAGAGAACAGCAAGCATCAGTTAGAAGTTTAAAAACAATTCTGTGAGATGTGTCTCTTCATGTTCCCTTCTCCCCATCCACCAGCCTAGCCTGCTAAGGGACCTTCAAACTAGCGTGAATGTCAGGCTCCAAATTCTAGGAGCCCCACCAGGACCCGGGGTGAAGTGGAAGCCCCAAGTCAGAAGGCTGGCTGCAGTGGGGAAGACAGGGTGTGCAGTGGCATTGAGATTTGTTTAGCCCTGGAGGTTTGACTATGCATTTTTTCACCAATGGAGACTTGCTAGGTCTTCTCCGTGGTGTCAGCATTTCCCCCCTTCAAACTGCCGCACTGTTTTTGTTAAAGCCACTGGAACAGAAAAAGAAGGAAGAAGCTGCCTTTTTTTTTTTTTTTTTTTTTTTATTGCTTCAAAGAAGCCTAAATTTGATCCCTTTAGTGAGTGGCACAGGATAAAAACACCCACTTGGGGCTGCTTTCTGTGATTAAACAAGCCTCTTGTTTGTCAAGTAGCTCGAAACCTGGAAGAAAGAAGAGCCTGTCCCTGTGAAGTTCTCTGAGAGGGCCCTCCCAGCTCCCCATCCACAGAGGGGTTCTCCAGAGCACACAGAACTAGACTTCAAACAATCCAGAGTGGGGGGGGGTACTGGATTGGGATGGGGGGGGCTGGAAAGGGTCCCAGCACATCATAGGACCCTCTGGTTGGGACTCTCCAGGACCCTCGAGTGTCCGCACATATCTTTCAGGGACATGGTGACATTCTCCAAACAAAAGAATTGCGTTCTTATGGAAAGCAGTCCTCGAAGGAAGCTTTCAGGAGGGTGGGGGGAGGGGGTGTCTAACCTAAAACACCCCGTTTTAGGTGTCTAACCTAAACCCACCAAGACCCAGCTTCAGCCTGTTGGGTGCCTGTGGGAGGCAGAATCACTTTGCCCGAATTACTCTTGCATTTTGAAAATTCCTGACAGAATGCTAAGGTTGTGCTGGCTTGCTGGTGAGTTGGGCAGATATAGATAATAAGAATGTAGGACACCTAATTCAATTTGAATTGCAGATGAACACACTTTCTTTTATTTAAAAAAAAAAACATGGCAGAAGTATTACGTGGGACACACTTACATTTCAAGAAGGTATTCGTTCTGAGTCTGCAATTCAAATTTACCTGGGCATCTTCCATTTTGTTTGGCCTCATGACAACCTGAGCCCAGATTGCATTTCCTGTCAAATTGCTTGTGAGAAGCAGGGTAGACTCTGGATCTGGCACTGCTGAGGGCTGCCTGAGGTTGCCATGGAAGTGGTTTGGCCCACGGGTTCTGATGTGAGGCAGGGCCAGATTTCATACTTACTTCCATCCCCTGGAAGTGAAGTCGCGAGCACTTGTGAGCTGCCTTGTCCAGTGAGCCCTGATCAATGGAGTCCTCGATCCAGACCCGTGGACCAGATTTAAACCTCAAACCTGGTTCTTCTATACGCTCTCCTCCAAATGACAACCTCCTCTTGAGGCTCTTTTCTTTATGCTAAAACAGGACTCGTGTGTGTGTGTGTGTGTGTGTGTGTGTGTGTGTGTGTGCTGTATATGTGTTGAGTGCATGTGTGTATGTATGTGCATGCATGTGTGTTTTGTGTGTGTTGTATATATGTGTGTGTGTAGTGTATGTGTATATGTGTGGCATGTACGTGTGTACATGTGAGTGTTGTTTCTTGCGTGTGCATGTGTTGTCTGTGTCATGTGTTTGTTGTGTGAGTGTGTGCACATGTGAGCGCTGTGCGTGTATGTGTGCACGTGTTGTGTCTGTGTGTATATGTGTGTCTGGGTATGTCTGTATATGTGTGCATGCTGAGTGTGTGTTATGTTTATGTAGGCACATGCCAGTACATGTGAAGGCCAGAGGTTGAGGTCAGCTATCTTCCTCAATTGCTTCCTACCACTTTTTTGAGACAGGGTCTCCCTTTGTAGCCCTGCCTGGCCTGGATCTCACGTGTAGACCATGCCAGTCTAGGCCTGAGAGAGATCTGCTTGCATCTGCTTCCCGACTGCTGGGATTAAAGGTGTATTCTACCAGACATGGCCACACCTTAGTGTTTGAGACAGCCGTGCAGTGAGTCTGTAGATCACAGGTATACTGGCTGGCCAGACAAAACCAGGGACCTACCCGCCACTTCCTCCCCAGCACTCGGAAGCTTACGCCATGTACTTGGCCTTAACGTGGGTGCTGGTGATGAAACTCAAGTCTCAGGCTTTACTGACTGAGTTCCATTTTCTCAGCTTGAATCTTGATACCTACCGTCACAAGGAGGACATGCTTAGAACCAAGCATGCTCTAGAACCCAGACAACATCAGTGCTTCATATGATCCTCTGTACCCCGATCTTCTTTATGCCTGGAATTCTTTATCTCCGCACTTCCTCCTACCCACTCTTCTCTTCTGACCTCTCAGAGACTGTCGTGTGAACTCTGGACAAGACCCCATCACTCTCAGGCTGTTGGTGTGTATAAGCGTTACCACTCTGAGGGGAAAGGTATCCTGCCAGTTGGGAGCCTAGGAATACCAGAGTCACACTGCACAACAAACCTCACACAAGGGGTTTATTGGGAAGGAAGAACCCAGGAGGGTGGCTGCTTCTGCTCATGCCAGAGAAGCAGTAGAGAACTGAGCAGAAGGCAGGCTTTTTACAGGGTTTCAGGGTGTGGGGGTTTCCAGGGTGGGGGATTGGTAGGATTTTAAGTCCTGAGCTTCCAGTGAGCTCAGAGATTTCGAGTCCTAAGCTTGGACTATTTATTCTGTAGGGCAGGGTTTGGGTCCAGCCATTAGAGCAGTTAGAGTGTCCTGTGGGTGGAACCTGGTGGTTGGAGGTCCTCAGGAGAGGGGCTGGCCACTTGTGTGCCTCGAGGGGCTCACACTCTCAGCATCATTATATCAATTAGACTCTGAGGCAGTGACTGTTCTGGAGAACATACGACTTAAAGGGGGAAGGATTGTGCTCACAATCTCAAAGGTTAAGGCTCACGGTCTCAAAGGCTGACAACCATGAGCTTGGGCTGAACATCACAGGAGTGGAAGCATGGGTCAGATGAGCTCTGCCAGTTTATAGCCGACAAGGAGTGAAAGAAAGATGAGTGGAAAGAATCAGGACAAGATAATACCCCCTCAGCACTGACCTCAGGAACTCACTTCCTCCATCAGGGCAGGAGGCACCATGACCTCCCAATAATCCATTCAGATTTTGAATCCTACAGCCAATTAATCCACCCAGCAGGTCAGAGCCTGTGTGATCCCATTGTCTGTGGAAACGCAGGGGTGTGCTGCATTAATCTCTTAGGTGCTTCTCAACCCAGTCAACTTGACAAGCACGATGAAGCATCTTGATCACTGTTTGCAAATATTTTCCCAACCAGATTATCAATGCTCTGACATCAGATGGAAGCATCTTTCCTCCCCACACGGTCAGCACAGGGCTTGAAAATAAGGGATCTTGAGGCTTCCCCAGTGAGTATGCTATCAGGCCATTTAGCACTTTCATATAAATTATCTTCTGCTATGGTCTCACAAGGTAATGCACCACACAGGACCAAAAGGTCAGCAAGGGGAATTTCCAACAAAGCTAAAACTCTCCCATTCAAAGGACTGCCTTTTGTTTGAGGTTGTTCCTTTCTTCTTTATTTGGTGTTAAAATTGCCATTTAGAGAGTAATCTTAAAAGGCATTTTCTTTAGAAAGTGGAGGGCTGGCGGCCTGGCGATGGGGCGGCTCAGGGTCTCTGCCTCTGTCTGCGTCTGTATCTCAGCATGGAGTTTTCCACATGGAAATGCACTGATGGAGAGTCCTGACGGTGAGGACCGGACCCTTAGACCTCAGAGTGAAAACAAGAGCTGAGGCAATATAATCTATGGTTAGTAGTTTTGTTGATAAGAAATATAGGGGAAAGAAAAACGGCTTGGAAAATGCACTTCATCTGAACAGAAATAGCTGAAGGGGCGGGTGCAATGAGGGGTGCTTTTTCAGGCGAACGGACTGGGAGGATAGCTGTCAGCAAGGCACTTGCTGCATGAGACTCAGGACCTGAGTTCAAGTCCCTGGCTCTCACATAAATTGCTGAGCTCAGTGGTGCACTCCTGTGATCTCAACGCTGAGGAGGCAGCGACAAGAGGCTCCCTGGGACCCACCGGCTAGCCAGTCTAGCCTAACCTAGCCCAGAGCCAGTGAGAGATTCATCTCAAAAGACCAGGTAGGTAGCTCCTGAGATTTGAGGTTGACCCTGGCCTACACACACACACACACAAACACACACCTTATGACACAGAACCATAAGGTCATCGAGGGGAGTTTTCTACAAAGCTAAAACTTTTCCACTCAAAGGACTGAGTGGAAAAGAAAGCATTCATTTGGCTCCTTGTCTCGAATATGCACTCTCTCACACACACACGTTCACACACACACACACACACACACACTCGCGTCCACAGACACTCTCACACACACTCACAGTACTTACCCACCCTCCCACCCACACACTCACATTCACACACACACTCACATTCACTCACACATACTCACTCTCTCTCTCACACACACAGTGGGAGGCGGCTTCCTCTGCTTCTGCACCTACCCAAGACAGAGCTTGACCACCCTAGGCCCCTCCCTGCTGTCCCTCTTGGTCTTGCTTAGATCAACAGCCTTGTTCGGAGATACCATACAAGAGGGCTGCCTATCTGCTGACCTCGGCAGGGCCTTCCGTCTCTGGAACCACATGGCCCCTCTTTCTGGGTGAAAACTGCCAGACCAGGGCCCCAAGCAACTCCCAAGACACTGCTCTGACTACATCTCAGGCCCATTTATGAAGAGAGGGGTCCTTAACCCACCGCAGTGCCGCTGACCTGCCCTGCAAATGTCATGAGGTCATTCCACAGCCCTGCCCTCTCCCGCCCCTCCCCCACTTTGTACTATTCTCTATGTGGACACATCTGTCACTTTTACATCCCCATTGCTTATCTGTCACGCTCTACAACCAGGAAGAGACACAGGAGCCAAATGAATGCTTTGTTACCGGGAGGTAGCCTGACTTTGAAAGTTCTCTGTCGGAGGTTATGTCTCCTGCCCTTACGGCAGAGACACAACTGCGATCAACATTATTGTTCAGTACTGACGGTGGCTGGACCTGTGACAGAAAATTCACGCACAGTTTTCTTACTCTTCCCAATAACAGACAGAGAAGCTGAGGCTTGGGACAGTCTGGGGGTCTCCTGAAGATGGTGGCACGCACACGCTTGGAATTAGAAAGCCAGATTCCTGATTCAATATTTGTGTTCAGCTGTCCTTCCCACGCCCCTACCCAGCCCCTTTGAACACCTTCTAGCTGCCTACTAGATTCAAATAATCTTGTAGGATCCCTTCAAGGACAGATCTCTTTTCCTTCCCTCTTCTGTCCCCACCCTTCTGGAATCTTCCATGGCAGGTGTTTTGAATTCTCTTTTCTCAAGTCTTTCTATTCTGAGCCTTTTTATATTCTTGTTTGTCTGTGTGTAGAGTCGAGAGTGACAATGTTTCCCCCCTGGACACTTTCCACCCATTTTTTAAGACGGTGAGCTCAGTGCTCAACAATTCAGCTAAACTGGCCATCCAGTAAACACCAGGGGTCCACATTCTAGCATCAGAAGGATAGCTGCACACCATGATGCCCTTTTTTTCCTCCTGGGGGATTGAACTCACAGCCTCCTGATGGCATAGCAAGCACTTTTCCTCCTGAGCCATCTCCCCAGGCCCCCTTACTCTGCGTTTCTATCTCTGATACACCCACGTTGAAGCCCAGCCGGATCTAATAAGCTCATCTTCATCTCAATCTCAAACCCTAGGGTTTGGATGAAGTGCGTGGCTTCTGCTGCAGATGGATCCGAGCCTGTGGGTGATTTTATCACGTGTGGATTTCTTCCATCTTGACAGTAACTGTGTGGAGGTGCCATGCTGTGGTGCCTGCGTCTTTTACATCACTTTATCTGGAGACACAGGAAACGAGCAATCAGTGTTCGTTAACTGACGTATCCTCTCCCTCCTTCCCTGCCACTTCCTCTGCCTCTTCTTCCTCTCCTACCTCCTCCTCCTTTTTTCCCATCCCCCCCCCCCCCCTTCTTTTGCCCCCAAACCAGGTCTCGTGCCTTTTTTGCCCGCTTTCCCCCCCCCCCCCCCCCCCCCCTCCCCTCCCTCTTTTTCCCCCCCTCCCCCCCCCCCCTTTTTTCCCATCCCCCCCCCCGCAGTGCTGTGGCCCAGAAACAAGGTCTCGTGCATTTTATGCAAGCTTCCTACCACTGCCCGATCTCCCCAGTCCTTCTCTCTTACCCTTATCCACCCCTCCTCATTCTTTCCCTTTGATTTTTCTCTGTCCATGATTTTTCTCCCATGTTCTTTCCACCACATTATATTCGGTTATTATTCATACTTCCTATTGTATGTGCGAGCACACGTGTTTGGGTGTGGGTGTGCTAGCGCAAGTGGGTATGTATGGAGGTCAGAGACTGACATGGAGATGCCCCTCTGAATCACTCCTCTGCCTTATTTTTTGAGGCAGGGTCTCGCAGTGAACGTGGAACTTGCTGTTTCAACTAGACAGGCCAAGCAGTGAGCCTCTGGACCCTGTCTGTTCTCCCCCAACCCCCTACTCAAAAACACTAAGATTACAGATATGCTGTGTTATGTCTGGCTTTCCTGTTGGTGATGGGAATCTGAACTTAGGGCTTCATGCTTTTATGGCAAGGACTTGACTCACTGAAGCACTTTCCTGGCTCATCTATTATTCTGTTTTCAAGTGTGCCAACCAGTTGTCTGTGTGGCCCCTTGTCATGTCCACCTTGTGATTGTTGAAGCCTTCATCAGTCCTCTTCCCTGGATGCAAGTTGTGCCCAACCAGCAGATGCATCAGTGGTTAACTGGTTTCATGATGAGGCTCTCCCCTCTCATCTCACTGTTGCTGGCCTGGTTTTGCCCTCTCTTGCTCACCCTGGAGAAGGCCCGTTATGAGAGACTCTCTGGAGTGACCCATATGGCAGTCAATCAAGGAAGGCCCATGGCCAACAGCTCAGGAAGAATTGGGTCCAACTACCTTCAAGGTATGGTATCCTGCCAACCACCCACCTGAGTGATCTTGGAAACCAACCCTTCCTAGCTGAGCCTTGGGAAAGACCCAAAACCAGAGGGCATAATAAACGTATACGCAGACTCTTAACCCACAGAAATTGTGACATAATAAATTTGTTGTTTTCAGAAAAAAGTTTTCTGCTAGATAACACTTCTAGTCTTCATTTGCACAAACATTTGTTGACAAATTCTGTATGCATCTTGGCTGTTGATTCCTGGGCTTCATACAGGTTAGGCAAGTGCCCTGCCATTGAGCTACCCCCCCCCCCCCCACCAGTGTTTCATTTTTAACTTTTCCTTTTAGAAGTTGCTTGTAACAAAATCTCACTAAGATGCTCAGGCTAACCTTGTACTGACCCCAAGGCCAAGGCACGCCTTGATTTTGTGATTCTCCTGCCTCACTCTCCTAAGTAGCTGGGATGTCAGGCCTGCAGCAGCGGGTCTCATAAGAATTTTACAGGTCGTCCAGGTTGTATGGGGAATTGCAAACCTGACATTGTTCTCTAGCTTGTGTCTTTTGAGGTCCCTTCTCCCACACTGGAAAGCTTCACCCTTCTTTCTATGCCACTCTCTTCACGCCATCACTAAGCCTTCTTGACATGATTCCAGATGCTTCTAAGTAGTTTCCTGCAAAGACAGACCCTCATTTGGCTTCTTCCCTCCCCTTGATGCTCTGGCTCTCTCAACAGCCTGAGTCCCGAATCACACAGCAATTTGGCAGATTCACTTCATCTGCTAACCCACAGACACTGCAGACACCCAGACTCATCCAAGTTCTCCTTTTGCTTTTTGAATTGCCTCTCAGCTGATAACCACGCTCACAACTTCTCAAGTCAGGTAAATGGTCCACCTCTCCACTCTGTCTCTCATTGGATAGTTTAATACTTGGTGCTTCTGATTTTTTAAAACCACTTTTTTCATTTTAAGCCTGTCTTTCTTAATTAGCAATTTCATGCGCCCAAGATCTCTCATTTTCCTTGATGCTGCGGGGAAATTCCCACCTGATTGTCCTTCCCATGACCAAGCTAGGATTAACACAAACCAGCTAGCCCCAGCAACAGCTTTCCAGAGGAAGCAGCAGTCACAGCATCAGGGTGAGGGGGTGCCAGACAACTGTAGACACTTGGCAGCAAGGGTCCTCCAAACAACTCTTGCAAGAGTGTGGTAGTCCTCTGTTCAGGACTGCTTCTCTGAACAAATCAAAGGTAGCAAAAGTCTCCAGAGGGCCACATTCATGTTCACTGAGAGAGCAAACTGGGCTGCGCTCATCTGGCTGCCTCCCACTAACTATTACAATCCTCTCTCCTTCCACTCTTCAGGTGAACCGCCTCGCCACCGACAGAGGTTTGCTTACAGCAGCACACAGGATAAGGTGTTCCTTGGGGGTGGGCACAGGAGGCATGTCTCCCATCTGACTCTTGGAGGGACTCTTAGAAGAATGTTCTGTGGTGATCAAAATGTGCCATGTGTGTCCCATTTGATGGGAACCCACAAAGCATGTGAGATACAGCTGGTTTGACCCAGGGCCTGAGTCTCTCATTTTACTTCAGTTAATGTAAATAACCACTTGTGACCCATAGCTACTCTACTTGACAATGCAGTTCTTTAGGGTGCCAGCTGAAGGGTATCTGGGTCATCCTCTTCTATGGTGGTCCAGCTGTTTGTGAGTCACAGGACAGTGTAGCTTTGATGTGATTGGTCCTCAAAGGGTCCAAGTGTTGGAGGATTGGTCCCCACTAATGTGGTACTGGAACTGATGGAACCTTTAAAGGGCAGGATCAAGGTAGGTGGTGCCACCTTTGGAAAACCAAGAGCGACCCTGGTCAATGGATGAGTGTCACAGTGCTCTGTGCCCAGGGAACCTGAACTCAGGCAGCTGTCTGAAGCAGAGTTCACACACCTGTGGTCCATGAACAGAATGCCATCTATCGGTAGGTCTCATTTGCACAATTTAAAAAGTATTTGCTAATTACAAAAAGCAGGTAAGATGATATGAAGATTTGGGATTCCAGCTTCTCCTAAAAATTTAGAAGATCCAGAAACACACACACACACACACACACACACACACACACACACACACAGAGGAATGCATACATGCGTGCACACACACACACACACACCTACACACAGAAACATACAAAGACAGACATACAGTCACATATATGCACACAAACATACACAGAGACACATACAGACACACACACAAGCCTTGCCTACACACACACACACACACACACACACACACACACCTGGTGGGTTTCAGATGGAAATAACAGACAGCATGGATGTGGGGCAGACATTCTTCAGTTTGCCAGTGTCTTGTGATCTAAGGCATTCCGACTTCGTTTTGTTCATTGGTCATGAGCATGGGCTTTGGTGAACATCAGGGCATCTAAGTTCAAATCTCATTTCTGCCTTGCAGTAACCTGTGTGACCTTAAGCACTTGACTTCACTACCGGGAGCCTCAGCTTTCCCATAAATAATGTGGTGGCTGCCATAAGGGCTCAATGAAACAATGATCACAAAATTCTTGGTACAGAGGCAGGAGAGTGCTGTTGGATGGAAGAGGAAGAGAGAAGATGGAAGAGGAGAGATGGAGGAGATAGGCAACAGGAAGAGACAAAGAAAGAAAAGAGTGTAGGAGGGAAATGATCCTTTACTTAGTTTCCAAACACTTTTTTAAAATTGCATGTGATCTGTGTGTGAGAGTACATATATTTTATGACGCACATTATGGAGGTCAGGGAACAACTCTCTGGGGTCAGCTCTCTCTGTTCTCTGTGAAAGCGAGGATCTGGGTTAGGCCCTCAGACTTACACAGGGAGTACCTTTCCCCACTAAGCCACCTCACCGGCCCAAGGTTCAAAACACTTCTAAGACAATGAAGAAGAAATAATCTCTCCCAAGAGGAATATTCCAGAGTTCTCTTCACCTTTAGCACCCTCCCAGCATAGTGCAACCACCTACATTGCAAGCTCACAGCGGGGGTAGGGCTGAAAGGGCATTCATGGACAAGAGCAAGGACATCAGTCAATCCCCTGGGACCTTTGCCTTCTGATCGCACACCTTGACCTGGGAAGCACTTCTCTCATGCCTACTTCCTATACGTACTGAAGACTTTAAAACAGAAACCCCAGAAGGCCTGGGCCTCATACACCCTGTTGGTGCTCCAATACTTTCCCTAGATCCAGTGTCAGGAAACAGAGGCAATATCTACATGACATCACCCGTACAAATGGGTGGGAGGAAACCAAACTCCTAAGATAAATGGTAAGAACACTCCCAGGAGGCTGGGCACAAAAATACTGGGTTAAATTATATTAAATTATGACTCCAGTTTCCAGTGTTTGCTTTTCACGGGTGTCTTGGGTTTGCCAAGAAAATGTGAGATTCAGGATGTGCTGTAAGATGCCTGGGAGCCTGTATCCACAAATTGGATTCAGTGTATTTGGAGGTGGGGCTGAGAATGTTGCGTTTTGTACCCATCCAAGCTATTTTAGTGTATCTATTATTTAGTCATGGCGTGCTAATACTTGGAGTACATGCATAGCCCCAAACAGCTCTCATTCATGGGGCATCATAGAGGATTCCACTGCCCAGGGAAGGTTTTTTTTTTTTTTTTAACATTTTATTTTTATTTTTTTCTTTTTTTTTTATTAATTACACTTTATTCATTTTGTATCCCCCCATAAGCCCCTCCCTCCTCCCCTGCCGATCCCACCCTCCCTCCCCTTTCTGCATGCATGCCACTCCCCACGTCCACTGATAGGGGAGGTTCTCCTCTTCTTTCTGATCTTAGTCTATCAGTTCTCATCAAAAGTGGCTGCATTGTCCTCTACTGTGGCCTGGTAAGGCTGCTCCCCCCTCAGGGGGAAGTGATCAACGAGCAGGCCAATCAGATTATGTCAGAGGCAGTCCCTCTTCCCATTACTATGTAACCCACTTGGACACTGAACTGCCATGGGCTACACCTGTGCAGGGGTTCCAGGTCATCTCCACGAATAGTCCTTGTTTGGAGTATGAGTCTCTGGGAAGTTCCCTGTGTTCAAATTATCTTGTTCTGTTGCTCTGCTTGTGGAGTTCCCGTTCCCTCCAGCTCTTACTATTTCCCACTTCTTACATAAAATTCCATTCACTCTGCCCATCAGTTGGCCATCAGGCTCAGCATCTGCTTTGACAGTCTATACTGCAGAAGCTTTCAGAGGCCCCCTGTGGCAGGTTTCAAGGTTGTTTCCTGTTTTATTCTGGCTTTCAGAGGCCCTCTGTAGCGGGTTCCGAGGTTGTTTCCTATTTTCGTTTTCTTCTGATGTCCACAGGGAAGGTTTTTTAATGGGCAGCCCTGTCTCCCAGCCTCTAGATGGGAGCCATAGGAGTAGCTTAATTTGCACGTTCATTCATTCATTCATTCATTCATTCATTCATTCATTCATTCATTCACCAAGTATTTGTGTGCTAGCCTTGTTCTAGGCTCTAAAGTTAGAACCATGAACAGAATGGACAACAGATGGGGGACATTGTTAATTAGCAAAATACTTGGCTTATAAGCTTGTCTGATGAAACTCGTGTGTATCGGCACACAGTTGTAATCCTACATCTGGAGAGGCAGAGATAGGTCGATCCTTGGGACTTGCTGGTCCACTTGGAGAGCCCTAGGTTGAGAGACTTTGTCTCAAACAAAACAAAATGGAGAAAAATAGGTGGGCAGTGAGCAAAAAATCATGTGGCACCTAGAGTTGACCTCTACCCTCTGCACTCGTGTGTGTATACACACACACACAAACACATACATGAACACACAGAGACGGTGTTTATTTTAAGTGTTAGTTTGACTGAATTAGGAGGTGTTCGGGTAGCTGATAAATAATTAGTTTGGTTGACTCAGTGATCACAGAGCCTACCGCTTTGCTGAGAGGGAGGCATAGCTGTTTGGAATGGCTGGACTTCCTCAGACTTGTCTGTGAGTTCTGGAGAGACTGGACAGTGAGTTGGTTGACAAATGAGTGGAGAAGATCAGTTTCCACCCAGGGGGATATCCTCTAATCAATCATCCAGGGACAGAACTGGTGCAAAAAGGAGAAGGGAGTAGGAATCCTTGCTCTTTCTGCCACAGTCTAATGATAACAATTAGAAAATAATAATAACAATGATAATAATAATAAAAACAGGATTATAATAAATCTGCCTTCTTTAGAATTTTTTCCAGTTCACAGTACTCATATACAGCAACAGAAAACAAAGTAAGACACCCTAAAATTTTGTATGTTGAAGCCCTGATACCTGGTACCACTTTAGTGTATGTCTGAAGACAGGGCATTCAAGAGGCAGTTACATTAACATAGGGCCATCAGAGTGTTTTTTAATCCAAGATGATCAGTGTCCTTATGGAAGAGGAGTCCATTAGGACAAAAATAGACACACCAGACACAGCCACAGACAGAGGTCATTTTGTGTTATCTCTTGCAAGCCTGGGAGAAAGACAACAGAAGAGACCAACCATGTTAGGAACCTTGGTCTTCAAGCATACAGAGCTTTGAAAAAACATACCGTTCTGCTCTTTAAGCTCTACATCAAGTCTGTAGTGCTTTACTGTATATGTTCTGTTTTATGTGCCCTTGACACCAGCTAAAGTCATCTGAGAGGAGGGAAACATCAATTAAGAAAAAGCCTCCGTGGGATTGGGGTGTTAGCAAATCTGGAGGGCATTTTCTTAATGATTGGTAGTACTATTGTGGGCGGGGCCATTCCTGGGCAGGAGATCCTGGGTTCTATAAAAGAGCAGGCTAAACAAGCCATGAGGAGCAAGTCAGTAAGCAGCACCCCTCCATGGCTTCTGCATCAGCTCCTGCCTCCAGGTTCCTGCCCTGCCTCAGTTCCTGTCCTGACTTCTGTCAGTGATGGACTGTGGATGTGGAACTATAAGCCAAATAAACCCTTTTCTCCCTAACTTGCTTTTGGTCATGCTGTTTCATCATAGCAGTAGTAGCCCTAACAAGACACTGTAGCAGCCCCTGTTTGGTGCAAATTAGTACAGACACCAACCCAGAGTCAGCTCGGCTGTTCCCAAACCACAGACAGAGGAAGCCAGTCAAACAAATGATCACAGGAAAAGCACATCTACTTATCTTAGCAGAAAATCCACCCATAGAGATACAACCATTTGTGGTGCCCATTGGGTTATTAATAACCCAATAGTACGTACTGAGTGCTTGTTATATTTCTGATGCCACCCCAGGCCCAGAGAATACAATGAAAGACAAGGTAGGTATATCATTTGCCTTTTAAAATTCATGTATCCCTGAACGCCTCTCTATAAACTTAACCCTGTGTTCTACCCAAGCTCAAGTGAGTGAGTATAGTGTGGTGTGTGAGATGCCATCAAAGGGTCTTCAATCCGCTTTCCACGGCTGTTTAACATATGCATGTTATTGGGATACATTAGTGCGATGGTTTGAAGCACATGTGGCATATGCAGCGATCATATCAGGGTGGTGGATGTGTCTGTCTGTCTGTCTGTCCGTCTGTCTCCCTTGTTATTCCTTCAGGTTTGAAGCTTGATGTTAGTTCAAGTTCTTCCCCAGACTGGCACTGTGACATGAGACAAGCCATTTAGCTAGCACAGCCTCACTGGATCTCTAAAATGGCAATGGTCATCCCTGGGCCAGACAGCTGTGAGAAGCAGGTCTGATGACAAACAGGGCTATAAATGCCTGGCAGCTATTCATTATGGTGACTTCTGCACCTCCGTGACAGCGCCAAGGAGATAATAGTAATAGTGAAGTGTTATCATGAATGTAGAGTGTTCTAAAAACATGAGAAATAGGTAATCTGCGTATCAGCTTTCTCTGCTTCTTTCCGAGATGGGGTCAGACACTGTAACTCAGGCTAGCCTTGAACTTACAATCCTCCTGCCTCAGCTGTTTGAGTGCTAAGTTGTAAGTATATAACACCATGCCCAATGGTCTTTTATGCATCTAAAAAGCATATTCTCTACCCCCTTACTTTTCTTAGTTTAATTTTTTTCTCTTTAGTTTTTTAATCTTCTATTGCATTTCATTATTTGTTTTTATCTATCTATCTATCTATCTATCTATCTATCTATCTATCTATCTATCTATCTATCCATCTATCCATCCATGTGTGAGAGTATACATATATGCCACAGTGTTCACGTGGAGGTTGGAGGACAACTTGGAGAACTGAATTCTCTTCCTCCACTGTGTTGGACCCAGGGAGGGGATCAATCTCGGTTTATCATGTTTGGCAGCAACCTCCTTTATTCACTGAGTCATCTTGCTGGCTCTCTCTTCCCAGGAAAGTATTTAAAGCCCAAGATTGCCTGAAGAACAACCTGAAATCCTTAGCAAAATAAAATGTCTTTCATCTTTGTTCTCCCACACCCCCTGTCTTACACTGGACCAGCTCTACCTGGAAGAGATGACTGGAGGGAACAGATCCAAGAGGCTATTACAGCTTCAGTCGCTGTCAACACGGTGGAGTGCATATGCCCATCATGGTGGTGCTCTTGTCTGTGTGTATGTCATTCCTTCTGGGGTTGTGGTTAATTTTTCTCCAGCACTATCCGGCAGTGAGATTTTTGTCCCTACTCAGAACCTGGAGACAGGAGACAGCGAGGACTGGTTATCATGGAAACCACGTCTCCCCTGGGCCCCAAGGGGCACTTCTGGAAATGGTTTGGAATCTGATCACTGTCTTCAAGTGTGAGAGCCGTGGTTAAAAGCTGTTATTTCCTTGTGTCTGATAAACGGTTGCTGAGAAGCTGCATGCTCTGGTTTTGCTGGGGGAGATTGGATTGGGGAAGGGCATGAGTCAGGAGAATGGGAACAGATAACAGGATTGAAGGACCCAGAGCCCCAGACCTGCACAGGACCCAAAACTGCACCATAGCTCAGAGACAGCTGTGTCCAGACCTTTGTGAAGACTTCAGAAGTCAAAGGAACATCGAGGTTGTGGAGGGGAGATGGCCGCGACCCACCCTCAGAGGTTGGAAAGCCTTTTGGCTCTGAGAAACTCATAGTCTAGGGGGAAGGCATCAGTTCTAAGGGCCTTGACAATAGAATTACAGATGGCAGGGTTTCCACCTCACACACATTCAGTCACCAGGAAGAAGTGAAGCTTGGTGAAGCTTCAGGGGGACAGGTGAGCACACACATTCTTTGTGTGTGCTGGGTGGTGGATTGTATTTTCTGCTCCAGACAGCAGCTTGCCCCAGCACTGGCTTTCCAAAGACAGCTACAGATGTGGAGTTTGAAGCCCAAGCTTCTGTTAAAACGCAAGCTATGAATTCAAACACATTTAAAATCTAATTGAAGTCCAAAGAAAACACATCAGAAGGTCAATGCCAGTGCATCTCTTCCTGCTTGTGAGCCGTGCTGTGAGTATCACAGGCTGAAATTCCAGAGGCGAGGGAACGTGCATCCTGTCCCCAGCACAATAGTCAAAACACAGTATTCTGAGATTGGCATTAAGATGTTTCCATATTTACTGTGAGGTTAGCCACATAGTTATGCTTCAATATGACACTGAAAGTGTTAGCAATTTCTACCCCATGGTACAAATAGGGAAACCGAGGCTGCTGGAGGCACAGCTGCCACATTTCCCCCCTTCAGAGTCCCTATAAAAGGATATTTATTTCTCCATGTGTCTGTAGTAGAGATAGCCCCAGACATCTGCAAAACTCCCTCTGCATTAAACATTTCCCCTCATCTATGTTAGGTTTGTTCTGATGTATTTTTTTTTAAACCAGGAGAGAGAAAGAGAGAGAGAGAGAGAGAGAGATCTCACATTCTGAGGGACATTTGGGAATCCTTGCAGCCATTTTGTTGTTGTCTCAATGGGTGGGGGCAGGAGGACCTAGAAGGTCTGGGTGCTTTTCAGCATCCCAGAGGACACGAGAGCCTTCGCATGACACAAATTCTGCTTTAAAATCTCCATGGTACCTCCTCCAGAGAGATCAGGGCAGAGGGAGCCCAGGGCTGTGATTGAGAAGATGGAGACAGAAGATGCTGAAGGTACTGGGTGTGATGAGCTGACAGGCTCTAGAATCACCTAGGCAACTGGCCTGGAGGGGTTATCCTAATGGTAGTAACTGAAGTAGGAAGCCCCTCCCCATTGTGGATGTGTGCATTCTCAGATTGGGGTCTTCGCCGTGCAAGTGGGCAGGTACGCTGAACACTTCATCCACCCCACTTGGCTTCCTGATTGTAGACGCCATCTCAACAGCTACTTCAAGCTCCTGCTACCTTGACCTCCATGACCTGAGAACTGTAAACCAACAGAATCCTTCTCCTCTGATTTCTGTTTATCAGAACACTGTATCACCTTGGCAGGAAAAGGAGCCAGGGTACCCAGAGCAGCTCTGTTGGAATGACCTGCTCTCAGACAACCACCTCGCTAGAGCATCGACAGCCTGGAAACACAGCCTGTGCCACTGTACAGAGGAGGAAACAGCCTTGGTGTTTAGCGCTATGGGCCCCGCGCCTTGGATCACCTCTGCTGCTCTGAAGCATCTGTCCAGTCCTAGTCAGGAGGGGTGCAGTAAATTCTCCATTTAGGGGAAGTTGGGGACACGCAAAAGTGTTTCCAGAATGTATTATGAGTCCAAGAAGGTTAAAATGACCTGACACAGAGAGATCAGACACATTTTTAACCACTAGGTTCTTCTTGAACATGGTGAGCTTGAGGCTTAAAGAGCCAAGTGGCAAACTCAGGTTCACTTAGGACAGTAGCAGACTCCAGCGGGAGACCCCTGTAGCCCAGTGTGTTAGTCCTCGGAGTGTGCAAACATCACCCCCAGATCCCCACTCACAAATCCTCTGCAAATAAAATTTTCTTCTTTTCTTTCATGACTGTAGGGTGACCCCCGTACACTGGTAAGACCCGCTTGTTCAAGAAAGTACTGGAAGCTCCCAGAATCATCCTGTCCTTCTTAAATAGCAAGTGTCCGATTCTGGTGGCCTCTGGGAGTCAGTGCTGTTTGTGGACTGGCTGGAGTTCCTTTCCACCCCGCTGGACCAGAAGCTGATATTTACCCAGCACTTTACAATCTCCCTTGGTTAATCCGGCATGTTCCCTGGTCACTTCCCATTAAGTCTAAAGTGGCTTCCTATTCGCAGGCTCGGAATTAAAGTGTCACTTCTCCCAGTGAGAAGCTGCAGGTGACATGTACCAGCAAGGAACTCAGAAAGCAAGGGAGGGAGAATAGCCCCCAGTCATCCCCTAGCTCCTTTCTCCCACCCAACAGCAATTCTGCTATGTGCACCATCCCCTTGCCCACAGATTAAACAAAAATAATTCCCAGTACCTTGGGAGCTAATGTTTTTAATGCTGAGGGTATCTGGCCTAGCTGGTGCAGGAAAATATCTGACAGCATCAGTGGCACCACGAACACCTTTCTCACTTTTCCCAGACTAGCCAGTTATCCCCACTGTGCCTCCAAAGCCCACCTGCAATGCTGTCCAGAGAGAGCGGGCCCTCCAGCAGATAGCTGCTCTGGTTTCTTCTGTCCCCAGTCAAGGAGTTCACAGCCTCAGCCTTTCTTCCTTTCAGTTTCATCTCAGACAGTAAAAGCCAACTCTCTCCTGGAGGCATGCAGTAACTGATGGGTTGCTGTCCCGGCACGGTGCAGCAACTGAAAATGGTTCCTGGGTCTCCCCCGTGGTAGCAAGTTCAGGAGCAAGGGCAAGCAAACCCTCATCTTTTTGGAGAAAAGATTTCTGCCATGTGACACCCCCAGCCCGCCCTCTTCCTAGCTTTGGGTCCTGTGTAAGTGACAAAGTGCCTTCTTCCATTCCCTGGCTTTCCCCGGAAGCCATCTTCTCAAGCAGGGCTGTCTCCATCACGAAACCAAAGGACACAAATGAAATGTCTTTTTCACTGTGAGAAAGTCCACACAGCATGCATTTATTCAGTATAGGAACTGTATCCCACTGATGTCCAGCCACCAACAAGGCCCATCTCCAGACTTCTTCGTCTCCTAAAGCCAAAATCCAGTTCTTGAATGTGAATTCTCCATTTCCCTCTCCCCCAAGTCCTCAGCAAGTTACTCCTTGTCGGTGACCTTAAGTAATGCTCCAGATAAGCATGTATCTGTAGCAATTGATCACAGTAAGGCTCGTCCATAATATAGCAGGTGACAGAACTCCTTGGCTTCTCAGAGCCGCTGCTGCATTGTATGCACATGCCATGTTCCATTTCTCCCTACACCTTTTAGCCACTTCTGCATTCTAGCTGGAGTGGAGAATGATGCTAAGAAGACGGGTGTATGGATACCTCCTTCGGAACCCCACGTACAAGGCATGTGCTCAGGAGTGGAATCGCTGGGCCATATATATAGTAATTCTGTTTTGAATTTTTTCTTTTTTATAAAAAAAGATTTTTCATTTTGGTAGACGTGTGTCTGTGTCTGTCTGTGGTTTGCATTTTATTATTGTTATTTGTTAAGTGGCTTCAGCATCTTTTCCCAGGCTTCCCTGTACTTTTCTAATGGATGGGATATGCTTGGCTGCAGAGCTGATGGCTGTGTGCACGTGAGTGTAGTTGCACATGGTGGCCAGAAGAAGGCATCAGGTCCCCTGGAGCTAGAGTTACAGGAGGTTATGAGTCACCTGGTGTGGGTGCTGAGAACCAAACTCAGGTCCTCTGCAAGAGTACTAAGTGACTCTCCACTGCTTGACCTCTTTATCACTGAGCTGTCCCTCCAGTCCCTCACCATACACCTTTCTATTGGAGCTTCACTACTTTCCACTTATGGTCACAGCACATGAGTGTCCAGTTTCTCTACAATGTTGCCAATACTTCTATTTTCTGTTTGGGGTGTGTGTGTGTGTGGTTTGCATCTCCTTATTAATTAAGTGGTTTCAGCATCGTTTCTCCAGTCTGCCTAATACTTTTCGAAGGCACAGCACCTGCTTGGCTGCAGAGCTAATGCCCCATTATTAGTGACCCTGAGATCTGACTCGCAGCCACAGATGAGTTTCCCCCACAGGTCTGGATGCTTGTCTGTTCCAGGGCTCAGAGCCGTTTTGAAGGAGGGAGCTGGTACTTAAAATTGCAGCTGCTCTTCAGTCAGTGAGAAGTCACATCGCTTTTCTGGGCTCCATCAAGATGCTCTGGGGCTTATACAATAGCTTCAAAGCAACCTCAGAGGTGGCAAGAAAGCAGTGTGCCACCTGGAATCGCGTCCCACTCCGCCATTCACTAGCTGAGTAATTTCAGCAGTGCAACTTGCTTCCGGGACCAACAAAAACGAAGATTTCCCATGGATATTTATTAAATGGATAAGTGAATGAGCAGGTGAATGGCCTCTTGCCTATCAGCAAAATCACACCCATTCCTAGCCTTCTAAATAACGAAACTGTCCTCTCAAGGCTTTATAGTTTTGACAATTTGGGGATACAGAGTCTGAGTGGCCCAGGGCCTACAGGCACATATTGAAATGAAACTGAGCCTGAACCCAACCCTGTCGATCTTATGCATATGATCTTGAGCAAGCTATGTCATCTGTCTAAACCTAGCTCCACTTTAAGTAATTAATCAGTGTGTTTGATGCGCTGGTGTGTGTGTACCTATGGGGGAGTGAGTGTGCACATGTGTGCACAAGCTTGTAGAAGGCAGAGATCAATGTCTATCCAGTTTCTGGGGGGTCAGATTTGAATCTTTATGTGTGTATTGCGTGTACTCTGCCAACTGAGCCATTTTGGCATCCCAGTCACGCCATTTTTTTTTTAACATGGAACAATAGATGATATTTAGCCTCAAAAGTTGTCCTCAATGTCATCTGCCTAGCAACCTGTCTGCTTGGTCACTTTCCAGGGAATGCATCTGAGGCTCTTTGCCCTTTGCCTGCAGAAACCCTGAATGTTCCCTCAACCCTTGACTTACCTGTGTCATCACCTACTAAGAGTTGGAAGAATCATACAGCCCTTGGAAGTACACTTCCTGTAATAAATTCAGTAACAGCAACTACTGTGTTATAAATCTTCACCTTGAAAAAAAAAAGTCCTTGGGATCTTAGGGGGTCGCCCTTGGCAGTGACTAAGATAGAATGCACAAACAAGATCATACCACTGAAATGATGGGTGGGGACAGCTCCGCAGAGGACACTCCCTTGGAGCAGTCTACATTGGCCACCAAGCAGCCTCATCCAGAGGTCCACATGGCAAAGCATGGAGCTTCCTGTCAGCAGCCAATAGTGCCTTGACCAACAGGTGTGTGAAATGCCTTGAAAGTGGAGCATCCCTCCAAAGCTCCAGATGGCTGCCACCAAGTAAGACAGCCTCCGCTGGTCCCACTCGCCTCAGCCATTTCTGAGTTCCCGATCAAACACTCTGCATGAAGGAGCAAATATTTATCGCCATTTTGGGGGTGATTTGCTCCTCAACCACAAACATCTCCTAGTCATCTGCAACAGTGGCTGTGAAGTTCAAGCGCACATGAGGGTATATCTTGCACGGTACTTTGCACGTCATAGCAGCATGATGTGGAAGTTATCATCTATGACGGTTACTTTTCATGGTAAAAAAAAAAAATCGTTTCCTTTTCTGTTTTTTTTTTAAAATTTCCTTTTTACTTTGATTGAAGACTGAAGAGGCCATGCACCGCAAAGCCATGCCCTGGAAGAGACATCAGTGGAAGACAGAGCACACACAACGCAGGCCCAAGGACACCAGTTACACAGACAGGAGGCGAGACAAAATACTTCTCTATCACTGCAGAGATTTAGCCAATCCAACAGCAGGGGCTATGGGGATCGAGGGAAGACAAAATTGGAGCCCCTACCAATAGACATGCTACACAGAGTACTTACAAAATTACGTCATTTCATCTGCATCATGACCCCAAGCGGCTTTTCTTGTGCCCACTTTATGGATTGGGTCATTTGAGGCTCAGAGGGCTGGAACAATCCTACAAGCGCAGCGTTACATAGTGTGGATGATGGGTTTCAGAGCCAGGCCTCTGTCCGTCTTGACTTGTACTCAACTCTGAGATCACTGCAAGGTGCCAGGCATTGGTCTCTTCCTTCCTCTGAACCTCAGTGCCACAGAATGTCACCAGGGACCACGCTTTTAGAAGCTTAATACCCAAGACAAATGATTCAAGTGAGAGGTTCAGCAGGCATAGTCTACCAATAGCTCCTCAGTTAGGGGGGGGCCTTAGGGCCCCCTTTCCCATCCATGACGGAATTTTGACTGGTTTGATCGTGGGCAGGCCACCACAGCTGCTGTGAATTGATGAGTGATTTCCAGGAGCCTCGACTTCCACAGCTTTCCTCCTCATCCGCCAGCAATTACCTCTGCCTCCTCTTCCACGCTGGCTCCCCTCCTATGTTCATACGGTCAACACACATTTTACCAAGGGGGTTATTACTAACAATACAATAAGGAGGTTGCAAAGCTGAGAACGAGGTGGAGTGAAGGGCAACAAGGACAGATGGAGGGAGGTAGTGGTGAATGGATACAATCAAAATACATTGTTTAAATATGTGAGGCTTTCAAAGAAACGAGATATTTAAAAAGAATTAGGTTGAAAGTTAATTTTGTACTCTGAGGGGAAGAGTACTCTGCAGGCATCAATACACATGCAATCGGGGTTGGCAGCAGAGTGATGGACAGTGAGGGGTCCAAACTGCAGAACGGATTGAGTTCTACATTGAGTAGACATCTTAGGTCTATCCAGTTGTCGTCAGGAAGGAATATGAGCTTCCGGGGTTGCCAGGTTGCTTGTCTTTTCTATGGGAAGCTTGTGTGTTATATGAATTTCTCCAGGTTTAAAGGTTAGCCTAATAATAAAGGGCCCAGAGAGATGGCTCAGTGGTTAAGAGCCTTGGTACTCTTGCAGAGGGCCCAGACTTGGATCCCAGCCCCCACATGGTAGCTTGTAATCATCCGTTACTGTAGTGACAACGGATGTGATGTCTTCTTCTGACCTCCAGGGCTACCAGTCATGCATGTAATACACAAACATGCATATGCAGGCAAAACATCCATCCGTGTAAAATAAAACAAATGTATTTAATAACAATAATGATGACACTGTGCGCATCAAATAACACACCACCAGGTCAAAAGAAGCCCATGAGCCTTGCTTTCATGACCCCCAGACTGGCTAACACATTAGGTCCCTTTCTGCTGTGAGGTAGATTGTCTCTGTCAGTGCGTATCCTACGTACTGTTTGTCTGCAACAGACACAAGGCAGCTTCATAAATATTCCAAAGCGGTTTACACACACAGATGTGAGCTGTGTCCTCAAGCAGAATCCAGACTTGCTGAGGGCAGGGACCAGGTCGCTGGTTCGCACTGGGACTCTGTTTCTGCTTCCCCGCCATGAGGTGCAGCCCCTCTGGGTGAGGGCTCCTCGTAGCTGGGGCAGAAAGCCAGGCAAAATGATTGCTCTCAGGCAGTGTCTTGGGAGAGCTGTGAGCACTTTATCACTTGGAGGCCTGAGCTCTGCATCCTGCGGGGGGGGGGGGGTAGCTTCCATCACTTCTGGTGTTCCAGAGAACTGAGGTAAGGGAATCAAGGTTAATGACTTTCGCTTACAGACGGTGTGCCAGGCTTATAAATGAGGCCTCCTTTTCCCTTTGGGATCCTGCCTGCTGCTGGGCAGATGTGGTTGCTTATACAAGAAGCTACATGCTTACTTCAAATTATCTCCGATGAACAGGCAGGTCTCTGGGTGTCCTCCCTATGGAGACCTCACCCTATTACAAATACTGGATTTGGAGCTGATGACCTTCTGGGGTTCAAATCCCATGTAAAAGTTGGCAAAACTGAGATGGGAATCCAGACCCTTCCACCTTAAGAGGCAATCTACCTTAAGACTCAACACACTTCTTGATCATTCTTGTGACCCAAAAGACAAATAATCAAGAGTTGTTGTTGTTGCTGTTGTTGTTTTTCCTAACTCATATTCTCTGCCTTCAAGGAATTTCTAATTTGAAGGCACAGAACCAGAACTATTGAGGACAAGGAAGCATCACAAAGGCTTAAGGTATGTGGTGGTTTTGGATGATAATGGGCACCACAGCTCATATATTTGAATACTTACTTGGTCTCCAGTTGGTACAACTGTCTGGGAAGGATTAGGAGGCATGGCCCTGTTGAGGAATAATGTGTTACTCCAGGCCAGCTTTGAGGTTTAAAAAGACTCCTGGAGTCCCCAGTGTGCTTTTTATTTCCTGTTTGCTGCTGGAGATGTAAGCTCTCAGCTGTCCCATGCCTTTTCTTTTGCCATCACTGATCCTAACCCTCTGGAACTATAAGCCCAATCAAGTGCCTTCTTTTATAAGTAGCCCTGGCCATGGTGCTTTGCTACAGCTAGAAGAGTCACTCATATATTACAGATGGGAGAAGCATGGCAGCAAATGATAGTCAGAAAGCAAAAAGAAGTAGCATGAACACAGCAAGGAGAGAAAGGAAACGCTGAGGGTGAGGAAAGATGCTGAGGCTTTCACAGTTGCTGGGCCTGGTCTAGATCTGGGCCTCTCAGCACGGAGTTTGAATAGTGGCTACAAGCACAAGCTCTGTGCCCACAGGGCTCCCGCTTACAAGCAATAGAGACCGCCCGGAGCTGGTTTACGCAAAAGGGGCTTGGAGGTTCTTAGAAACAGGTGGAGGGAAGCCCACACAACAGACAGGTAATTTGGGAAGTTGTTGGGCATAAGAAATGGGCCAGCCACTGGGATGGGCTGAAGTCTCACCACATGTTCTCTCCTGCTGCAAGCAGGTTGTTTCCAGGGCCCACCGCACCTCCAAGTTCCGCAGTTCCAGAGAACAGGTTATGTCTCCCTTAGCTGTAAAGCCAAAGTCCCAGAGAAGAACTCTGGTTTGGTCTTGTAACTTCTTGGTGACCCGAGAAATGCTGCTGTAATTGTGTAAGATTGGATCAAGGGTGGAACCCTGTGATTGACAGCTCCGGCACAACCACAGCAGCAGGGAGGGTATTCATACAGAATCGTGTGAGCTCAGTAGTCTGGGGACATTTATCAGTGTTTTGTTTGGAGGAATTATTGCAGAGATAGTGAGTTCAGTGTTATCGCATGGATGGATGGACTGGTTAAAAGCCCAGTTTCTAGGACTGGCGAGATGGCTCAGCGGGTAAAAATACATGCTGCACAAACCTGACAACTTGGGTTTGATCTCTGAACCTCTCTCTCAATCTCTCCCCCTCTCTCTCTATGTCACCTGGTGCACATCTGTAATCCCAGGATTCCTATAGTGATGTGGAAGGCAGAGATAGGGAACTCTATTGGAAACTCTCTGGCCAGACTAAAGAATACACAGTGTGGGAGACACAAGAGAGCCTATGCTTTTACAAGAGGAAAAGAGAGAACTGAGTCCCATAAATAGTCCTCTGGCCTTCAAATGCATGCCACGCCAAACATACACCTCCGCGTGTGCATGCATACACACAAATCAATAATTCCAAGTCTGCAAAGTTCTAAGCCCATCTTCAGAGGTGATCTGCATTCTTCAGAGGCCCAGGAAAGTGTATTTTTAAATTAGCTTTCCCAGATGAGCGTGGCAGACAACTGGACATGGGGATTGCTGGCCTTTTCTGAGCCAAACATTTTACAAGCAAAGAAATTGAGCCACACAGAGGAAACCCTGCCACATCAGTTAGAGCTCATCACTTCCCGAGTGTGCTTTAGCCTCTCTCTGGGGTAGAGAAAGAGGTGCAAAGGGGTGCAATGCATAGAGAAGGGTCCCAGGAGCCCTCATATTCCCAAGAGGTCTACAACTAGATTGGATTCGCAAACAGTAACCACCTCAATACAAACACAGTTAGATACTCCTCCTCTCTCTTTAACACTGTGCTCTCGCCCCTGCAACTATAATCTGGCAAACAGGAACTGGGTGCAAGAGAGGGGGTGAGTGGACTGCAGGTGGTCTTGTGAGCTTCAGAGAAAGGTATTTGGGGCTGAGGGAGATGAGTAAACAAAGAGTGGGGGGCAGGAGCCGGTGCAGGTGTCGGTGGCCTGGGAGGCAAAGCAGAAGACAAGTTGGGAACTTAGTGACATTGGGGACCCAGAGCCACGTCCCTGGAACCTGGGCTGTGCTTCCTTCTGAGTTTACGTCGATGCTCCCACACACCCTCTGAAAAACTCCCCGAGAAGAAGCTGTTTTTGTACAGCTGTGCCCACGCACGCCCAGTATATGCTAAACAAAAATAGTCACCAGTTTCTGTTACTGACAGCCCCGATGATATGACAATCAAACTCCAAAATTAGAATTGTCAAATGTTTTGAAAGATGGTACTGGAGAGACAACCCAAAATATTTCTTCACACGCTTGCCCTGTGAATTCATATCCCCGAAAGGTTTTAGTGTTGGAGGAAAATAAGACCAGGAGAGTCTGTCATTCCTAGCCCCCTTCCTGGAACCCTCAGGATAATGAACATATTAAGTCCCTGGAAAATATCCTCAGAGCTTTTCTGAGTCCAGGGCTCCTAAACTGTGAGCACAGAAACCCTCTCCACTGATGTTGCCTGCTGTTCAGTAGTCCACTCTGCCTGCAGGAGTGAGGGAAAACTTTGCATGTCTCCAGTTTTTCACTCTAAGGAAAGCCAGACAGGGGACAATGAGCACAGAAGCAGTTCTAGAAGGTCCTCCTTTTAAAAAGAATGTAATTTAATACCCTTGCAACATTCTCAAGGTGCAGGTGTGAACACACACACAGCACATACACACACACACTCACAAACATACAACATACATACACACACTCACACATACACACACTCTCACACACACATTATATACACACAACACACACAAACAGACCCTTATACAAAACCACGTATATACACATACATGCACATGTATACACACAAAATGTGCTGGTTAGTTTAATGTCAACTTGACACAAGCTAGTCATTTGGGAAGAAGGAGGCCTAAAAGGCACCAGCCTGACCTGTGGTTCGTTTTCTTGATTGATAATTGATGTAAGGGGGAGGTCCATCTCACTGTGAATGCTGTCATCCCCAGACTGGTGGTCCTGGATGCTCTAAGGCTGAGCAGTCTGTGAGGGAGCAAGCCAGTAAGCAGCACCCCTCTAGGGCCTTTGCATCAGCTCCTGCCTCCTGTTTCCTGCCCTTCTTGAGTTCCTGTCCTGACTTCTTACACGTGGACTGTGATGGGTAATCGTAAGTAAAATAAACCCTTTGTCCCCCAAGCTGCTTGTTGTCATGGTGTTTCATCACAGCATAGTGACCCTAAGACACATACAAGCATAGGATCAGATACAAACCACCAATTCATAAATGTACAGACACAGACCTCATTTGCATAAACATACATACACACATATATCCATGCACACAAACAGACATGCTGTCCTATGGACAGATGTGTGATTGATAACTTGGGAGCCAATACTGAAATACGTTCTTATAGAGAAAAAGAGGGGGGAAGTTTCTCACTAACTTTGGAAAACGGTAGGTCCATTCTCTCATCTAGCTGGCTCCCAGGACCATGCCTATGCCTGCAGCATTCTCTTCAACGGCCAAACTCTCCTTCCTTTGCACACGGTCCTAACACATAGTCCTTGGGCATCTGTTGCTTGGCCTGACCTGTACACACTCTCTGAGTTGGATTTCAAGCTATTTCTGGATCTCATTCTTCCCAACCCTCTGTGAGCTTCTGTTGGGGTTAAGGCTTCCTTACCTTCCTAGAAAGAATGCCAGATCACTGGGTGATGGTCACGTGTTTCTTCCAGCTACTATGATTGGCTCAGAAGTGAGCATGTGACCAAGACTGGTCCTGTGAGATTTGAGTCTGGTTTCTTTCCTCTTAATTTTGGCTTTGCTTGGCTGGTGGGATGGACTCTTGAAACAGCCACCTAGAGATTTCGCCCAGTCATAGAGGCAGCCAAAGATGAACTTCGGCCACACATTGGACGGGAGCGCTAAATAACAGCGCCAGTCAGCACCAAGACCTCCAAACGCAGGCGCTATTTTCATTTGTATGAACCCTGGCACCTTGTGCTGGGTTTTCGTCATCAGTTCAGCTGCTGTTAAAGCATGTGCGCAGACGAAGAATTGGGAATCATCTGGTGAACACTGTCTGTTCAGCTGTCACATGCCGGATCCCGAGCTGTTAGCAAGGGCTGAGCTCATGTTCAAGGGAAAGCAACAAGGGCCCGCACTGTTCCGTCTCGTGAAAGGGAGCAGCCCAGGGCCATCGGGTGCTTGTCCTCGCCGAATCAAACCAGGATTTCACTTCATGCCAGGAGGTCGAGGCGCCCAATTACACTGGATTTCGCTTCATCGCCAGAAAGATGAGATAGAGAATATAGCGAAGCGAGGCTTTTTTTAGTAGAGACTGGACTCTAAAATGCTGATAATAATTATAATGTGCGCTGTTTAATTCGGACATCACAGGTTAGGTTCTCTGAGCATCCAACTCTGAGCTGGACCGCAGCATGAAGGTGGTTTGTCAGGAGGGTGTGGAGGGAGCGTTGCCTTCAGAAAGGGAGAAAGTAGGCCACGGAAGGAGAGGAAGTGGCGTAAACAAAGCAGCCCCCAAACCAGGCACAACTACTGCTAGATCTTGTGGGCTGCCACGAGGGTCTGTCTTTGGGTGGGCCACCTGCAGTGCAGCGGTCCCTGGAGAGATGCTGAGTGGTGGTCGCCTCTCCGCAGCACTTCAAGCAGCTGGAGTGGCAGGGAATCCGGGCGGAGTAACAACGTGCCCACGACACATGTGTCACACGATAAAAATAATAGCGGTGATTTCTTTACTGTAACTACCAGTCCCCGTGTACACTTATATATAATCATAGTAATGATATCAAACTTTTAAATGCTTATGGTGCGGTAGGTCCTGCGCTTGCAGTTTGTAACAATAGCCCTGTGAGAGGCTTGTTGGTATTCTAATTTAATGAATGGAGATGGTGACTCCGAGGGGTTCCAGGGGGTTGGGGACCAGCACACAGTGGGTTAACATTCAAGCCTAGTTCAGACCCAAATCCAGGTGCAGACTCCTAATCAGAGATTAGGCTTGACCCAAGGAATTGCTCAGGCCAAGTGGACCGTGGGGTAAGCAACTTACCTTTGGGGAGCCTGGACACAAGAGGGTGTGCCCCAAAGCCTCAGAGAGGGCTCTTCGGTGATCCACAGGCATGCGTCAGCAGCCTAGGCGTGCTCACTGTCCTGGAGTTTTGGGTCACTTTAATGGAGAGAGGAATGTTACAGCAGAAGGAGGGTTCTTGGTGACTTGAAGGTCAAGGTAATGAGTTTGAGAGGTCAGGGGTGTGTTTACAGTTGGGCATTTTAGCTTTGGGGCTGGAGAGGCGGCCCAGAGCATGACGTAAAGAAGAACTAAGGCCTGAGTTTGGGTCCCCAGCACAGTTAAAAGCGGGGCGTGGCCACGAGAGCCTGCAACTCTAGCTGGTGGAGCCCGGAGACAGACGGGTGCACCTGCGTGGTGAGAATGGTCAGTAATATGCTTTGCACTTCAAATCGGTAAAGGACAGTTTTTGTTTTTGTTTTTGTTTTTTTAAGTTTGAATGGAAATGCTGCATATTGCATCTGGAGATGAATATGCTAATTAGCTTGGTGGGATCTCTTTACAGGGTCTGCATAGATTAAACATTGTGTCCCCTCAGTGTCCACACAGTTAGCCTTTCACAGTAAATAAAGCTGGAAGGCTGAAGGAGTCGACAGTGGGAGAGCATGGGCTCTTTCTGCTTCCTAACAGCAGGGTGGGTGTGTGTGTGGGTGGGTGGGGGGGTCACCATTGAAGGGCGATCCGAACAGATTATTTCTTCGTCTGCCATAACTCCCAAATGAAAAGTGGCATTTTTTCTTTTTTTAAAAATACCATACCAACAATCCATGACCATTATAAAATTTTGAATAGCATAGAAGAATAAATGGGAGAAGGTTAAAATCAGTTTTCCCTGCTAGTATTTTGGAAAACATTTTTTTTTCCAAGCAGAAACACGTGGGTATTTTGAGTAATTTGGGTATATTATGTAAATAGTATGTTTTAATGCTGATTTTTATAGTTGATTTTAAAGACTGAACATTTTTTATTTGTAAAAAAAATAAATAAACACCTTGCCAAATAACCAGTATTAATAATCTAGCATGTGGCCACTTTGTGTTTGAAGGCTACGTAACAGTTTGAGAAATTCTTTTTCTCACATGGATGGCTTTTTATCACTCTGGCAACGGATGCCTTGTCGGGGGTGGAAATGCAAGCGTTGTCATTCTTAATTTCAAGAGGAGAACACAAAAGCCAAGGGACATGGTGTTTATTAAGAAAACAACTCAGCTCACAGACAACAGAGCCAAGGTCTCAAGTCCTCGCCCTCCCACCCTGATCCCTTCCCTCTAAATGTTACAACCCTCACCCCCACATCAGTGCAGTGTTGTCAGGAAGCACCAATGATTGACACAAGGAACCCAGCTCTGTCCCCTCCTGTGTTCAAGCCACAGACTCTTCCTCTGCAAAGCAGGCTTCAGAATATAGCTGGTTTGGCTGTTTTGAAATTCCCATTGCACTTCTACTGGAGGCCACACCATTAAAAGTTCACAAATGATGACACATTACAACATCTCATGTTGTAACCCCTGCGAGACACGGGTCAAGGGAGAATGGAACACAGGCTGAGGATAATGGGAGGAGGGTCTTTACAAAAAGTGGTTCAACAGCAGTTATACCCACGGCTCCTGCTTTTAGACTCTTTGTTTACAAGTTCTCAAACGTGGACTAGAAATGGGAAGAACAGGCTCCCAACATCATCCAGGCCTGAGTTCAGATACTGGTCCCATCTGTGACATGACATCGTGATCTTTGACTTCTCTGATCTTCTTATTCTGCTTGTGAGGTGAGGATGATATGTGCCACACGTGCGCACACGCTCACACACACGCACACGCACACATGTAAACGGATACGTGCACACACACATACATGTACATACACAGAAACATGTGAATGCACACGCAGTGCTTAGCATGATCAGCACATAGTATTTGATATTAATTTAATGTAAACGGATAGTACTATTTTAATTGTTACTCTCAGTAACTAGCAGTAATAACTGGTAGAGACAATTCCAGAGCAGTGCTGTTATTGGGTATCCATGGCTCCTGGGAACAGAGGAATCCCTAACTCAGCCCATAAGTTCTCCACACTTAGCTGACCTAGGTCCTGGATTCCATAGATTTCCACGTGTCATTCCTAGTCCCCTGACAGCACTGCCAGGCTGAGCACCATGCTGGAAGTGAGTTTCTCCAGTGGCACTGTTGGCTTCCAGCCAGGAAAAGGGTGGAAACAAGGATTCTCAGGTTCTGCGTCTCTCAGGGGCCGCTAGAGCACTCAGAGCAAGGTCTGTGCACAAGGCAAGGCTCCCAGTCTCACCAGGAGTGTGGAAATGAGTTTTCCACAGTGTTACAATTAGCTCTTTTTATTGATATTGCTGGTATCAGATGGCAGTAGAAACTTGGGCATTCCAAAGCTGGTTATGATGCTGCACTGTTATAACCTCTCAGTTAAGCTATCCTGCTATCAGCAAAGGGTGTGGGCGGATGCCTGGAACCAGCCAGAATGCAGATCCCAGATCCAGCAACGTGCAGGATCAGCAGGGCCAAGGTCTGGCTGCTGCTTTGTCAGTGGCCAACAGCTCGTCTCAGCTCTTGGCAGTTGGGCAGGCTTCAGTGGTGAGGAAGGCAGCTATGGCAGCCTGGCCAGCAGCCAAGCCCCGGCAGTCCAGTGGTGAATTCTTCTGGGAAGAGGGGAGCCCTTCTTTCCTCAGAACAAGTGATGAATTTCGGGTGGTCATGGTGGAAAGCTGATGGTGGCACATTTATAGGACTTATAAACTTTGGACCATCGGAGGGGTTTTGAGGGTGAATATGTTTGACTTGCTGGGGTGAGAGTTGCCAGGGATACTTCATTTACATGTAACAACACAGCCCTATCATAGGAGGGGGAAAGAGTACCTAATTATCCTATGGGTGGGGGTATGGTTAAAGGTCATTGGTTGACCTGCAAGACACCACAACATTTCATTAGCATACGGTGGGGTATTTCCAGGACTCCCCAGGTGCTTGATGAACAGGCTTCTTATCAGAAAGGGGTAGCTGCCTCTCCTTAGAAGATCTGGGGTTCCCCAGACCAGGCAGAGAGAGAACCCAGCTAAGAAAGGGTTACATCATAATAATGTATCATACATCATAATAATGTATCATCATTACATACTGAGTTCAGAGGCCGTCTGAAAATGTCAGATCTTCTCAGCCAGGTCCAATACCCATGGAAATTTTATAATATGTAAAATCAATAGACCTTCAGGTGTTAATATTTGTCACTGTGGAAAAGGAGTTTGTGTTTGTGTCTGGAAGATATTTGGTCTAACAACAACAACAACAAAAAGTGAAATCAATTTTTATACTTCAGGACTTGCCAGAGCCTTTTATTTGTGCCTCTCTGAGAGGCAGTTATAGTAATCTATAAATAATGGCATTTCAGTTGCATATGGAAAAAAAAATTAGCTTTAAAAGGAAATGTATTGGTTCCTGTGACTTTAAGTCCTAGGACTGCATATACTACCAGCTAAGTGGGACTGGGAATTTCGATTTTGCCCTCTGATCTCCCTCCTGTGACTCCCCTTTCCCCATCCTCATCTCCATCTCATTCTTTATCTTCCTGTCTCCCTTTCTCCCCAGATATCAGAACCTGTTTTCTGTTTTTTGTCATCATTGGGCTTTTGCATTTGACTATGACTTAAAAACTATGATACAAAGACAACATTTTTTCACTAATGAAGAGCCTGTAGTTACAGACCCATATATGATTCAACCTGTATGGCCAGAAATACGGAGTGGTCTGATTAACTGGGTGAAAATGAGCTAGATGCAGAAGCATCAAGATTCTGACAACAGCCACGGACATCATCTAATTACTTAGCATTTTCTCATACCGGGGGAGAGTTATTTAAGAAATGCTGATTTTGTACAAACCCAGTTTCAAAAGATTGGAAATGCAATCACCATTTTTAGCCGTCATTTTTGAGCATCTATTATGTGTCTATTACTGTCCATGCAAGTCGGATACAAAGATGCACAAGACTAAGAGCTCCCACGAGCTTGCAGTAGCCTCATGCAGCACACAGCTGAGGAGAAGGCAATGTTCCCTGTGTTGCGGTAGAGGTGGGAAGAAGCGGCCTCAGGAAGCCAGAGGGCAGGCTGCATTGATCTGCCTTGGGATGAACAGTCACCTACAGCAGCTGGAGACATCGGTATTGAGTTTGAAAAGAGATCAAGTCTGCAGCATGAGCTGGGTTGTCCTGCCATGGAGGGTGACCTATGACTGGCTCTTCAGTATGAGAGCATCTACCTTCACTTGGAATTGGTTGACAGTTGTCACAGTCCCGATATAGTCTTAATGTTCCACCAAGAGATACAAATAAAGAATGCTAGAGACGGCAGACAGGCCTTGTCTTCATTGTTCCTGAGAAAACTTCCCCTCAAGCCCTGTAGCCATTGTTCCTTGCCCACTCAGTGAACTCCCTAACTTCCCCTTCTCCATGGAGACACTTTCTCCGGAACCTCGGGAGTCACTCCATGACCCAGGTTAATCCAGCTCATTTCCTATTTTCTTGATTACTGTGATTGTTACAGGGATGACCATATGACGGAAACATAGCCAACAGTGCTTATATTGCTTATCTTACCTTTGCATATATGTATGCATGCAGTTACATGTGCCTATGTGTGTGTATGTGTAGGTTCATGTGTGTGTATCCAATGTAGAGTCTAGAGGACACCTGTTCCCATTTCCCTACAGGTGTGGTTACAGGTGCATGTTCCATACATACCTCCCCACCTGAATCTTCACATACTCAAACATGTGCACACACAGCTGGCTATATACATGCGTCCTGAGCACAGAACTCAGGTCCTCACAAACATTTTACCAACTATCCTCTCTCCACAGCACAGTCTTACCTTACTTTTTACAGAGTTGTATTTCAAGAAAGTTTTTTTTTTTTTTTTTTTTTTTTTTTTTTTCCCTGCAGCAGGAAAGCAGATGAAAGTGCAGACCTGAACTTGACCCTCTGTCCTTCTGTAACTTTGTGGTTTAAATTAGCCCCATTGTTCTCCACCATGGTTGGTTTTGATTGTCAACTTGACAAAATTTAGAATCGCTTAGAAGCCTGGCTAACACGGACCTTCGGGTGTGTCTGTTACAGCATTTCTAGGGAGAGTTAAGGAAGGGAGGGAAGCCCACTGTGAAGGTGAGCGGCACCATCTCATCAGGTTAGGGCCCAGGCAGAAGAAGGGGGGAAGAGAACAAGCTTGCTCAGCACCAGCATACCCCACTTACCTCTGCCTCCTGTCCACAAAGCAGTGAAGAGCAGCTGTCACTGTCTCTACTGCCATGGCCACTACTGCCAGGTTCTGCTGAAGCACATGGGTCCAAACGACCATGAGCTGATTCCTTTGAAACAAAATAAACCCTTCCTCCTGCACACTGTTTCTGTCAAGCAGCTGGTCATAATGATTAAAAAAATGGGGTGGTGTTGGTTATAAGTACATTCTCCAAAATGTTCACGAGCTTCAGCTGCCAGCTGGAAACTCCTCAGAAGATCTAGGAGAAGCTCAAAGGTCATATCACATGGAAGGAAGTGATGTAGCCAGTAAGTCACTGCTTTGTGAGTCACCCACCCCTTCTGAGGGCCATTGTTCACTTGATGTTAAACTTGTCTGCACAGTTTTTTATCCCCTCGTCCATTCCCCTCTCTCTGGGTTTCCTTAGCCTGCATTCCTGTCCCCATGTTTGTATCCATGTCTAGTCTACTCACATACTACAGAGCCCAAATCCATTTGGGATTCCATGTCTGACTGTTTATTGCGGGGGGGTAGGGGAGGAAGAAGGTGTGGTTTGACATAAAATCCTCCAAACTATCAACAATTATTCACTGTTGGTGGGAGTGTAGAATGGTGCAGCCACCACAGAAATCAGCATGGAGATTCCTCACAAAGTTGACATAGACCACCATGTGACCCAGCTACTCCATCCCTGACATATATCTAAAGAACTCTGCTTCCTAGTGTGGAGACACATGCTCATCAACACCCAGTGTTTTTCATCACAATAGCTAGTTCATGGAAGCAGCCTTAGTATTCACCAGCTAATGAGTGGATGATGAAAATGTGGTACACATGCATAACGGAATTCCATGTGGCTGTAAAGAAAAATGAAATTAAGAATTTTGCAGGTAAATGGATGGAATTGGAGAAAATTATGCTGAGTAAGGTAACCTGGGTTCAGAGAACCAAATGCCATGTGTTCTTTCTTTACTGAGGATCATAGAGTCAACTCTAGTTTTATACGTTTAATTTGGAACATCTAAGGAAGCCAGGAGATTCGGGGACATTGGAGGGAGTGTCGGGGTGAGGAGAGATGGTAGAACAGAAGTAATAGGAAAGCAGAAAGGGGAACAATGAATATGGAAAAGTTGAAGCAGGGAGGGAATTAGGGAGGGAGACAGGGACAGAGTAAAGGATATATAGAAAGGCCGTATGGAAATCCAGTACTTTGTAGACCAATTAAAAATATCAGTGAAAAAAATAGAAAGGGGATGTCCTGCATTGCTGGATAATGTCGTTCCTAAAAGTCATGTTGTTATTAAGCAAAGCCACAGTGCTTGGTGTGAGATTCCTCCTCATGAGTTGTCGATCAGAAGAGACCTCAGAGGTCGACACTATAGGCTATTGCCATTACTATCGGTTGCCCGCCAGAACTATATGATAAAACCCTATTGCTGAAAATATCATATACTGTGGTTGCATGATATGCAAAAGGCAGGCACTGAGCTGCAAGCCTCCTCGTCTGTGCTGATTTTCATAGTACTGCAAGGTGCTGTGGGGCTTGCTGGGGCAAAGAAGACATCAATGGCCTTACCAAGTTGTGGACTCTATGAACTATAGCACCAGGTAAAAGGTGCTCACTGGCGCAATAGTGGAATGACTGTTATGGGGGTCATCAACCACTCTCAGGGTATATTTGAGGCCAGTTCCACAGAACTGGTTCTGTAAACACACTAAAAGCATGGCTGTGGAAATCACAGTCTCTAGAAGGACCATACTATTTTGGCTTTGCTAAACTGACATGGCAACCAAACTACTGCCTAAATATTTATGTTCATTCTAATAGCCAAGTGCTGTTTTCAGCTTTGGTCTGAGAAGCTTCCCATTGCAACAAACAGCAGTGAATAAAGAAATTCATGACGATCAAGATGGTTAGAATAAATGATAGTTTAGTTCTCAGCCCTAAACAGGACACTTACACCACTCCCTCTAAACCCCAGGATAAGCTGAAGATAGAGAAAGTGAGTGGGAAGACAGGGAACAGAAATGTGGAATGTTCGCTTCGGGGGTTAACACGGACATTGGAAACATGATCTCTCAGAAGCTGTGGTGGTCTGCACAAGACTGCAGTGGTCAATGGTCATGAATCAGGTATGGGTTCATGCATGCTCCTACCCCCCTGAACTACTGGCACCAGATGGATCCTGGGTAGGGGATACTAATTTACTTCAGTTGTGTAACAAAAAAACCAAACCCACCAGGCTCAAGTGGGTAGTTTCAAACCTGTGGCCACACAAATGGTCCCAGATAAAACTAGAGAGTTCCAAAGCAAAACAAACATTCACAGATGTGGGAAAGGATTCCTGTAGGAAGGATGAAGGCATGGCAGGGGTTGGGCAGAGACCAGAGAGTACTGAGAAATGAGGATGAACAGAACACACTATATGTTTGTATGAAATTGTCAAAAGAATGAATCTAACCAACAAAACAGTTTTAAGCCAAAAAAAATGCTTTATTATTTCTCACTAGGCTCAGTTATCATATATATTCTCACAAAACGAAGATAGAAAGGGATGAGACAATAAAGTCTCTGCTGCAAACCCGTAAGAGCCCTCAGTCCCACACAAGAGGGAAGAGCCCACATGGCCTAATTATCTCCTAAAGACCTCTCCAAGCCCACTCATAGCATCATGTGACCATTATAGTTCAACATGAATGGTATGGTGCAGGGACTTGTTCAAACTCTCACACCATTTTAGGACCTCTTGGAGAAGTCCCTTGTCCATCCGTTACTACTCAGACGAAGCATCTTAAGTACTTGTACGTGAGATACCCCAGTGGGATTTGCATATAACTTTATCATCTATCTCATCTCTGTCCACTTTATCAATCTATGTTTTGACTCATGAGTACAAACAACCCAATTCCTGTGCAGACAGTTAACACCTTTACCTTCAAACCAAGTTCCCCCGAACAACCACATAATATCATCACTGAATACCACCAGGCACCTCTTCTGTGTGCTGTACCCTCTGACAGGTCAGTGTCTGTCCTCATCGCCCTTCAGTCCACTGCCAAGATCACATTCAAAATTGATCCTTGAAAAATGCAACCCATTCTTTTGTTGATTTTCTACTGAAATCTTTAAATTTATCTCACACTTACTCGGGAAAATATTTTCATTCCTACCAGTAGCCTACGTGATCAGACTGTTTTTTGTTACTCGATGTCATCTTTTCTCCTCCCAGCTCATGCTACTCCAGACCCAGGGGCCTTGCAGCTCATCACCCACAGCAGGGATGCGCCTCCCCAGGGGACACAGGTTCTTCATTCTGTCTATCTAGAGTCTCCTTGTGTGAGCCTCTTCTTAGCCCGTCCTCCAGTCCACCCTCTCAGATACTCTAAAGGGTTGATTGTTTTCTTTACTTTCACTTCTCCTTTTTTCTTATCTTAATTTTGTAGGATCATAGCAAATATTCCCTTGAGTATTTTATCTATGTTTTCCTATTCATTCTTCTCTTATACAATACATCCTAACCACAACCTCCTCTCCCTCCCCGCCCCCCCCCCCCCAATTTTTCCTCCACCTCCAGGTCCACCCCTCCTCTACTTCCCTTCAGAAAAGAAAGGCCTCCCAGTGGTATCAACCAGACACAACATAACAAGACGTAATAAGACTAGACACAAACCCCTCAAATCAAGGCTGGATGAGGCAACCCAGTAGGAGCAAAGAGACCATGAGAGCAGGTAAAAGAGTCAAAGACACCCCCTTTCCCCACTGTTAGGAGTCCCACAATAACACCAAGCTAAACAATCCCAGCATATAGGCAGAGGCCCTAGTGCAGACCCATGCAGGCTCCATGATTGATGCCTCAGTCTTTTGAGTTCCTATCATCCCTGCTCAGTTGGTTCTGGGGGCCATGTTGTCCTGGTGCCCTTAACTCCTCCGGTTCCCACAATCCATCCTTCCCCTCTTCTCTGAGGTTCCCCAAGCTCCTCTGCCCAATGCTTTGGAGGTAGGTCTCTGCATGTAGTCCCATCTGCTGGGGGAAGCCTAAGCCTCCCTGATGACCATTAGGCTAGGTACCATATTTTATCTATTTTTTTGTGTCTCCTGATTTCTCCATTCCTAGCTCCCCCTATTGACAAGAATGTTGGGTATTTGATACATCTCTACTATGTCTGACACATAGTTGTATATTTAACAGATACATGAATGATAGAATGAATAGGCAAAAATATATGAATACTGACTTTCCACAAGCAACCACCAAAGTAACTGTCCAATATTGAGTAAACTGATCAAATAATAAAGTCATTTTTTTGTTTCATTTGTGAGATAGGATCTCATATGGTTCAGATTGGCCTTGAACTTGATATATAGCTAAGGATGGCCTTTGAACTGCTGATATTTCTACCCTCTCTTTCTGATACAGGGATTACAGGGATCTGGGATGACAGTTTAGGTAGTGCTAGGAGCAGAACCTAGGTTTTTGGGAATGCCAGGCAAACATTCTATTGAGTCATAAACCCAGCTTCAAACGGTGCAGTCTTTTTGATAATCCAATTTTTTTTTCTGTTATTTTTATCCGTTATTTAATGTACCAGTTGGTGTTTGTCAACTTGACACAGACCAGACTCATGTCGGGAGAGAGGACTTTAACTGATGAAATGCTTCCATCAGATTGACCGTTGGGCAAACAAGTGAGCATTTTCTTGCTTTATTATTGATGTGGGAGGTCCCAGCCTACTGTGAGTGGTACCACCCCTGGGAAGCTAGTCCTGAATGGTATAAGAAAGCAAACAAAACAACTTATGGAGAACAAGCCAATAAGCAGCATTCCCCTATAGTCTCTGCAGCATTTGCTGCCTCCAGAGTCCCTGTCCTGACTTCCTTCAAGGATGGAATATGGAAGTCTAAGCTAAACAAACCCTTTCCTCCCATGTTGCTTTTGTTCCATGTTTTATGACAGCAACAGAAACCAAAGTAGCACACTTAATTTTTCAGATCTTCAATTTCTTAGTCAACTGCCCATTGAGGTTTTCGCCATCTCTGATGTGATTCTACAAATGTCTTCCATAGGATGAAGAACAAAGCATTTATTAATAGGGGTTGTTAGCGAAGAATCAGATTTCTCCTGGAAAAAAAAAACCCAGTTCCTTCTTGGAGAGTCTGCCAATCCTATTGACACAAAGTCAGTCCATATTTTTTTAAATGAGAGTCTGGATATTCATCTGTATGCAAAACCAAGCTGCCTGGATTCTGGGATCCTATAATAAGAACTGTGGACTGAAACCCATACTCAATTCATTTTCTCAAAATGTATATGGGAGTCTATTTGAAAAGAAATAGATTTCCATACAAACAGGAAAATGAAAAAAAAAAAAAACAACAACAACAAAAAACCAACTACTCCATTCATTCTCCATGAAACCTATGGAATTTTGGGCATCAGAGAGTAAGCAGCATGAGCAAGTACTTTATATTTATTACAAGCCTGTAATAAACTTCATGCACATGATTTCATTTGGGCTTCATAAGTACCCTGTGAAAAAGGGAGTATTATTATCCCCATGGTGGTAGTCTATTTCAAACTATTTGTTGTTTTCTCTGTAAAAGAACTAGACACCTTACTTACTCCATGTAAATTGCATTGTCTCTATGGAGGAAATAAAATCTCCCTCTCTCCAGCACAAATGGAATGTGAGCATAGAAGATCATGAGTGACTGTCCTTGCTCTTGGCCCCCATTCATAAAGCCAAGGTAGAAGAGCAGATACTTCCGGACTCAAGACTGAAGGCTCTACATGGAGCAGAGCCACAGAACCACAGCTGAGAGCTGAAGCACCATTTGGGTTATAAACAAACCTTTGTTACTGTGAGCCACCAAGATCTTGGGATGAGGGCTAATGTTACCACCACATGTTTGTAGAGCCCGCATATTCCAAATTGGAGGAGGTTTATTGAGATTCAGGAAGTAAACAAGTCACAAGTCTCAGGAAATCCCTGAAACTTACAAGATTTTCAGGACCTCTACTTTCCCAAATGAGGGCAAATAAGGTGGTTAAGTGAGTAAAAGTACCTGCTGTCAAGGCCCTTGAACTTGAGTTCAGTCCCTAGAAAAGCACATGGTGAAAGTAGAAAAGTGACTCCTGCAAGTTGTCCTCCGAACTCCACATGTGTACACATACACATACACATACACACACACACACACACAAATGAATAAATAGGTAAGTAAATGAATAAACAAATAAAGAAATGTAATTTAAAGACCAAACCAATGACGTCTGGGGAAGGCACTTCTGGTGCTGCCGGCAACTCATGCCGTTGGTTTCCAGGTTGCAGGGTTTATGAATGTCATTCATACTGACATGGGCTCTTTCATAATGCAATACACCCTGAGTCATCCATGTCCCTGGAAGTAGCCATAAGAAATATGTTGCTTTACCAAGTTGTCTTTGATAGAATTGTTACTTTGTTCTGTCATCAGTGCTGTCTCTGTGATGAGTAGGTGTCTGCCCACATCTCCTCAGGAAAAACCAGTAAACACGGCTTTAGCGGAGCAACACACACACACACACACACACATTCTGTATATAAGAAATCTAAGACTCAGCAAGATAAGCAAATTTCCCTAGGAACTTGAACTCTAACGTTTTCAAGCCCAAACCACATTCTCATTCTAATATAAGAACACCCTGGAGGGGGCTGGGAAGCTCAGTGGGAATGGACTCCCAGCTGGAGTGTTTTCACTATGAGCCCTTTCCTCTCTGAGGCCCTGCCAAGACAGAAGAGGCCTCTAATTTCCATAGTTATTTAGGAAAACAGTCTTGGCTCAATAGAGCTGTTTTCAACAAACAGGTCCTTGGAAACCATCCCAGCCCAGGGCAAAATATGAAATTTAATCACAGTGGGAATTTAGCCAATACCACCAAGCTCTATTGACAGCTCCTCTTGTTTCCTTTTAAGACTCAAGTGTTCTATGGAAGCCCTTGGAGGGGCCTTGGAGGAGACAGGAACAGAACAGCCTCCATCCATCCTTTTGTTCTTTCTGTCCTGCCTTGGTGTTCTTTGTAAAGACAGAAAGGACCAGGGACATCTGGGGGTCCCCTGAGGATGTGCCACCAGGGATTAATGTTCCTGAACGGGCACATCTACATACATATAGCTTCTTCATTTGGGATACCGTCCAGAAAATAAACATTTAATTCCCAGGAGCTAAAATATGGTCCATGGGTAGTGAGCATATGAGGAAATAAATGGTCCATGTCTCCCAGGCAACCTGACCATCCAGCAATGTTTCCAAGAATTTCTGTAAAACAAATGTCCTTGGGCACCTTCCGGGACTGAGTAAGGCTGGTTGTAGCCAGAGCTTGCTCGTGAGGAGGCAGGAGAGAAAGCAGACGTTAGCAGGGATGAACCTTCCTGTTTGAACCACCAGTACCAGGTGGTAGAAAGCATGGGAATTCAGCTCAGTGAGCACAGCTAGAAGCTGTGTAGGGATACGCAGTAGATGTCTTTTCTATTTAAGAAACATTTGTCTAACATTTAGTATGTGCCAGACAGTTTCCTAAGAACTTTGTAAATATTGACTTACTTGATACTGACAGCCATGTGGTTAGACACAATTACTACCCCTGCATGACAAGGGAACAGAAGCACAGAGAGAGGCTGAAGAACAGAGGACGTGCAAGAGACAGTGCGGGCAGCACGAGACCGACCCCCACAGCTGCATCCAGCGTGAACCTTCTCATTACGATCTCCACAGGAGAGTCGGGCCTTGCTCAAATCATGAGGCTGATGGAGTCTCCCAGAGATGGCATACTCTCTCTTTGAGTTTCAGACCCTCTGAGGGTGAATGGTGAAGACACCACAGCAGAGATAAAGGTTGAACATCTGATATACATTTCCTATATTTCATGTTCTCTGAAACTTTCAGGCCATGACCCTTCGGCATGGAGAAATAGGGCGAGTCTTTGTGCGGTTATCCAAACCTAAGGCAGCAAGGAGTGTTCACTGGGAGGGAAGGAGGCAGAGAGGAAAAAGGGTAGGGGAAAGGGATAGAAGGAAGAGAGGGAGGGCAGGAGGGACTGGGGAGAAGAGAAGCTATAAAAAGAGGGGGAAGGGTGAAAGGAAGGGAGGATGAAGGAAGGAGAGGGAGGGAGAAGAGGAATAAGGAAGGGTCACACGAGAGGGGCAGGAGGGAAGTTCTCAACTGTTCGTTATCTAATCCGTAGGCTGGGGTTAGTTGTTAAAGATACAATGTACTGTTCCTCCTAGAGATGCTCCAGAAAAATTAGCCTAGAGACACTCTAAAAAGAACAATAATTTCAGAAGGTGGTGAGAGCTGTGGTCTTTCTGGCTCTTCCCTTTGAAACATCTTCCCCCTGATTTACCAGAATGCACATATACTGCTGAGCAGTATCAATAATTTTGAGTTCAAACATACATTCTCTCTCATGCATACACATACAGAGAGAGAAAGAGAAAGGTAGAGAATACAGCTTTCTCTCCTAGTTAAGTCACTAGACCTTGTCTGTGGCTATTACTTATTGTTCTATGAAGAAGCAGAAAAATTACTCAAGAGGGAGAATCACTCGTCATCTTTGTGCCGCTGGCCACAATGTTGCCCACGGCTCCTGTGTCTTCCCTGGGCTTCTCCAGTGACTAGGAAGTAGCCACAGGTCAGACAGTGGCAGAGAGTGAGAATGCTACGTAGGGCTTGGCCCCGCCCTTGAGACTGTGTCTAGACATTAGCGCTGCATTGAAGTCTGACCCTTCTCATCATAACAGCTCTGTCATCTCACACTTAAACCTGCAAAACATCCGTGTGTTTTCTCTGCCATGTGATATAGTATGAGGGCTGGGACTACAGCTGGGGAGATGTAGCCAGCTCCTGCCTTGGCTCCTCCCCATCTGACCTCCGCTTCTGTTTTCCCTTATCTCGACTTTATTCCATGTCCATCTAGCACAACAACCAGAAGCTACATTTAGATTTTTTTGATTCAGTGAGCTGTTGCTTCTAAATCACTTAGTACAGTGGTACTGAAGAGAGGTGGACACCGCCTCTTCCCCTCTGTCTTGTCCAGACTCCAGCCTGGTCCCAGAAAATCATAGCACCCTGTTTGTGATTTTCCTCATTTCCAGAGTCAGGAGTAGCCCTCCCTAGTTAACCTTCATTTAGGAAGCAATTTAAAACCCTGACATTAAAAATTAAAATATAAACAACCCAGTGCCTGATTTAATGGACAATTAAAAATTAAATTAACAGTTAGTAAATGATGAGGTAATTTTGTTATTGTAACCACATTAGCTTCATGCCTGAAGGAGTATAAAAGGGGGAAAGGGACTTCACCCCTCCCTCTCCCCCAAAAAAAACTACAGGCAAGAAAATATTTAAGCTCATGTATCACTGCCTTGACAGATTTACTCTTTGAAGCTACTCACTCTGAAAGTCAGTTGTCTGATATTCATGTGAAAATGTTTAGATGCCAAACTAATGAGAATTAATGATCTGGTAGAAAGAAAAACAAAACAGCCAAACTAATATTTGATTGAAAAATCTCGAGACCACAGCTGAACCAAAAAGTCTGAGTCGTTTGACTGTAGGTTGATCCCCAGCTGGTGGGATAATGAAGGGTTTTCTTTCTCATTTCAAACACATGCGACTCCCAAACGTCCTCATCTTAGGCTTCAGGTCTGGAAGTGTTTTCTGGGATTCTCATACTTGGCTCCCACCACAGGGGAAGGTGCCAGCAGATGAGGTGGCTCAGTACCTCAGAGAGCACTCACCAGAAGGTGGGCTGGAAATGCCGCCTCTGGAGTCAGTGAACTCGCCTGCAGCACTTGCTTTTTTTCTGGTCACTTAAGGGAGGAGGTTCATATTTTGGATCAGCGTTGCAGAAGAGGTATCCCATAGCGGTGTCATGGGAATGATGGAGGGAGTGGTCCATCCCTGGCTGTTGGGGGACCTTGCAATGTGGCTTGTTCATTATCTTACAGGATCAGCATGCAGCTGGAGTCCTAAAACCCCACTTGGGAGGTTTTCAAACACGAGCCAGAGAGAAGCCTTACTCCGTGCCAGCCAGAGCACCACCTTCCCGTTTCCTATTTTCCTCTTCCCCAGAGCCCTAGTGCTCTCAGGGCTTTCAGCATTTTGTCACAGTTGCTTTCCAATACATCTGTCCTTTCTGCTAGTTTGCAAGGTCCAAGGGTTCAGAGTCTGTCTCCCCCTTGTTTATAGTTACGCACCAGTAAATATAGTATGGGGCGTACAGAAAAGGAATGTGTGTGTTGCTCTGATTTAATGTGAGTGCATTAAACTTTTGGTCATTCTCACACGTTGGGGGGTGTGAGAGGCCATTCTTTTTTACTTGCCTTTTGAAAATGAAAATTGGAAATAACAAGTCTGAATCCAAAGAGATAATTCAAGCATGGCGTGGTTTCCTGCATCAAGTAGCCAGGCACAGGGAGTTGGGGATGGGAGAGGGGACTTCCATGAACCCATCAAACCCCACCTCCTAGATGCCTGTCTTCTCTGATTACGTGCTGGTCTGGCTTCAGTGAACAGAAACTGTCTTGGGAGCGAAGAACTTACCACTCGGTTTTCAGTGTGTGAAGGATCAGACAAAATGTAATATGAGTCCGCTGCTACTGCCGCTGCTGCTGCTGCGACCAGATCTGCATGGGCAAGCCTCTGCCCATAGGATGCCCATCTGCTCTGTGACCTGAGCTCTCAATGGTCTCAGCCTCTGCTTTAAAGAAAGTGGCTTTGTTTGCCTTTGCCAGCCTGGCAACCATGCCCCTAAAGCTTAATAATAGCTACCTACTTTTCTTTGGGAAAATTTTCTCTCTTTCTATGTATGTAGCCCTACAGATACCAAAAGTCAAGGCAATTTACCTCCTGACCCAATGACGCTGAAGACATGTGGCCCAAAAGTGGCTGGTCAGCCCTTCCCTGCTGGGATGCCTTGGTTATGCCGTGGAGTGTCACGAGGATGGAGCAGTAAGTGTCTCCTCTCTTTCTAAGTGACAATTGTTTTTGTTTGTTTGTTTGTTTATTAAAGACTTCATGAAACCAATACCAAGGTAATCCTTTACTCTTTGAGCTTAGCTCTCCAGCCTTTTAATTCAACAAATCATCCTATATTCTTCTAATAAATGTGTTTTCTTTCTAAACAAGCCCACTAATCTAAACTCCAAGATCTCTAACTGATACTTTTGAGTTGGAAAGAGGACTTGAGCTATGAGCTCTTTCTTTTTTTTTATGGTGTGTGTGTATGCATGTTCATTTGTACTTGTGCCTGCATATTACATCTGTGTGCATGCCTCAGGAGCCAGAGGGCATCAGATCCCCTGAAGCTGGAGTCACAGGTACTTGTGAGCTACTTGATGTTGGTGCTGGGAACTGAATCCAGGTCCTTTGCTCTGAACTGCTGAACCATCTCTCGAGCTCCTAGACTTTTCCTTAAGGGCAGGGTCATTTATCACTGTATTAGTGAGTCTTTTTCAATGAACAAACCCAAATGGAATTAGTACAAAGGAAGAGGAAAGGAGAAAACTTAGTATGGAGCTCTGAGGATGGCAAATCCCAATGGTGGTGAAAATCGAACAGGAGGCTCTGCCAAAGGAAGCCAGTTTTCTGCTTCCTTTGCTTGGCTTTATTCTTGGGTGAATTAGCTGGTCTTAGTCAATTACTCTCAGTGAAGGAGTTATGGTTCCTTCATACCTAAGGGTTTGCTGGAGAGCTGGTCTCTCTGTCTCATTTCCCAGATGGTTTGGAGGTTCAGAGTATGATTCCTATCCTCTCTGTCTCTGTCTGTCCGCCTGTCTGTTTCTCTCTAACTTGTGTGTGTGTACAGCATCCTAACATCACAGACTATGTCTCAAGAGTACAGTGCAGGACTACATATACCTGAAAAATCTCATGGCTTTCCTCATGGCTCATATGTCAGAAATAAGGATGAAGGCTTGTGAAATGTATCCTCCATCTTTAGCTGATGTGTAGGCTAGTTTTGTACCACATAGCGCCTGACAGAAACCACTTAATGGGGCAAAGATTTATGTTGTTTCATGGTTTCAGTGTTGCCACATCATCTCACAGCATCGGGAATGCATGGCACTGGCTACTCACATCACAGCAGACCAGGATGTGAAAACAGAGGCAAGAAGCAGAAGTAGTCTTCTCTTTCTAAAGATGGCCCCTGGTGGCCTACTCTTCCTAGCTCAGGCCACACCTCTAAGGTTCACAACTTTCCAATCCTGACACCATTTGGGGACTAAGTGTGCAAGGCATGGGCCAGTTTGGGAGTCATTGAGACTTAATTAGTAACAACCAGCAACATAAGCCACAGATTCTCTTCCGAAATCAAGCATTAGCCATGCTCTATAGAACAAGCATACGTGTGCTGCTTCAGTCTTGTTGATTCACCCCGCCAGGTAGCCAAACAATGTATGGACCACGTGGGTCAAGAATGCTGCTTTCAACATACAAGCCAGTGACTTACAACCTTCAAGGCCTGGAATGAGAAGACGTATTTAGCCAAGCAAATTCCTCTGAGGTGCCGAGCATTATCAAGGTGAGAAACTGAGAGGGCACACAGGAGTGGGGATGCTGGTGTTCTGGGAGCAGGGAGGGGGGGCTATGGGGGCGGGGCAGTGTAGATAGGTCAGATTTTCATGGAGCCAAAAGGCCACCGGGAACATGACCAACGGAGAGGAAGGAGGGTTGAACAGATAATTGCAACAAGAGAAAGGACGAGAGAGAATAAAGGAGACACGACTTTAGAAAAGGCTTAGGGTAGCGGCTACATTCCATTCTAATTACAGCTCACAGTTGTACTAATAATACCTTCGCCGTGGAAGTGACCTGAAGGGGACGATGTCTTACACCTGCCAAAAGGAGACAAAGAGCGTCTACCGTGCAAAGGCTGAGGTGAAGACCGCATGGACCAGTTCTGCTTTCTTCAGCTACTAGCGTACCTTTTGAGCTTCGTGAAAGTCTGTGACAATAATAATATCGGACACATATTCATTCGACAAACATTTGTTCAACTCTGGGAACATATGTTTCAACAACGTTATCCTGGGAATGAACAGAAGAAAGACATGATTCTTTATTCCCACCCCTCTCTAAAATAAGATGTCAGCTTGCAGAGAGAAATATGGGCATTTGAAGGCTGGCGAGATGTCTCAGCTGTTAAGAACACTGGCTGCTCTTGCAGAGAACTTGGGCTGTTTTCCCAGCATCCACGTGGTGGCTCATAACTACCTGTAACTCTAGTTTCAGGGGACCCAACACCTTCCTCTGGCCTCCGTGAGCACCAATCTTACTAATACATGGACATTCATGCAGGAAAAATGCACACAGAACAAAAGTGAACAAATCTTTAAAAATAGGGACAATTTACATTGATATGGTATGAATATGTTCCAGTCTACTGGGCTAGTGGGCCAAGGTGACATGGTATTTGCTGAGTTTCCCCAGCCTCGTTGACTGGCCTTCTATCACAACAGAACCCTGCTAGGCCTCAGCCATGACCCCATGAGCCACTAGAAAAATGTTTACTTCCCAAAGCAGAGAATAAATGTGTCTGGTTTTGCAGGCGCTCTGGTCTCTGTCATGATTATTCAGTTCTGCTGCTAATGCTCAAAAGCAATCTCTTGTAATATGCCAGCCAACAGGCATGGTTCATCCAAAAACAAACAAGCAAGCAAACAGTGGCTGCTTAAATGTGGCCAGAAGAAGGTCATAGTTGGTCAGAGACCTTAGTGAACTCCTGTGTGCATAGAAGACACTTCCTCTCCTACTACCACAACCCCTTAAAGCTCCGAGTTCTTTAAAGACACCAAATAACATTTAGTTTGGAGATTTTATTAACCTTGTGATCCTCTGACTGATTGGAAGTGTTTGCCTTCCCCAACCTGACTGAGAAGCGAATCACTCCACATAGATGATGTATTTTCTCCAAGAGCCTCTCAGTATTCCGGCTGCCCCATCACCATAACAACCCACACTATATAATGAAAATGTAGAGGCAATAACAAACAAGGGAGAGACTCCGGCATTGACTTCTGTGGATATACATTTTGACATTTCGAGCTGTGCTCCAAACAGACCAGCTGCTGGTGTCTTCAAACACTCGGAATTTATCAGATTCTCATAACACCACGAATGTGTCTGTGTTTCCCTAAATGTCTGCAGTTGCATATCAGACGACTTAAAGTATTTTGGGTGTCTACACAAAGCAAGGGGGGAAGTGAGCGTCTATCAGGAGAGCTTAAAACAAGTGGAATCAGACTTTAAAAATTAGGCAAGAAAAGCTAATAAAAGCCATTATGTAGACAGGGGCAATTCAGCTTCATGCTGCTCAGCAACGCAGACAAAGAGGGAGACGGAATATGTTTCATGGGTTGTCTGCTGTTGGGAGGGTGAATTCCAGTTCTGTCTCAATATTAGGCATTTCTGGTAATAATTGTACAATTCTGCTATCGTAGCGGTACCTGATGATGAGGGAGAAATCGGGCCTCAGAGGGCAGCAGCATGCCCTCCTTTTCCTTATACAACTCTGTCATAGTGTCTGTTAACTTGACAGAACCTTAGACATCCCAGGAAAGAAAGGATCTCAACTGAGAAACTGCCACCTCCATCAGATTAGCCTATGGGCATGTCTGTAGAGACTTTTCTTGCTTAATGGTTGACATGGAAGGGTGTATCCAGCAGGGTGGATTGTGTCACCCTTGAGCAAGGCTGTATAAGAAAGCAGACCGTGAAATCCACGAGGAAGAATCCGGTAAGCAGAGTTCCTCTGTGGCCTCTACATCAGCTCCTGCCTCTGGGTTCCTGCCTTGACTTCCCTGGATGATAGACTGCAAGCTTTCAAACAAAATAAGGCCTTTCCTTTCCAAGCTGCTTCTGGTCTATCACAGCAACAGAAACACAGACCAAGACAGTCCCCAAGTCACCACGGGCTGCCAGAGCAGTGTCCAAGAGATTCAAAACGGATCAAGTTAAAACTCCCAAGCCATTGCCACTCTTCCAGGGGAAAGTAGTTGCTGGAGAGTGTTGGTTAAAACTCTCAATCCAGCATCTGCCCAACTAATGTCTACTGAGTTTCAGACAGGTCTTTCCATCCCTGTCTCAGAGGCTGAAAGAGAGGCTACTCTACAGCCGTGGGTCATCTGGGGGCTGCCATTTTAATCTCCCAGACAGTGGTTCATAAATGTCTTTATTAAATACCCTCCTTGGAATGGTTCTTGGTGAGGGGATGCAGCCACTCTCGAAAGCCAGGAGGAGCTTCCCTGCTTACGGGGCTCTCCCTTTTCCTTACCCATGTCTTGAGAGTACCAAAGACACAGTAATAGACTCTTTGCACGGCACACAGCTAAGCATGTCATAGTCGTGGATTCTTCCGGAGACCTTTTGGACTATGTACGGGAAGTGTTATTGCTGTGTTACAGTAAAGACTTAGACTATGTTCTCTGTATAGCAATCCTCTGTCCGATGTGTAGTCAGCAAAGATGGCTTCCCGTCCTGTAGCTGACTCTTCATTCGTTTATTTCTCTGTGCGGAAGCTTTGGTTTCACGAGGTCCCATTTATCAATGGCCGGACTTATCTCCTGAGAAACTAGAGGCTTATTGAGAAAGTCCTTGCTCTGCCTACATCTTGAAGTGGTTTTCCTCTAATAGGTTTAGGTCTGGTAATAAGAACCTCAATAATAAATCTCTCCCTCTCTCATACACATACATACATACATACATACATACATACACACACACACACACACACTGTAGAAGCAGAAGTAAAACTATCAAGAGAGACAAAGGGAACTAGTGGTGGGGGAAAGGGAGCTAGGAAGGCATGGGGGGCAGGAAAATCCTCAACATACAACCATACGCATGCACAAAAGCTGAAGAGCAGCAGGCCTACACATGTGGCTGAGTGGGTAGGCCTGCCTAGTGTACACAAGGCCCTGGGTTGGGGGTTCCCAGCACCACATAAACCCGGTGCAGTGCTGCACATGTGTCATATCAGCTCTAAAGAGGTGGGGGCCAAAGGATCAGAAATTCAAGGTCATCATCAGCTACAGGAGCCCTTGTCAAGAAAGAAAGAAAGAAAGAAAGGAAGAAAGAAAGAAAGAAAGAAAGAAAGAAAGAAAGAAAGAAAGAAAGAAAGAAAGAAAGAAAGAAGGAAAGAAGGAAGGAAGGAAGGAAGGAAGGAAGGAAGGAAGGAAGGAAGGAA
>NW_026590062.1:5896659-5929067 GCF_907164565.1 Psammomys obesus
GAAGGAAGGAAGGAAGGAAGGAAGGAAGGAAGGAAGGAAGGAAGGAAGGAAGGAAGCCCAGAAAAATAAGAAATTAAGCAAAAGGGAAAACAAAAATATCAAGACATAGAATGAGGTCCACGGTAAAGTACCTGAGCTACTCTAGAGTATATTGCATGCCTCTGGGTTTAGGTTCTGGGCAAGTAAATGCATCTTTTTAATTAACATATGTTGTTGTTTTTTAACAACAACATATATTTACAATCCCACAGATTCTATGTGTAAGGAGTGTACGCACAGCCTCGCTGCCTCCTCTCGCTCAAGCCTGCATCACCAACGTGTCAGTGACAGTTTCCATCATATGAAAAGGTTGGCAGGAGAAGGAGCTGCTCCCACGGGCATTCAAGCTTCACACCTCCATCGTTGAGGATTTTTGGCCTCAGGGTTTACCTAGCTGTTGTTTGGAAGCCAGCCTTTAGACCTTTAGGCCTTGTCATGTGGCCTTTGCGCATAGCTTTGCGCCTGCTTCTGAACCCCTTAAACTCCAATCTGTCCTGACTTGATGGAGGAAGCGACGCCCTATCTATCTACACTCAACAGGAAGAAATAACATAAGAACAGGGGTTCCAGGGGCTGGGGATCACCACAGATCATCTCCGAAGCCTCCTCTCCCCTGGGGGACCTTAGTATTCTCATCTGCAAATGGAGCCCTCACAAGCTGCTGGATTGTGTGAGATGCAGAGGCAACGTCATGGTGCTGAGAGACTGTCGGCTCTGCTACTAATCCTGTACACGTGTGCCCCGAGATTCTAGCTCTGTGAGTCCCAGCAGGCCTTTTAACCCGTCCAGCTGGTTTCTTCCATAAAATATGGTTTGCTCCACCTCCCTCCAAGGCCTTTTCTGAGTATCAAATGAGATGTCCTGTCCAATGTACCAGTGAAATTCTCAGTACATGATCTCTGGCGCCTCAGGCCAGTGGAGTTGGTTTGCGAGATCTGGGCTGCTTCAGCTCAGAGTGTCTTTTCCCAATTTCTTCCTTTCATGCTGGTGGTGTGGGGCCACTCTGGGTCTGAGTTGTTAACCATTTTCTTGAGTGACAGATGAGAGTCAGGGTCTTTCAAAACACATGAGCTGGAACTCAGGGAACCTCTCCCACGGTGCACATGACAGGTCTGAGCAAGCTCAAAGCAACGAAAGGGAAGATACCTCCCTGTCATCCCCAGGTGAGTCTCCACCTTAGAAGAAGCATGTCAACAAACCGGGGGCCCCAGTGAAGCCAACTGAGTGCTGGGCAAAGCCCTGGAACTGACATGGGGTTCCTTGAAGATAGGGTGGCAGCTTGCCAGCCTTCCATCCTCAAAGCCTGCTGCCATGTAGACACTGTCTACCGGATTTTCCAGTCTCAGAACTGCCTGGCAGCCATTCACAGTCTCCAGCTGCTCAGCACCCTGAATCCATCATGGATCAACTGGGCCACGATTCTCCCAATGCAAGTGGGTTTTCTCAAGCATCTGTTCCTCACAGTAAAATTTATTTTTAAAACAAAATTTTTGGGTTGTATGGAGGGAGGGAACTGGGTAGAAAAGGGAGTAGGAAGGAGAAGAGGGGGGATCAAATGTAGGGAGGACAGAGGGAGAGAGAATGAACTGGGCGTGAGAACTGCAATCTGTGGGCGGGGAAAAGAGATACAAGCTCTGGAGTGGCCTAGAAACCTGGGACAATGGAAACTCCCAGGAATCTATGAGAGTGACCCTAGCTAAGACTCCTATGCAATGAGGGATATGGAAGCTGAAACAGCTACCTCCTGTAACCAGGCAAGACTTCTAATGGAAGGATGGGGGAAACACCAAACTACTCACAAAACCTTCATCTCCCAATTTTCCCTTTCTATAAGACGTGCATGGATAAAGAGGGAGCAGAATGAGGGAACTGCCAACTAATGACTGGCCAAACTTGAGACCCATCTTATGAGAGAGAGCCCACTCCTGACATTATTAATGATACTCTGCTATGCTTACAGACAGGAGCCTAGCATAACTGTCATCCGAGAGGCTTCACCCAGCAGCTGACGAAAACAGATGCAGAGACCCACAACTAAAGATTAGGCAGAGCTCAGGGAACCTTGAGGAAGAGGGGGAGAAAGGTTTGAAAGAGCCAGAGAGGTAAGGACACCACACACAAAAAAAGAGCCCATTGGGGCTCATAGAAACTGAACCACCAACCAGAGAGCATGCACGGGATGAACCTAGGCCCCCTACACATACGAGACAGATGTATAGCTTGGTCCTCATGTGGGACCTGAAACATCAGGAGCAGGGGCTGCCTCTGACTCTCTTGCCTGCCTCTTGATCCCTTTCGCCTAACTGGACAGCCTTGTCCAGCCTCAATAGAAGATGTGCCAAGTCCTACTATAACTTGACATGCCATGGGAGAAAGGTGAGAGGGAGGGACTGGGATGAGAGGAGGGAGGGGAAGCTGTGATCAGGATGTAAATAAATAAATCAATTAATTAATGAAAAAAATATTTATTTTCTGAAATATTTTTTGTTGGTGCATAACATTTTGGAGGTTGGTGATGAGGCAGATGTGGTGCACTGATTCATGTATGTATGGAGCTGTGATCAATGCAGGTAAACTAGCATAGATACCACGAAAGCTTTTATTTGGTGTATTTTGAGTATATTCAAAATATAATAGCAGTTACTAGAATCTGGGGAGGCCAAGGGAGCAAGCGGTTCAATGGAGGCAACAGCCGTAATTCCCGAAGAACACATACGCACTGGCATTGTACGGCACAGCAGGGTACCAATGATTAACATCAATGTGTCATAGATATCTGAACACGGCAGAAAGTTCTGAAGTCAGAGCCGAACATCTAGAAGTCAGTCAGAGCTGACCACCTCCTAGAGGTATGGCCTCAGCTGGACACTTCACACCTCTGTTGCTTCATCCCTCCCCTCCCCGCCAGCACGTAGCACAGCAAGGACACCAACCACAAAGCAAGAGCCAGTACATGGCAGGCACTTGCCATGCGCCCAGGACGGAATGAGAGAGAACATGACCCACATTTATCACCCAATGCTTTTTAACTCACCTGAGGTTATGCACATGTCAAGTGTTCAACCGGAGGCTGGAACCTACTAAGTGCTCAATGAGCAATACATGTAGTTGGAGGCTCGCTCAAGTTCTACTCCCTGCTCTAGCTCCGGCCTGATCTCCACGGTAACTTCATAAACACTGCCTCCCCAGCAGATGAATGACAGGTCTGGCACTTAAGCTCACCATTCAGCAGTGAGTCACAAGTAAAGATGCCCTGTGTTTGTGAGGACACAGATGTTCCTTTTTTTTTTTTTTTTTTTTTTTTTTTGGCACCAGGTGTCATTACAACAATACTAATTATACAATAACACAGTATCATTACAAAATTTCTTCGGCTTTAAAATCAGCTGTCACCCCTATTGCCCTTAGGGATTCCCACCTGAAAACATTTGCATGTAAGAGCCTCCTGATCTTCCTTAGGAGGCGCTTTCACTATTGCCAACTGTTTTGAAAGCATGGCTGAATACAGTTTCCCATCGTTTGTAAAAATGCCCGCTGCTTGCGAGGAGCTAACTGGAGGTGTCAACCCCGCTCTCCCCCATGCAGTCCCATCCCATCACAGACTACCCCTCCCTGACAATGAGGCGCCACGTTCTCTAAATTGCCCCTAACCCTTCTCATCTCCTATTACGCATTACCACTTCAACAACATTACAGTACTAATTTGATGTATGGCCCAGCCACCCCACCTGAGGCCTCCGGAAGACGGCTCCCCTCCGATCCCTTCCATCAGCGGCGTAAGTGGAAGGTAATAAAAACCTGTACATGGCTCAGGCTTTCAATTTCAATTGGAAATTGAAACTGTGCAATATGATTAAAGTTTAATCTGCATCATCAATAAACATGTGTGCTGAAGCAACAGGGATTTTTTTTCCCCTCCTGTTTGCTGGATTTGATGAGAGTACGTCTGCTCTCTTGTCTAAACGATGTGTTTGCTAGCGTTGGGGTTGGGCGCACCTATGCATGGAGTTGTGGGTAGTTGGTCTACTTATACACACACACACACACACACACACACACACACACACAATGATGACAACCATCCTGTGGGTATGTTGGGGAGAGGAAAGTTGCTGGTTGTCCTGGGTTTTCTCGAGGTACAATGAAACGGAGGCAATCATCCAACCATTCATCAAGCTTTTGTTGAGTGCCTACTGTGTGTCAGATCAAGTGCTTGGACCCAGGTTCTAATGGGAAGAGAGAGAGAGGCCAGAGAGGCCATTTCTCCTTTCATAGAACCAATAATCATAGTGGAGTGGGATGTAATCCCCCACCCCAACCCCCACACCCGACTGCCGCCTTGTGAAATTCCCACAGTAAAGAAGCTTGAGATACTTAGAAGAACTGGGAGATGTGACCCATGACCTGAGGTAAGGGAAAGCTGCATAGGGTTGGGAATGATGGAGCTAAGATCTAAAGAATGAATATTAGGCAGTCAACAAGACTGGGGCTGAAGCAAGAACATCAGAGGTGGTACAGACAAAAAAAAAAAAAAGCAATCAAGTTATAAGAGGCTGTGTTAGTCAAGGATGGAGCCAAGAGAACAAGAGGTTGAGTCTTGGGACTAACAGAGCTCTCATATGGGGATTTATTAGATGTGGCAAGGGTGTCTGGACTTCCCCTTAAATGTGATGGGGAGTTACTTGAGGGACAGGGTGCATGGTCTGCCTTTTTTGTTCGTTTGGTTTTGTTTTTCAAGACAGGGTTTTTCTCTCAACAGGGTTTTTCTGTCTGTAGTCTTGGCTGTCATGGACTTGCTTTGTAGACCAGGATGGGTTCAAACTCACAATGATCAACAGCCTCTTCCTGGGATTAAAAGCATGAGCCATCTTGCCCGGCCATGGTCTGCCTTAAAGACCGTGAGTGGATGGATCTGCATGAGTGATGAGGTCATTACGGAGCTGGGAATAATAGATGGGAAAATACCAGCAGACTCTGTGCAAGCCATTCTAGGAAAGAGGGAGAATGACTTAGATTAATTGACATTAGAGCCACAACTGTCGCCGTGTATCCTTTAAATACATAGACGATCCCGCTCTTCTGCATCCTCATAAACCTTTCTCAATATGTCTCCATCACCTCCACTGGCTCTCCAAGTATCAAATTCCTCCAGGAAACATGAGCCATTCAACATTTGCACTGGAAACTCTTCTTACATCTCCTCCGTCCTTACTCTGTCTGCTTCCATTTGCTTTGTACCTGCACCTTTACAAACACTAGGAATGTCCTTTGTGTTTTTTCAACTTCGAACACCTCGAGCATTTCTTTGGAGAATGTGTGTGCCCATCTATGAAGAACTAGCTAGATGGCATGCTTCTAGTTGCCTATAGTTGCTCTTAATAACCATTAGACCACAAAAACCATGGACATAGATGGGCACTCCTGTCTCATATGCCCCCTCAGTACCCTGTGCGGTAGGTACTTGTAATTGTTCGTAGTATCAAGAAAAGTTCAACAAACATGTATTTAAGAGGTCTTCACCCTTTCTCACGGTTCTCCTCTTACGCTGTTGGAAACCACTCTTACTTATTAAGTGAGAGCCTATTCCATTCATTGAACCTCCACTATTACACATCAAAGCTCACTACCTATATCATACTTCACAAGACATTCATGTTTCCCTATCTTGAGGATGCTATTCATGCCTGGTTTCTTCCAAGATTAAAAGCTTATTAAAAACGTTTTCCTGTTCAGTGACCCACCTAGAAAAGTGTGTCCTCTCTTTCCAGTCTCTCACTTTTGCCTTCTCTAAGTGTAGACTTTACCCACAGGGGTGCATCAAAACAATTGGCGAAGCCCTGGGAACCCCCAATACCAAGTTCAGCAGCAACTTTTCAGCTTCTGTTTCCACTTGTCAATCAGGTAATGTGGCTGATCACTGTGTTAGTTGATTTCCTGTTGCTGTAACAAAACACGATGACCAAAAGCAACTTAAAGAAGTTTAATCTGGCCTCAGATTTCAAAGAGAGAGAGACAGAGACAGACACACACACAGAAAGAAAGACAGACAGACAAACAAATACATGCACAGAGAGAGAGAGAGTCCATAATGATGGGGAAGGAGGGGCAGCAGGAGGAGGTAGCTGGCTGGTTAAGCTCTTCTCTACTTCCAGTAAGCAGAGAGAACAGATGAGAAGCAAGGTAAGGCTACAAACTCTCAAACATCTATTTGGCATCCCCAGTGACTTACTTCTTCCAGAAAGGTTACGTCTCCTAAAGGTTCCATAACCTCCCCAAACAGCGCCACCAACTGGAGACTCAGCATTCCAACACATGAGCCTAAGGGGGGCAATTCAAGTTCAAACCATCACTGTTTGAAGGATGCTTTCTGGTCCTTTGATTTAGGCACCATCTCCTGGCTCTCTGCTTACATCTCTGACTATCATTTCTCATCTAGGACTCTTTACAGAACTTCCTCAGTGATGCATAACATTTCACTAGTGAGTACGATGGGAGTACAATATGCTGTGTGATTCTGAATGTTTCCTTTGAAAGTCTTCGTCTTCTAGCGCTACTCCCTGAAGTATTCATAAAGTGTTACAGTGTCTTAGAGAATGGCTTTTAAATACTCCAGATGTAGTTGAAACTTTACAAAAGGTAAGTATAATTGAAAAATAAAGTAAAAACTATATGACTTGTCATTACCATGATTTCATCTTAGAAATTCAGGTCTTTGAAGCCCTAAAGCCAATTGTGTTCCCACCACAGAGATGACTGTATTTCAGGCGATCCAGGTGAGCAGTTACTCAGAGACAGGGTAGGTAGGGCTCTGCATCATTCAGGGAAGGTAAAGAACGAGGGTGTGTGGGGGCTATGTAATAATCAGGAAAACACACACATACAGTCAAGAGTCCTGCCTTCTTGGACTAGGGATGCGTCTCAGTGACAGAGTATCATCTAGTGTGCACAGAGTCTCTGTGTTCATTTCCCGGCACTTCCCAAACAAGAATCCTGACTTCTTACTTGGCCCACCAGGACCTATACATAGCACATTGCTCTTCATATATGTAAACATGTTCTGGGAAAATAGACTCATCTGAAGAAAATCAAGCCTACCAAGAAATTCAGAATGGCTTGCAAATTGGTGGGGGAAAGAGGGTGTCATGGTAGCATGACTAAGCGCACAGGCTCATGACACATGCAGGTCTGAGTCAGTCCCAGATCCACAGCTTGCTCTACCTGACCTTGGGTGAACCCTGGGAGAGTGCCAGTGTCAGTTTCCCCATGGCCAAGAAGAGCTCCCTATTCTGACTAAAGGATTAAAATGTAATGATACCTAAGATGAAGTAGTTGTCCCCAAATTCTTGTTGAGGGCATGTAGGCGAATGAGGGACGGAGGGCCACCTAAGTTCAGGGAGTAGCCTGGATGGGCCCTTCTCTCCGTTTCCCATGGAGCTTATTCGATCAGAATGATTTGCTGTGGGTGGCAAACCCAGTCCTGAGATGGAAGATCCAGAGCTGGTGATAAAAACGTCAGCCAAGATTTGCTGCATCTTCTTTCCATCCCCTGATCTCCCATTAAAAATGATTTGTCGTGAGGATGAAAACATGGGCAAACAAACGTGATTAAAATTTCCCCGTATTAAATACCTGTGTGGTAATGGCAGGAGCGAACAGAGCCCTCTGGAAAAGCTCTGATTCATCAGCGAGGAGCCAGGGGCACGAGCAGCTGGCGGAGGCAGAATAAGAATCTGGTTTTGTATCTCTGCTACCTCAGGCATATCTTAGCATTTTTCCTTCCATCTGTTTGAATTCATCACCCTGACTCTGCTCAACACACATGGAAGCTGTCTGGAACTCCATGGGGCATCGCCTTAGTACTGTGTAGGCAGCAGGAGCTTGGGGAGGCAGGGTGAGTGCTCTTACCATATTCTGCTTTCCAAAAGAGGGGGAGGAAGTGCTATCCCTCTCAGAAAGGTGATAGATCTGTCAAAAATCCATGCAGCCAGTTGCCCAGGTTATAAAACCCTCTCTGCAGCATTTATATCTCACACATGAAAGGAAACATTTGATTTCTTTAGTTCTGTGGTAGACCAGTTGCAAAAATATCCGCCACCCCTCAGCGCTTTCTGTGATTCAAACTCTTGCAACCATGCAGTGCCTTTCCTTGACACGGGGTAGTCTTATGGCTGGTGCTAATTAAAAGAACACAGCAGAAATGAACGTGTGCCCATTGCAAGGTACTGGCCCAAGAGGCAGAGGTCCAGCATGCTTCCACACTCTTATAAACAAGCTTAGGTTGGTCTGCTATGTGATAAATACACAGCCCAGTTAGCACCTGTTAGATGCCCAGTAGCCGACTAACTGCAAGACAAACATGTGAAGAGATGTTGGAGAACCTCCTCTCCTCTTTTCTTCCATTTCTGTCTAATCACAGGTTGATGGGAAAACCCCAGCTGACATCAGGCCATCTTGTTGTGAAATTCCAAGTGATCTCTTGGTACTTAATATAATAAATGATATTGTGTGAAGTCACTTATCATGGGTGGGGGTTGTTATGTGGTGAAACTAACTGTGACACAGTCCATGTACAGTATGATGACTTAACCCCTTGTATGTCTCCCTAGAATGTGCCCCGAGTCTTTAATCAACTCCGTCAACACAACCTAAAACAGGCAGATATTTTATTTTCTGAGTTACATAGCCTGGTTAAATCCTTGGCTATTAAGAAAGGCTTTGCCTGAGAATTCGTACTAATGAAATTTTATCTGGAAAAGATCAGCTTGTTCCACCACTCAAGGACCAATGGAGAATCTTCTGCTTCCTACAGAAGCTGAGTAAGATACCTGGGGAGTTTGTTATCCCCACCAGGCGTACCTGTGAGAGATGGCCAAGGCATCTGTGATCCTTCCAGGTGCCATCTACTTGCTGATCTTGGTTGTTCTGAGGTGACTGTAATCTGCTAAGCTGATTGGAAATTTTGATAAAGGAGAGAAAAAAAAAAGTAGAGCTAAATTTGCTCATCCATACTCTTACCTTATTAAACAGCAAGAGAGAAGGGTATGCTTAATCTGACTGGATCTGACTAAGAACATATTGTTGAGGCAAAAGTTCATCTGGACTAAGGTTAACAAGCAGTCTTTTCCACTTTCTCTTCCTCTTCCTGTTTCTCTCTTCCTCCTACTCCTCTCCCACTTCCCCATTTTCTTCCTCCCTCCTCCCTCACTTTCTTCTCCTAGTCCTCTCACTAGTCCTCTTCCTGCATCTCTTCCTTTTCCTCCTCTTCTTCATGTTCTTGATCTTTCCTAGGGAAGGGCCGTCTTCACCACCCTGCTATCTTACAGTCTATAGAAAAAACAAACAAACACCAACAGAGTGCAGGGAAACCTGTGTCTATTTGCCAAGCCAGGCACAAGAAGTTATCCAGATGGTCTTCAGAGCTCACAAGGATCAGTGTTGGCTTGAGAGCAGGATCCTTACATCCCCCCAGTGCCAAGCATGCTCTTAAGTTATATCCAATATTAGGCTCTGCACTCCCACTCCAACTTAGACCTTCTAAGAGGATTTCCTGCCCAGAGGAAAGCCTTGCTGACACTCGCTAAAAGTTGGAGAAGGGAATGTGCAGGAAGGCTTTGGAACCTGCAGAGGACCACAGTTGGGCTGAGGCTCTCTAAATGCAGACGTTGAAGGGGAGTTAAAAGGAAAAAGAATCACTGATATAGAAACCATGAAATTAGAGATGAAAATGCATTGGTTGGCACATCTGTGGAAATTTTAGGAGGTGACTAGGGTGTCTGGGGGTGTCACACCCTTGAACATGAAGGCAGACATCATCAACTGATTACAAAATAAGAATGTGGACACATAAGAGGAGATAACTGAGGGTTTTCCTAAACAAAAGTTGTTCTTGAAAGCAGAAATCTCAATTCTGCATTTTTTTTTAATATTATCAGCTCTACTGCAAAGCCCTGTCTTCACTTACATCCTTCTAGCAACCCCATTCCCTTACAGCCCATTTCTTTATCCCACCTTCCAGCCATCAACCCTACCACAAATACTGGATGTGCTCCTGACCCTGGATGGTTGACCCTGTCTACGGAGAATTCCAGGCCCCTTTCTCTTCTCTAGATCCAGCTCAGGGGACTCCATTTCCAAATATTAGAGTCACTCCTAGGCAGTTTCTGTGTGACAATGCCTCTACAGACAGAGCTTTTCTTCATTAAATATAAGGTAGTGATAGAGTTGAATCACTTGGAGATCACAGCTCCTCAATGTTTAGAGCATTCCAGACCTGTGAGTCAATTTCTGTGAGTCACAATAAGTGACAAATGAAATCCCGAGCCTATTCTTTATTTGTTACTTATTTATTTATTGAGACAGGGTCTTATTATGTAATCTTGGCTGGCCTGACATGCACTGGGTACCCCAGACTGGCTTTGAACTGCTGTCAATTTTCTTGTCCCAGTGTCCCAAGTGCATGCGCCACGACACCCAGCTTCTCTGCTAACATTCATCTCGTTTTAAGTAATACAAATCCGTGCATGCTTAAAAATTATTTCTCTCACAGTATGGAGAAAGTCTCCACTTCAGGGCTAAAGTTGTATTAGACACCATCACTGTCAATAAACCTGTATTGCAGGCAGCTCAGTGCTCCTGGGGAAGGAACAGAGAAGTTGTAGTCAGCTACATCCAGGAAATGTGTCTTGGACGGGTTGTGTTCTGTCCATTTCCTCAAGATCTACACTGAAGAAGGGAGACGGATTCCTCCTTTCAACTAGATCTCAGAAATGACTAAAGGACAGAGCCTGAAGAAAACATGCTGAGAAACCAATGGTGTGGTGTCTGATACCTTCTTAACGGCACCTGGACTGGCTGCTACTGAGGGCTGAAGGTGCTGTGCTAATTAATTCATGTGTTGGAGCTCTGAACATCTTCCTGGCTGCTTTATATAAAGAAGCAACGGATCCACAGACGGTAAGAAGACACGCTTCCAACACGCTGATGCCCCTCCCTTGGAGCATGATTCATTTTCCTCATCCCACAACCATGGGCTTCTGAAATGTGTGGGCTGTGCCTTGTTCACATCCTCAAAGGCTGGGAGTGTTAACTTCTAACTCAAGTCCACACACATGAGAGAGTATGTCCACCAAGATTCCCCAAATTAACCAATTACCCACTTGGGTGGTCTTGTCAGCTCAGACTCTGGATTTCCTGCTGACTTGGTTATCACCTGCCCTGAGGTACCCAAGAAGAGGTGGGAGCCCACTCAGCTCCGAAACTCCCCTGAGGGTGTCACTGGGCCTCTTTGTGTCTCGTTTCCTTCAGCTGTGCTACAAGGACAGTGATGATGCATCCCTCATGAAGTGATCAGAGGGAATAATGTATCTAACTTTTGGTCACTTAGCCACTTGTGAGAGTCTGTCTTGATGACCCCAGCCACGGTGGTATCATCCATGAAGCCAGCTCTGCCATTGCAAAGTGTCAGTTGGCTGAGAAACATTCTGCACTCGAATAAGGAATAAGGAATGCCGTGTCTGGTACTAGACACAGATACAAGTGATCACAGTTTAACTCAGGTTTCTGTTTCCAACTTTATGTTGGCTTTTCCCTTGTCTTTGAGTGTGTGCATTGGCTGGCAATTTGGTAGGTACACATATTTCCCATTGACAGAAAAGTTGGGAAAAAAATACAGTGTCCTAGCTCAGCTCTTACTTCAGTCTTAGTGGTATGATTGACAGGAATTTTATTGCAAATGTGAAAATCTGCATTTCTTTCTTCCTAGGCTGGCACCTCAGTGTTCTAGTTTCATGCAGCATGCCCTGGTGCATTGCAGATAATGGGGCTCTCATCTCCTCACTGGCTTTGCCTCAGAGCTGGCCCCTGTACCATCAGCTCAGATAACAGAAATGGCTGGGTCAATGACACTCACACACCCCTTGCCAATCAAGACAGCAGAAATTCTCAGTGCCAGAGATGATATTTACCAATGTGACAGCAATTCCTCAGACATTTATCGAGCTCCTAAGGGGAGGGAGGGGGGGTTGAATGAACTCAGTGTATGTCGTGGGGACGGGTATGAAAAAAACTCTTGTTTAATTAATGGGTGAAGAAAAGGAAGGAAAAAAAGGAAGGGAAAGAGGAAGGAAAGGAGGGAGGGATGGAGAGAGGGATGGAGGAAATGAGGGAGGAAAGGAAAAAGGAGTCTATCTACTGTGACTTCATTGAGGAATTCATAACGTTTTCTCAATCAAACCCACAAGAAATTAGGTTCAGAGAAATGGAAGACGAGACCCCCGCTGCTGTAAATGCAACCCAGAGCACAGGCCCAGGTGAGCGGTTAATGGTTTACTGAATGAAACCTGAGAATTCCTGCAGACAAAGGCATCCCAAGCGGACCTTCACCAGCAGCCATCTATATACAAGGGACACCGTCACTTTCACAACGCTAATGGATAACGTTCAGTCTGTAAAAGGTCGCTTGGTTGAGGAGCGAGAAGCTTGTGCAGGCAGACACAGGAAGGATGCTTTCAAATCCAGGGAGCAGAGGGCAGTGTTCTGGACTAGGAAACATTTGCTGGAAATGCTGAAGTAGAGGCAGAGGTGAACACTGGGAAATGTGGGCTGAAAAGAGCAAAAGGAAATACCCTAACAGAAAGGCAGAGTGATGGCTCTCCAGGGGTATCCTAAGGGTTCCTTTGCATGGCATCCCTTGGGAGCTCCATCCCTTACCTTCCAGGCTTGACCTGTGCATATCATTTGCATATGAATCCTTGAAGACTCTCCAGGTCATTTTGGCAAACCAAATTAAAAAAAAAAAAAAAAAGCATCAAGTTCATTGTTATTTAATTGTCTCACCCGTCTGGGGAAGCAGGCATGACCTCTGGAAGTAACTCTATGACCTCTGTACTTCATGGAAATAACTTAAAGGGATGGAAGATGCATCCTGGCCCTTAGTTTCAGGTGGTTGCAGTTCATCATGTGGCTGCCATTATGAGTGGGTGCTCCTGGCATCATGAGGAACCAGGAAGTGACTGAGCTAGGGGCCACGTAAAACATTCACGGATCTGCCCCTAGTGACCTTCTCCCACCAGTCAAGCCTGACCTCTGGAAGGCATTTCGGATCAAACCGTAACACGTCAGCGATCCTGAGGAGCAGAGAAGTGATTTGTCCTAGGCCACACAGCCTCTGGGTCCCAAGCCGTGACAAACACAAACCTCAGACAGGAAAACTTTTACTTGATTTCCTGTTCTGAACTTGAGGCTGCAGGACAGCGCACGTGTGAAGGGGGAGTGTGGGTAGTGTCTTTGAAAGAGTATGCTCTGATAATAATAGCAGTAGAGATCGATAAAGACAATGATATGGTTTTTATATCTGCAAAAAGAAAGGCGGAACGCACCGCTCCGGCTGCTGCAGGCTCTCTCAGGAGGCTCTGATTAACGAGCAGGGCCTAACGCAGCTTCCCTAATCGGCGCCCGAGATTTCCATCTCTGCAGTACAGCACAGCAGCAACGTGCCTGGGCACGGGTGCCGCTTCCACCCTCCCTGTGATCCTCTCATCTCTGCTTCAAAATTAAAAGGTCAATAAATACACGCGTGGAGGGGAGCGAGAGAGAGGAAGTTAAAGAAGCTGCCGAGGCCAGGAGATGGTTCAGTGGATAAAACACTTATGGCTCAAGAGTCACAACTGCAGTTTGGTCCCCCAGCTTCAACACAGTTGTGGAGAGGATGTGTTAGCCTGCCTGCAGTGCCAGCACTCAAGAGGATGGGCTGCCTAGCTAGACCAGCCAAATTTGTAGTATCTGGATTCAAGTGAGAGGCCCTGCCTGAGCATGTAAGATGGAAAACAATCTAGAAAGATGTCCAATGTCTGTCAACCTTTGACCTCCACACTCATGCACACGCGCACATGCACACACCTACACTGACAACTGTTTCCATGCACATATGAATATGCACATTACATCACACACATCACACACACATACACACACGACCTCCTCCAAAGCAGCTGTAAGTTAGCCTTTGGCGTGACCCAGAAGGGTACTGAACTTGGGGTCATAGCCTAGAAAGAAAGGAGGAACATACACCACTCTGGCTCGAAAGCCAATTTCAACCATCCTTTCTTGATTAAAAGCACAAAATTAATAGTAAACGCAGGAAACGGAGCTTCATTGAGTGTGGTCATCTTAGGAAGCAGGACAAGGTCTGGTGAGCTCCTTACGTCCATCTTTGGGGAACTGAAGAGAGCTTAAGCAGAAAGCCAGGCCTATGCACACCTGATGAACAACCCTGACGCAGTCCTGCCCAGGAGGGACCCATCATCATCTGGACGGTAAGGTGGTTCATTAAGTGTTTGGACTGAGCCTGACGTGGTGGCACACACCTGTAATCCCAGCACTCTGAAAAGCAGGGGCAGGTGGATCTCTGTGAGTTTGAGGCCAGCCTGGTCTACAAAACAAGTCTACAGCAGCCAAGGCTACACAGAAAAATCCTGTCTCAGAAAAAAACTGGGATCCAAGTTCACTACTGTCTCAAGGCTTTTCTTCCACCCATCAAGAGATTCTGGGGGATATTCTTATTTCTTGGGGTCCACTGTGTCACCAGCCTGGTAGACTGAGAGACATAAGTGTCTCTTTTGAATACCTCTCTGTCAGGCTGTGTACAGGAATGGGATGTGGGCCCTTGTTTGAGTATGTTCCTGTGGACAGCAGCACCTGGAAAGGGTGGAACTCATCCAGCGTCAGACATGCAAGGTCATGAGTCTATGTGACCCAGGGGGATTGTTCCCAGGCTCCACCTGCACCCCAGTACCACCTGCACACACAGAACCTTCGTGGGAAGGAGATGGACTTGCTGGATCCCAGGTTGGACTTCCTTCCTCACACCTTCAGCTCCCTGCCCAGCTTCTGAAGGTGTCTTGGTCCATCCACCAGGAAGAGAGCATTCTTCAACCCCGCTCTGTTTCTGTATTCCACGCCTTTCATGTTTGCTGACTCCTGCTGACAGCCCTCTTTTAAACTTTTTAGTGACCCTGGTGTCGGTTGCAGTGACTTCCAGAGGGCTGTGGCTCCACATGGCCGGAGCATCTCCATGTCTGTGTCCCACATACAGAGCTGTGTCTGTGACAGTATGGCTGTGCACGAACACTTTCTGAACGGAAGGAAAATACATTAGAACAAGAGCCTCCTCCATCCTAGGACTCAGCCTCAGTCTCAGCTCCAACTGCCTCTGTCTGGTGACAGCCCTTCCAGACTGAGCCTCTGTTCTTAAGTCTGGATCAACACACAAGCATCGTGCCTATCAGTCTGGCTCCACGGAACACATGGCTGTCGCCTACTCTGCACCCTGATCAAGTCAGAGCAATGACCATTTCCTTATCATATTCTTGTTTGGCTTCTCTCTTGAAAAAAATAATGTCAGCCATAGTAACACACAACTGTTATCCCAGCACTTGAGAGTCTGAGGCAGGAGGATGGCAGATTTGAGACTAGTCTGACTGTGCTGCAAGATCCTGGCTCCAAAAGAAAAAAAAAATGTCTATAGCTTTAAAGATGCACACACACAAACATGCACACACATATGCACACACATTCACACATATATAGTCACACATGTACACTCACATACACATACATGTACACTCACACATATGCACTCACACACATACACATGTGGACTTATGCATGCACACATACAAACTCTCCTGTGCACACACATTCATACACACTCATACATGTATACTCATGCATACACACACTCATGAATACACACAAAATACACTCACACACCCACTCTCATTTTCTCATACATGCACACACAGATATACACACATGCGGACACACGAATGCACACCCAAAAACACATGCACACACACCCACACATACACCCACACATGCACACATACTCACACATACATACACATTCATACATGCACATTCATACATTCACACACTCTCATACACACATTCTCCCCCCCCCCCCCACACACATCCATTTTTCCCAGTTAAGTCTTTGAGCAGTTTTCGCTTCATTCTTAGACTATCCTACAAGCTGACCATGGTTTTGGACTTCTGTCTGGGTGTTAGACATTCTTTCTGCTGTGTGACATCACCTGCATAGGCCCCTCCCCACACCCACAGACGAATATAGGTTACCCCCCACACACACACACACCTTCCAACCCCAGCACGAATAGCTTCCTTCTTTGATCTTCGACACGTTCACATTTAGGCAACCTTTTTCACGCACTGAAACACGGCCTCCTGGGCGACCTTTGCAGACTGTAGGCTCAGCTCCCGCCTCACAGGCTTCGGCAGCATCCTGCATCTCTGCTTCCCCACAGATCGCTTCGGGATGTCCACAGAGGCAGAGCCCCGGCTCTCTCCCGACTCCTGGTGCTTAGCGTGGTGCCCGGGACTGCAAGCCTGGTAACTATTGCCTCTGTGAATAAACCCAGGCCTGCAGAGCAAGCCCATGGCTGGAGACGGAGGAGTTCAGGTCTCAAGGCTGTGAGGGAGCCTCCCTCCTCCCCATTATTCTCCAAATCCAGTCTCTCAATGAGCTGATTGCCACAGACTCCTGGCGCTCACTCAGGGGAGCCAGCGCCACTGCCAAGCACGTCCGCTGCACCCCGTCCATGGGGCCTGGCTCGCTTACAGATGTATTATTCACGCCCCTAGCTAAGAAACAGTAAGTTGTCCTAGGAAGTGAATAATAGCAACCACCTCGGCCTCTAGAATGAGAGCAAAATTTGAAGTGGTCGAGAGAATTGTGCTGAAATTGCAAAGCCAAGAGGCCAAGGGGAGGGAGGGCATCCGGCTTCATAATCACGGAGTGCCCCAGCCCTGGCCTTGAGGCCACAGCGGAGGAGAGCCGGGCTGAGTGAGGAAGAAAAAAACACACGGAGACCTTTTATTGCTTTTGTTTAAGTCTAATTACAGAAATCATAAACACATGCAAAAATCTTCCATAATTAACCATCCAGAGATAATGAGGTTTAACATTTAGCTGGATGCCCTTTCAGCAGTCAGAAAGATGGGCTTTCGGGCGCCCTTTTATTTCACAGCCACTCCCCTTCAGCCAACAGCACACCCCAGCTGTGGTGAAGCCAGCTGAGGGCATGATTCTAGAAAGTGGGCTAACTATTCCCCGGTTCAGCGATCCTTAGCAAGGTGCTGAAGCCTTGATTTCCGTATCTATGAGCCGGGGACAAGTCTGTGCTAATCCCAGTCTGTCAGGTGGGGAGACCCAGTCAGGAGGTGCACAAGCATGAGGACCCGACTCCCATCCTTGCTATCCCATAGACAGCTGAGCCCGGTGGCGCATGCTTGGGGAGGCAGAGGCAGGAGGATCCTGAGGGTCTGATGGTCATCCACTCTAGCTATCCTGATTGATGAGCCCCAGGCCTGCTCGAGGTGCTGCCTCCTAGAATGAGCTGGATGGCACCAAAGGGCAACACCTGAGGCTGACCTATGGCTTCCACGTGCACAGGCATTCACACTCATGTACGACACACAGCAGAATAAATAAACATGATGTATGAGAGATTACAGAGCATTGTCATTATTGTTAGTATATGACCCATTATGTTAGTGTAACAGAAATAGCTACTTCTCAGAGCCATGTTTGGTGGCCAAGAGTTGTGATGAATGGACTTGCTTAATCTCCTATTGTAGGACATAAGGGTTAATGGCAGTGGCAGCTGATGCCCCTCCCTGTCCTTCCATCCCTTTCTTCTCTCCTCCCTTGCCTTCCCCTCTTTTTCTCCCTCTTTTTCCTTCCCCACCCCTTGTCCTCCTCTTCTCCTTTGTTTTCCTTCTCCTCCTCCTTCCCCTTTCTTTCCTTCTCACTCATCCTTCTCTGCTTCTGCTACTTGGGGCTGCAGGATGATGCAGGACAAAGATAGAAAAGCAAAGAGAACAGATTAGCTGCTTGCATATGAACTCAGCCATGAAGAAAGCAAGGAGAAGGAGGAGGGGGGTGAGAGCAGGACTTCTAAGAACAAATGTGAGTTCTTTATTCTTAAATCAATCAAATTGGTTTTTATTGTTTGTTTTGAACTAAGGAGAAGAATGATGAGAACAGCCCACAGAACCAGGAGGGTATTTTAATATATAGTTCAGCGCCTCTTGGTCTGTCATAATAAAATCCATCTCCTTCCCCCTGGCTTATGGAATCCAGCATTTGACACACGCCCCCTTCTGCTCCTACCTTCTCTTTGCTCGTCTTAATTAAGCTCCACCAGCTTCCTGGCTGAACTGGAAATGTGCAGCGCTCTTTTGTGCCCTGGGGCCTTTGCACTTCCTGTTTCCCTGAAATGTTTCTCCTCCTGAATTTTATGTAATGTCTAGTTTATGATTCTAAATCATCTCCTCTTTGTTCCACCACGAGATGGGTAGCCCTGTGGAGGAAGGAATGAAGGAAGAGAGGGAAGAAGAGAGAGGAGGAAAGAAAGGAGGAGAGAGGAGAGGAGAGGGAGGAAGAGAGCAAGGAAAAGGGAAAAGGAGGAAAGAAAGGGGAGGGTGGGGGTGTCAGCAGCTGCCATTGCTGTTAACCCTTAAGTCCAACAACAACAGGGAGCTCAGCAAATCCACTCACCATGACACTGTATTCTCTCACATGCTTTATTTTTCTTTTATGGATTTTACTCCTATCTGAAGTTATATATTTTTATTTTTAAACATTACTTAATTTGTGTGTCTGAATGCACATGCATGCCAGACCCTTGGAGTCTCTTACATAGTTTATTTTTTTAACTATATGGATATATGTGGGAGGCATCCACACAAGCAAATGCAACTGCCCAAGGAGGCCAGAAGCTGGTGTCGGATCCTCTAGAGCTGAAGTTGCAGGTGCCTGTGGGTGCTGGGAACCTAACTCTGAGAGCCCTCTGCAAGAGCAGTGTGTGCATCTTAGCAACTTAAAGAAAAAAATAATGCCATGGGAGCTATCCATTGACATTTAGTAAGTCAAGTAGATTCAGGGATGACTGAAGGTAGAAGCCACAAGGAGGCAAAGCAAGAATGAAGTGTTACACAAACAAGCAAAGTCATTCCACTGGAGCCATACAGCCAGCAAGAAAAAGCTATGTGGATCATTTAAACCCTGTGGTTCCTGGCTCTCTCCCTACTCTCGACGGAGCCTGCTGTTCTGCTCTCTCTGGGTTCCCATGAAACCTTTCCGCTTGGCACAGCAAAACTACAATTAGGTTGGTTTAGCTGGGATGGCTTCCTGTCGACTTCTATCAAGGAAGCTTGATGAAACCACTTGACCCACCTGGCCCCCAGAAGGCCTGCATCTGGAGACTGGATCCTTCTGAGAGCAATACTCCTTCCCGCCATTGTGACTGATGGCCCAGGACTCTGCTCATGTGGACTCACACATCTTCCGGGGGAGCTGAAGGGGATGAGTGAAGACCGATTAGAAACAATTTATCACGGAAAATCTTACGTGTGCAAACGGTTCCTAGTGGCCTTCTTATTTAGATGTCACCCATGCTGCAATGTAAGTGCAAAGGGCAAATCATCAGGACTCTCACCCTTGCCCCTATGACATCACATAACACAAGGCAGATTCGCAGATTCAAGCCCTCTAGGGCTTGCGTTTCTCTTGTCACTGAGCTTTCTTGGAGAATGATCAGTTGTTTGATTGGGGGAGAGATTCTTGTTCATCATACACTCAGGTAACTAATTTATATAGCATCAGCTTCTTCTAAGTAGAGATAACGCAAATGACAGTAAACATAATTGGCTCTCCCTTCAATGATTTAGGAGACACATCTGAATGTCACCCCCCTTTAATCAAGAGTGTAAAAAAAATCTGGATAATAAAATTAAAGTTTTCCATTTGCTCATTAGAGCCTTTGGGGTGTTACATGTCTATGGGACCAAGTCCAAGCATAAATGCCACATCTAGTTTCTCAGACTGTTTATCAGAATCATCAGAGTCCCATTGGACGTGCAAGGAGATACACTGTTCCATTGCTGTTCAGAATCCTTCTACTGGTCTGTAGCGGAACACATCTGCGAACCAGTTAAATCTAGATCCACTCCCTTCAACTCAGGATTACAGGGTTGTAATAGAAAAGCACAGAGTTTTCATAATTTATATTTATCTCACATTTCATGCCAACTCTAGCCAACAAGCAGGATTTGGTCATTTGTGTATCGTAGTTATTACAAAATGCCATGTCCTTAATGAAAATGTTGTAAGCATTACAAAGGAAGTACCGAGGGGCATGATGAGCCAAAACTCTATTTTCTGGGTGGCTCCCAAATACCCTAACTCTTTCGCTCTAACAGATAGAAGATCAACTGTAACACAAGATATTCCATATTAATTACTGCTCTCATTGTCGTGGCAAAACGATCTCACTAAACAACTTAAGGAAAAGGTTTAATTTTGGAAAGAAAGTTTAGTTTTAATTTTGGAGGGAAAGGTTGCTGTGGCTTAGAGTTAGAGGGAATAGTGCTGTGATGTTTGGGAAGGCGTGGGATGGGAGTGTGAGGCATTTGGACACCTGGCACCCACAGAGAGAAAGCAAAGAGTGACGGATGTTGGTGCTCCTGTCACTCCTTCTTCATCACTTTTAAATTTCAATCTGAGAACTGGTTGGTGCTAAGCTCTCTCAGGTGGGTCTTCCCTCCTCAGTTAAACCTCTCTAGAAATGCCCTCAGAAGTGCGTCTCCTAGGTGATTACAACTGTCATCATGTCGACAGCAGAGATGAGCCTCGCACATCCCCCAGGAGAGCAACCCAGTGTCATCTGGTGGAGGAAGATAGAGAAAAGCAAGAGGAACTCAGAGGTTTAAGGAGGCTCGGGTAGCGTTCAGTCCCCAGGATTTGAGTTTGCATTTCACCTCTTTTCAGTCAACTCCACTGTGAGACATGACTCGGTTTCATGTTTTCATGGAATCCTTCTTTGTTCCTTTTTGAACTTCCATCTGCTGTTTCACTTGTTCCTTCTCTTGCTCAGCATTTTTTAGGCACCTACCGTGCCTCTGAAACTGTTCTCCTCTAGGAAATGAATCAGAGGTGGGGCTGTCTTCACAAAATATTTCGAATGAGTGACACAGAACAAGACAGGAGTCGATGGTGACATTATCTAGTGCTGCATTCAGAGAAGGCTTTCTAGAAGAAGTAGCATTTAAGCTTGTTTCTGGGGTAAGAAAAAGTTAATGTTCCAAGTATTCTCCTGAAGACAAACACAATCAAGGTTTTTACTTTAAAACATCTGAAGTTAGCTGAAACAGTCTAGATGCCCATCCATTGATGCGTGGATTGTGAAAACGTGCTCTACTTATACTGTGGAGTATTTTTCCGCTCTTAAGAAAAGTGAAATTACAAACCTCACAGGTCAATAGATGGAGCTGGAAATGAGTATTCTGCGTGAGGTAGCTGAGGAGAGCACAAGCTTCCTGTAATCTGTCTGTGGACGTTACCTTTGAAACTCCAGATAAGCTCGTTTCTTTTGGAATACTTCTAGACATCAGGACGTTACTAAGAGGCTCCACAGAGAGACTCCTAAAGGAGGCAAGACTGAATGCACTGGTATAAAGACTTAAAAGAGAATAATGAAACAGGAAGGGTTAAACTGTGGTTGGAAGCAGAGGGCAGGGCAAAGGAGGGAGTATGGTAAGAGATGCCTAACGCTAAGACCTTTAGAAAAAGATATATGTGCAAACATGCCAAAAATATCTGAGCAGCACAAGTTGCTCTTGAATTAAGAAATAAAAGACACAAAGTTGGATAGGTAGTTGGATAGGTAAAGAGTAGGGTGGGTCTGGGAGGAGTCAGGAAAGGAGGTGTTCCAAACATATACAAAACTCTCAAAGATATAATAAAAGTATTTCTAAAGGAAAAAAAAATAATCCAACAACCAAACATATAATCCAGTTTTAAATAGGGGAAAGTCACGGGATTGAAAACTTCCCCAAAAATGATAGACGTGAGAAATGCGCAGTGTGAGTCACTAAGGAGATCCAAATTAAAACCACACAAGATTTCAAACTCATCAGGATGGCTGCAGCCCCCCAAATGAAAAGCATCAGACGCTGAGAAAGCCACGGGAAATCTGAAAGTATGGCTGGCAAGGCTAAGAGAGGGCAGAGCGGTTAGGACACAGCCAGTCAGTTAAGTAAAGAACTACTATGTGACACAGCCAGTCTATTCTGGTACACATCACAGAGAACTAGAAACACATGTTCAGACAAGTCTGTGCACAAACGTTCATAGCAGTGTGATGCAGTAACTAAAGGCCTAAACCACCCAAACACTCATCAGTGGATGGGAAGGATAACCCAAAATGTTTTATTTCCACGCAACTGGATATTATGCAACCATCAAAAAGAATCAGACATTGAATGTGGTACAGCACAGAAGAAGCTTGAAACTATCTCATTAAGTGAAGAACAACAACAACAAAATCCAGATCTACCCATAGGGCTGTTTGGAAGGAAGTGACCTAGTGGAAGAGGTACAAGAAAGAGGGGAATGAGGGTGAATGCAAGTGAAGGAGCTGATACTGTCTCTGCTGTTTGAGACTGTTACAGTAAAATGTATCATTCTGTATGATGAGCACACATGAATACCTGCTTAGTGTCTTCTTGATAGCTCAAGGCCAGAGCAGGCAAACTGGTAGAAACAAAGTAGATGGGTGCTTGCAAGGGCTGGGAGCAGGGTTCTGGAAGTAAATGAACTATGGATTGGGGGTCTTTCGGGAGTAATGAAATGCTCTGAGATCACTTTAAGATGTCATCAGCTGAACTTCCCATTGGATGAAAACAAACACAAAAAGAGCAGGAAGTCACGGCAGGTGCCATGTGTCAGGGTGGATTTCTGTGGTCTGCATCAATCACAGAACACTTGAGGCTTTTTCTGTTCCATTCAAGGCCCATCAGGTGGCTTTCAGGTGTCATCTTGTGCTGATCTCCAGGGCTTTGAGGATGAAGGTGCTCAGGGGACAATGACCTGAGTGAAGGCTCCTGATGGAGTCATGTGATTTCCCCAGCTGAGCTGTGGCACATAACAGAAGAGAATACATGAAAGATAAGGTCAAGAGCAGAGGCCAGAGACAAGTAGGGGAAGAAACACACACACACACACACACACACACACTTACTTTCCTCCCCTTGTCTCTAAAACCCAGGTGGCAGAGAATGGAAATAATGGACGTAGAATAAAATGCAATTTTCCCTTACAAGTGGCAGAGAGGCCAGGGGATGGGAAGGCAGCTGGCCCAGGGGGATTCTGGGATGGCAGTAACTCACCAGCAGCCCTGAAGAAGAGTGGTGCTTATTAAAGGTCAAATGGAGCCAGCGGGGGATGGGTTGATGGAGGTAATAACGGGACACAGGAGTGAGGGAGCCATTGGGAAAGGCTGGTTCTGATTAAGATTTTGTTCCAAACATGTCAGAGGCCAGCCATTCAAGCGAGCAGATGACGGCTGGGACTCCCACTGGGAATTCCTGGGATGGAAAGCAGTGCTTTTTTCCCTCTGTAGCTCATAGTTTTCCCTGGCCCTGTGCAGAGGTCAACAGTGCATCAGTGAAACACTGGCTTGAATAAGAAACAATTTTCAGGAAGCCATTCAAACAGCATTGGAACTCTCTGTCTAGCTCACCTGCTAAGGAATGGAGAAGCCATTGAACCATCACTAGTCACATGACTAAGGAATGACTGAAGCTCCCATAGGACCACATCTAGCTCATACATTGTCACTGTCATCACAATCATCATTATAACTATCACTGCCACCACCATCAATTCATTATCACCATTAACCATCCCCGCCATCTCTCTCCCCATCAGCATCACCACCACCATCACCACCACAACTATCACCGTCATTGCCACCACCACCACCATTATCACCACCATCATTTATCATTACCACCATCATCACCACCACCATCACCATCACCACCACCACCATCATCATCACCACCACCATCATCACCATCACCACTACCAGAAGAATCACCATCATTATCACCACTACCGCCACCGCCAACTATCATTACAACCATTACCGTCATCACTATCACCATCACCATCACCATCATCACCGTCATTATGCTTCTACTAGCTACAAACATTGTGTGCAGCTCACAGTTCCATTGAATCCCCTGAGCAACCTACACAAGTGAGCTGTTGTTGCTCCCATTTCATAGTGAGGAATGCTGAGACTAAGTTACTGACCTCATCACACTGACCACTGAATTGCAGGGTTAGGGTCTGACACCCATGTTCCTACCCCTAAATTCTGTTCCTTTCAACTGCCATCTTCACCAGCCTTCTACAATTGCTAAATGAAGAGTAAACACCTACTATGTGCCGGGCCACAAATACCTTCTTGAGACTGATGCCAAGTAACTGTCCAGAAACACTTCGGCTAAGGTCGAGGTCCCTGTGACTGGAAAGCCCTGAGCTCAGTGCAAAATGGAAGACTCCCTTTGTCATTGAGGCTTCCTCTTCTCTTCTCCGGGGATCCCAGATCATCACACCTTCTACCTGAGGAATGTCATGTAGTCCTTAAGGGAACTAAAGGTCCAACTCCCTTGCTCCTGATAAGAACCTGTTCAGCAAACACCTGGGATTCCTGGAATGGCTCTCCATGTAAATGAGGCAGGCATCTCAGTAGCTTAGCCTGCAGCCAATAACCTTTGCCCACCCTGAATACTCCTATTCCCTCCCCAAAGTTATATACAACCCTTGTTCACTCTAAATAAAATTGATTTGTCTCCCCAAAGCTGGTCCTGGAAGATCATTTCCATTCGTGCTCACAGACCACCCCAATTCGCCATTTTGCCTCATTGCCCCCAGGGATCTGTGGCTAGTGACCCCCAGGACAAGGGAGAGTCACAAGTAGCTTTTTCTTTCAGGACAGCAGCCAACTTATCAGTGCCTTGGGGAGCTGTCATTGTTTGGAGAATCAAGTGATACTCACTAGTTTCTATTTGCATATTCAAATGAATATGACCTTGGAAAATGGAAACTGCTCTCCTGAGTGTCTCCCCTGTCTTTTGAATTTGCATGTCTGCATTCTCAGCACTGACAACAGTCATAGTTCGGAGCTGAGGCTGGAACAGACCACTTCAGTTGCTACTAAACTTGGGTAAAACTAAAAGTGAAGCCCATAATGGGGTGGGGTCAGAGGGCGTGGCCAGGCTCATGCTAGCCCAGTGCAGGGAACCCAGAACCTGCTCTTAGAGCCAAAACCCCTGGCTTTTGTGGAGGCCCTGAGAACTGATAAAAAACTGCCTCTCCTTAATTCCAGTCTTACTCCTGAGACATTGAGATGCTGTGTTTATATATTCATAGTTCTCTCCCTCCCTCCCACCCCTTCTCTCCCTCTTTCTTTCTCTCTCTGCCCCCACTCTGAATATCTACACATATGTATGTGTGTGATGGCCAGAAGATGACCTCAGAGGATCCCCTTTGTTTTTGACGTCCTCCGCTGGCCTGGACCTCTCCACGTAGGCCGAGGCTGGCTGGCCAGCAGACCCCTGGAGTCACCTCATCCTTATCTCCCAGTGCTGGGATGGGATTCACATGCCACTACACCCATCTAGTTCGTGTGAGTTGTGGGGCTCAAACTCAGGCCCTAATTCTGGAAAGGCAAGCACTTTATCAACCAAGCTACCTCTCTCTCCCTGTCTCTCATGTGTATGTGCACGTGTGAAGTGTTATTTTCATTGTAAGTCATGGATGAGCAAGCTCCTTTGCAGCTTTCATTGGGGTTCGTAGTGAAAACCCCTTGGAAAATTCAAGAAACATTCACTTCTCTAGTGCATATTTCCAGAGACTTCCTCTCCTGGATGATGGAAGAGAACAACACAGGAGATAAAGAAGTGCTAGAGGACTGGAGCACGTGTGTACACATGCTGTAGGCATGTGCTTGTGTTACTACAGGCCTTTGCCATGAGAAAGTCCTAGACTCCTTTATCTGAGCACTTACATCTACATGCCTTTCACTGGCTTCCTAACACAAAAGCATAGAGAGAGCTGATCATGCAAGCAACAATTTTGATAAGGACAAGCTATCTTTACAGCACCCAAGTCTTACCCCAAATTTCATTTTTGTCCTGGGCTGCCTGATGCTGCCTCACTCAGAAGATCTGCCCAGAACTCAGCCCTCTATGCATTCCGGCCTCTGTGGCCTGTATGCTATAATTAAAGCCTCAAGAATTTACTCATCCTCACACAGGTGGACCCCAGGAATGTGGGATTCTGACACCCACAGCCACTGTGGGAGCTCCCAGGTCCCAGAGAATATAATATCTAAGCCTTCCTGCCTCCAAGGCTTCTGGGAGGCAGGCTGCATGCTCCCCAGAAGGCTGTATGGAGGTGGAGACCCATCACCCCAGCAGCAACCTGCAAAGATGAGTTTCTTCCTTGCTGTTCATTAGTTCCTGGGTTTATGCTCATTCCCTTTGCTTCTGATTACTAAGGTCAATTCCCAAAGAAGCCACATACCCTCCTACCCAGCTGCCACCCAGTACTTACATTGGGTTCTGATTTGGTAGAGTCATAAGCAGTAGGATTTTGCAGTATACAGCTCCAATGTATGTATGCCTCTCTTGTACTCTTTGGTAGCTGAGGAAGAATAAGCCATTTATTACAAATTTTTCAAGCCACTGAAAGACATTCCATGTGTAATTGGTCCTGAGTCCCTCAACCGCCGCTTTTTATCGGGAATATATTCCCCACAGAAAGTGTTGCATTTCCTGCTCAGGTGAAGAGGGCACAGGAAATTTTAATGCCACATGGGAGACTTGTCCCAGGCTTGTGACCTTACTCAGTTGTAAGGCTGATTAAATGGTGTCTGCTGTCTTTTTATCTGATGTTGGCAGCTTGCACTGTATACTCAAGAAGGGCAAAGGCACGTTACCAGGTACACAGCCCTGGGTTCAGTGTCTGCTGGCAATCTCAGCCACTAAAGACTGTCAGTGGGGCATATAGCCAATGCGGACTGTATACTGTATAACTTCAGAGTGACCCATTCATATCCCTCTGCCAGAAACTGAACCCATGGAAGGGAGAGGTATGAAGTTCATCCACTGAAAGCAGCCTAAGACCTTTAAGGTCACAGGCCAGAAGCAGGCCAGTTCTCATACTGATGACCTTGAGGATGCTAGTGTCCTGAGGGAGGGGTTGGCTTCTTTCACTAGAGAGCGAAATATACACCTGGCCTGAGACTGAGAAGCAGGAGAGAAAGGGGGTTTATGGGAAGATGGTTCCACACTGATGAGAGGAGCCTGAAACAGCAAGTTTAAACCACAAAAATGCTTCACCTGAACTATAGAAAAAAATTAAAATGGCTGTTGCTCCATATCAGGTCTCTAGAAATTTCCTATGCAGCATGGGAAACAGGCAGACAGTGGATTCTGGGAAATGTAGTTCAAGCTATCCAAGTTTATAAAACCACTAGAGTAGGTAAAGGACTTCTGGGTTATAAAACATCAGCATTGGTCAAAACTCAAACTTGGGACCAATGACACAAGGAATGTTTCTCAGTGGCTTGAAAAATTTCTGATATGTGGCTTATTCTTACTCAGCCATCAAAGACTACCAGAGAGGCATATAGCCAGTGGAGCTGTGCACTGCAAAATTCCAGAGTGTTGCATTCACAGTGCTTACAATGTGAACAGTGCTCCCTCGAGAGGGACTGCTGGGATAGTTCTACTTAAAATCCAACCACATCCACCTGTCACAAGATTGGTTGATGACAGCAGGATCAAGTCCTCATGACCCATGACAGGTAGAGATGATCTGGAGAGCAGCCAGATCACACCAACAATTAAAATATCATTTTTAACAAGACTAAGGAGGGGATCAGGTGACGAGGGGACCAGTCAAGAAGGTCTGGTCCCCACAGTGGCATAGACAAGAGATACAGTGCAGAAGTTATATAAGAAGCTGAGTTCAGGGAAACACAGAACAGGTGGGAACCTCCCTGTTCCCTAGACCTCCCCATCAGGTCATCCACAACATCAGCAGTCTGTATTCAGCAAGATAGTAGGTAGTGCTGGAGACACTGACTTCTATAAGGGGTATCCATGCTTGCACAATGCTGACACAGAGTGTAAAGGCCAAAGGTCAACCTCCGAGGATATTCCTTAGGAACCACCCACCTTCTTTTTGAGGCAGAGTCTCTCGCTGGAGCTAGATGTGACTGATTAGCCTAGGATGGTGACCAGGAAACCTCAGGGAGCCATGCATTGCCCACTGAACACTGGGATTACAAGTGTGAGCCATCACACTTGGCTTTTTTCATGGGTTCTGGCTGGTGACCAAATGTAGATGTAGCTTCTTATGGTTGGGCAGTGTCCTAGTCAGGCCATGACCAAAACAACTTGGGGATGAAAGAGTTTATTTGACTTACACTTCTATATTGCTGTCCATCATGGGAGGAAGTCAGGACAGGTACTCAAATAGGGCAGGAACCTGGAGGCAGGAGCTGAGGCAGAGGCCATGGAGGGTGCTGCTTACTGGCTTGCTCCATATGGCTTGGTCAGCCTGCTTTCTTATAAATCCTAGGACCATCAGCCCTAGGATGGCTCCACCCACAATGGGCTGGACCCTCCCACATTAATCACTAATTAGTAAAAATGCCCCATAGCTGGATTTTATGGAGGCATTTTCTCAGTTTAGAATCCCTCCTTTCAGACTACTCTATCTTGTGTCAAGTTGATATAAAACTAGCCAGAACAGGCAACAAGTACTTTGAATGACTGAGATACCTCCCCCAGCCACAGGGGAGCATTTTTGATGGTTCTAGAAACAGTAGAGTCAACACAGGATGACAAAATTAAATCCCCTTGTTTTTTCATAACCTTCATCCCCTCTTCCTCTGACACAATTACCCTTGGAGAATGACCACCTTCTGGCCTCAGTGAACAGGGAGCAGAACTCCAGATAAGAAAACTGAGGTTCACTGTCAAGGAGAAAATGCTGTCCCATTATTAGAGTGTGGTGAGGCTTTGGGGGAACAAACTGCCAAGCCGGAGGAGTTCAGCATTTCGCAAGCTCTCCTATAAGCAGTGAAGAGCTGACCCAAGGCAGCAGGACAGGATTGTGTTTGGGGAGGTACTCCAGCTGCAAGTGGAAATTCATTCTCCCCTTTCCCGCCCCTCTTCAACCGGAATGCAAGCACTTGTAAAACACACGCAGGAGAGAGCTGAACTCATTAAATGGCTAATTCTCTCCCTGCGTTGCTTTCCCTAACGTGGCCCCAGAGTCAGCAAAACCTGTTATCTGCTTAATCTGATTTGATGGCATGGTGCTGTTTATTTTATGATTTTTTTTTCCTTGTTGGATAATGGCAGGCCTGAAAGGGCTCTATTGATTCGTGAGCTGCGGGTTTATCGGGTCTGAACCAGCCCCAGACCTCCACCAAATGGGGTCTCCATCAGATCCTTATCTCGCCCCTCTGCAGCTTGAAAGAGTAAATTTAGTTAAGGCTGCAGGGATGGCTCCTGTGGGCTGCATTCCCTTTATAATGAAACAAAATTAGAAACTGATTTGGGTTTTAACACTCTCTGTATCTACTGCACCAAATTACCCACAGAGGAGAGAGCGAAAACGGAGGAGAGGTCTGTGCTAGGGTCCAAAGGTGGCCATATAAGTTGTAAACAGGCGAGGCAGTCAGAAGAGCTGGCATTGGGCATCTGCTCACCGCCAGGTCTGTCCTTCAGCCCCAAACTGGGGAACATCATCTCCCTTCCCAAGTGCATCAGACTGTCAATGAAACTGACAGTCCTCAGTAACAGAAAGCCTGGGGGACCGATGATAGGACTCCACAGACAAAGGTTCTTGCTGCTAGGCCTGACAACCTAAGTTCAATCCACAGGAACTACATACTGGACTGGGAAAACAACTCCTGCAACATACATATATGCGCGCGCGCACACACACACACACACACACACACAGCACTTTTAAAATTAAAATTATCATTGGGAGCCTATTATCATTGACTGCATGTGCTCAGACTTGGTCTTCATATGGAAGTTTCTTGTTTTCCTTGAGAACCTTTCCAACATTTTTCATCCGTTTATTCACCCAGAAAACATACACTGAGCAGATCCAGATCCGGGAGAAAGGGACTGTGCCCACTGTGCAGGAATCTCTCCCGCTTAATGACCTACGAGGGCTGCACAGCATTTATGTACCATGCTCATATTGGTAGCCTACCTCTTTGGTTCCACCTGCTGCAGGCACATGCTGACAGCACCTTGATTGCAGCATGCCACCTCTGGCTCTCTGTTTTAGGGTTTGAAGCAAGAGCTATGCTGGTGCAAAGGTGAGGCTGGGCATGGGCTGGGTGAAACTCTTGAGCTATGGGTCAAAGGGGCTGAAAGACACCTTCTCACCTCTGCTGTTCCTGGTGTGTGTGTGGGGGGGACGATCCTTGGTTTTGTGTGAGCCCCTGTTGCCTACATCAGCAGTCAGTTTAGTAACACACCTGTGGGGAGGTGGCAATGGTTCAGTAGCCAAAATACTAGAGTTCAAATCACCAGAATCCACACAAATGCCAATGGACAAGGTGGCCTGACTTTTGTCCCAACTTCGGAAGGCAAAGACAGGGAATTCTCAGAACAAGAGGGTGAGAGAGGTTAAGCAAACCATCCAGAAGCTCTGACTTTGATTGAGAGATTAATGAAGAAGGTGAACAGTAACCAGGCCCTGTACACACCCTACACACACATACATGTCTCTGGACACACACACACACACACACACACACACACACACACACACAAAGGTAACGATAAAAATCCAGCAAACCCATAAACAGGCTTTATCTCACTCCCTAATTCAGTGTTTCAAATCCTGCTCTCCTGTTCCCTGGATTCTCATCCCAGTCAGACCACCAGGCCACAGGCCACGCCCCTGCTCTCAGTGGAGATTCTGAGCTAAGATTTCCATGCTTTTCTTCCATAGAGATGAGGGCCGATTCCCACCAACAGAACAGGAGGTTCCGTTTCTGAGCCCTTTCTCTCCACCCTAGCCAAAGCTGATTGGCTCAGAGGGGAATGCTTGACAGGCACTCTACAGCCAGTTAGGTGTTCCTCTTTGGGAAGCTTGTTGGATCCAGGCACTGTTCCATCTCTGCTGCTTACTGAGAGTGAGAGGCTGTAAAAAGCCCAAGATGGGAGCATACATATGCCCAAGGAGCAGAGAAAGGCAACTTGAACAACAAAGAAGAGGTTCAATCATAGAGAGATGGGAGGGAGACTGCCAGGCTTGCAGCTATGCTCTGATCTTTGGTTCACATTCCATCACGTGCTGGTTCCCCTTCCTATCTTCGGGTTCTCTGAGACCCTTTTATGTTTCCAATAAATTCTATTTTCATGCTTACACTCACTTTAGTGGTATTGTGTTATTACACCCAAATAAAAACCATAAATATGCTACGGCATCTTCCTCCAGAGAGTCAGTAACTGGCTTATAAAACAATGATGCCAAACCTCAGTTCCTGCCAGCATCCCCCAGGATTTGTGCAGAGACAGAACTCTTTATCATAGACCTCTCATGTCCCCTGCTCACAGTATAACCACCAACTGCCCCGTTCTTAATAACTGCACCTGTTGGCTTGTCACTGGGTCATCAAGATGCCTCCACGGCTGATAAAGGAGATTGTTGGCGAGGTCTATCTCTGGGACCCACATGGTGAAGGAGAGGGCTGTGTCTCCCCCAAATTGTCCTCTAATCTCCATGGTACACAAACACACACACACACACAAACACACTAAACTGTTTAAACATTATAATTACAGGGCTAGAAAGATGGCTCAGTGGTTAAGAGCAATTGCTGCTCTTCCAGAGGATATAGGCTGGGTTCCCACCACCCATAGCACCCACAACCACCTGTGACTCAATCTTCGTGGTGTCTGATGCCCTCTTCTGCCCTTCAGGGGCACCTGCACACACATGTTACATAGGCAAACACATACATAGAATATAAAGTAAATTACGATTGACCTGATCCTTGGGAGAGAGAAGGCACAGTGATAAGAGGTTTTCGTGGCTCTTTTTTCAGTCTTTGGTGAAATGATTCATTTCTTCAACATCAGAGACACAGCAATAATTATGCAAGAATATGTCAAGCTTTGAAAATGTTGTACAGAACATAATTTAGGAGATATGATAAGGGAAAAAGCAGCCACGGGGAAGAAACAAATCTGAAACTATTTTAAATGGAGAGGGGAGCAGGCCCACGGGGCACTGCAATGACTCAAGTGAGATTTGAGCATGAGAAGAAATAAGACACCTCCTTCCTTCCCCAAGATGCACCAACTCAGGCAGAGAGAAGAATGAGTGCAAACGCCCTGAGGCCGGGAAGGAAGGAAGGAAGGAAGGAAGGAAGGAAGGAAGGAAGGAAGGA